>NW_024412396.1:47602989-47776852 GCF_014898765.1 Herpailurus yagouaroundi | reverse complement strand
GGTATCTGTCTTTCTCTGTATGGCTTATTTCACTTAGCATCACACTCTCCAGTTCCATCCACGTTGCTACAAAGGGCCATATTTCATTCTTTCTCACTGCCACGTAGTACTCCATTGTGTATATAAACCACAATTTCTTTATCCATTTAGAGCATATGCTTTCAAGCCAAACTACCCAAGTTTGTATTGGTGCTATGCCAGTTATTATTAACTGTGACCATAATCAAATTACTTAAACTTTCTCTACCTCTGTTTCTTCAGCTGTAAAATGAGAAATAGTACTTATCTAATATAGGTGTTCTGAGAAATAAATGAGCAAATACGCTACATGAAAAACACAACACTGCTGGCACATAGTATACAATAAATTTTGGTGCTGCTGTTATTGTTATTTGTTAGATGCCAACTGAATACTGGAGTTCTAAATCTGCATTTCTTATTTCTTGGGTTTTTTCCTTAATTGAATTTTTAACACTGTAAGTTAAATATCTTCTCTTGAATAGGAGTCAGAAGCTTTTGATAGATGTTTGATGCCTGAGGACTTAATGCATTGGTCGCAGCAATCTCTTACAGCTTTAAAAATTCTATTTATCCCAAGGGATGGGACTTTTATTGCTACTCATAATTTTATTGTCTGAATGTGACAATCTTCTGCATATGCAATAATGTTTCATTTCATAGCTGCCTCACACTGTAATTTTTTGGAAGATGCTCCAGTTGATTGGTAGTGATCCAAACGTAAGGTTCACATATATGGTACCAATGAAATAAATCAATCGAAGTGACCAGTTGGTTAATAGATAGATACATTGTATTCATTTCTTAGTTCTCTAGCTTGCTAACAGTGACAACTGTACATCATAATCTGGTTTTCTGTTTGAAACATTAAAAATTTGGGTGTGCCTCGCTGGCTCAATCAGAGGAGCATGGGACTCTTTATCTCAGGGTCGTGGGTTCAAGCTCCCGGTTGGGTGTAGAGATTACTTGAAACATTAAAAATTTGGGAAAAATGTTTCTTGTTTCAGATAACTTTTTATTTTTTTTTTATTTTATTTAAAAAAAATTTTTTTTTCAACGTTTATTTATTTTTGGGACAGAGAGAGACAGAGCATGAACGGGGGAGGGGCAGAGAGAGAGGGAGACACAGAATCGGAAACAGGCTCCAGGCTCTGAGCCATCAGCCCAGAGCCTGACGCGGGGCTCGAACTCACGGACCGCGAGATCGTGACCTGGCTGAAGTCGGACACTCAACCGACTGCGCCACCCAGGCGCCCCTCAGATAACTTTTTAACATAAACTGTGAAATGTTATTGGTTTATGAATCCCAAGCATTTCAGTTACTCATGATTTGCTGTGCATTTTGAAAGGAAGTGTTAGCTCTATTCAGAATCTCTTAAGAGCTGATGATTTTGTTTATGACATAATATGATGCAGTGAGATTTCTGTTACATGATAGTGCTAGTGAATAGTTGGTGATATCTGATTATTTGAAGCCAACACTGAATTCCTGTGGTCTAGATTTAGAGGATTGTCTTCTTTTTCTTTCTTTCTTTTTTTTTTTAATTTTTTAAAAGTTTATTTATTTTTGAGAGAGAGAGACAGAGTATGAGCAGGGGAGAGAGAGAGAGCGAGACACAGAGTCCGAAGCAGGCTCCAGGCTCTGAGCTGTCAGCACAGAGCCCGACATGAGGCTCAAACTCACAAACCACGAGATTATGACCTGAGCTGGAGTTGGACTCTTAACTGACTGAGCCACCCAGGTGCCCCTAGAGGATTGTGTTCTTAAGGACTACATTATGATTTTATAACCATGATATGTGAATTAAAATTTTATTAAAATGGTGTTGAATTTAATTTAAACTTAAAATTTTTCATTGAAGTAATATATGCTTGTGGTGAGAAAACAACACCTTCTCTACCACTAATCCCACTTCCCAGGGACATTTAACCATTTTTATTTCTGCTTCTATAATTGGTAATATTTTACCTTCTTTAGATAATATCATTTTAGTGTCTGTTCTTAACTTACCAGTTTTATCATTGGTTCTCCACTGTAAAGGTGACAAAGGATCATTTAACCCACATATCCTGTCCTTCCATCTTCTCTTTGTCTCTTCTCCACCCAGACTTTTGGAATTATTATTTTTGGTTTTTCTATTAGTTTCCTATACTCATAAATTTTTTCTTCTTTAATTTTAGATGGTATGTCTCAATTCTCTACCATATAAAATAAAAATACTAAAATCCCTCTCTTACCTTCAAACTTATGTCAACTGTGCTTTTCTTTTTAGTATTATAAGGTCAGTAACATTTACATTTTGTCCTACAACCATAAATTGTCCCCCTTTCTTTTTTTTCTTTTCTTTCCTTTTTCTTTCCTTTTTTTTCTTTTCTTTTCTTTTTTTTTTTTTTTTTTTTTTTTTTTTTTTTTTTTTTTTTTTTTTTAGTAAGGGAATGAGAGAGAGAGAGAAGCAGGGCTAATGCTCACTTGACGCAGGGCTCATGCTCACCCGAAGTGGGGCTCTTGCTCACCTATTGAGGGGGCTCAAACTCAAGAACCATGAGATCATGACCTGAACCAAAGTCTGATGCTTAACCGACTGAGCCACCCAGGTGCCCCTGTCCCCCTTTCTTTGTCAAGTTTAGTGTAAGAGGTTTCAGTATAATGATTCTTAATTGTTTAATGTAGAGCTAAGTAATGTGTTACATTTTCTTCTCTATGAGCCTAGTAATTCATTAATTCATTTAAAAGTTATTCAATTTACTGAATGCCTGCTGTTTGCCGGACAGTGTTCTAGGCATGGGTAGTATAGCAAACAAAACAGACAAAATTCCTGCACAGTGTATACATTCTAGTTGGTTTTAACAATGAAAAAATAAAAATGTATGAAGTATCTGGTATATCAAAAGGGTTCTAGGTTTGAAGGAAGTGCATGGTGATAAGGATAGTGAAATTTAAAATAAGATGGTTGGGGGAGCCTTCACTGCAAAAGTGACTTTTCAGTGAAGACTCAAAGAAAGTAAGAGGCAGATTGTAGACAGAAAGGGCAGCAAGTGCAAAGGGTCTAGGGCAGGAGAATGGTATGTTGGAGACACAGCAAGGAAGCCAGTGTATTTAGAGCAGGTAGTACAAGTAGAGGTAAGATCAGCTAAGTAGCAGAGTGCCTGATCATGCATGTAGTTTAATACTTTTCACACTGGTCAGATCTATCATCTATATTTTTACTACAAATATCTTATAATACTTCTTATACTATCCTAAATGAAATATATACATAGTATAACCTACTTATGCTTACATAATTAAATATATAAAGAAGAAACAAAAAAACGTTAATAAAATTAAACCAGTGTGTGAGTGCTTGGACATAATTACCCTAGAAGACCTAAAGTAGTAAACCTTTACCTTAGAATCACTGTGGATGAGAGCTGCAAATGTAGACTGATACAATATATTGATAACTCATATACCACAAGTGGATTGTAAGTGGTGATGTTATTTTCTGAAATGGTGAACAGCTTTTGGTAAAATTCTTATCAAAGTAAAATTCTTTCCTCGATTGACATAGCAATTGCAATTATGCAAAAAATATTGTGTATATATGTAAAATGGAGTTAGATTTAAATAATTACAAATAAGTTTTTATCCATTCACTTAAAATGGATACTAATGCCCAGTAGCACAGTCAGATGTCATACAGGAAGCAGGGTATCATCTGTGCACAATACCTATGAGTAATTTTCCAAGTCACTGTTACCAAAAATGCCTCCATATATTTCCTGAACACACCCCTTTGAAAAAACCAGTGGTATAGAGTCTTATAAGACCATTTTAAGGACTTTGGCTTTTATTTAGAGTGAAATGAGAAGCCACTGGAGAAATTTGAGCAGAGGAGTGACATTATATAACTTAGATTGTAAAAGGATTACTCTGACTCTTGTGCTAAGAATCTACTGTAGAGAAGAGCAAGGGTGAAAGCAGAGAGACCAGTTAAGTGGCTGTTATGAAAATCCAGACCTGAAAGATGATGATGGCTTACATCAGGGTGATAGTACTGAAAGTGGTGAGAAGGGATTAGATTCTGCATGTATTTTGTAGATAGGGCTGGTAGTATTTGTTGATTTATTAAATTTGTGAAGTGTTGACAAAGACAAAGAGAAATCAAAGATAGTGTCAAGGTGTTTTTTCTTTTTTAAGTTTGTTTATTTTGAGAGAGAGAGAGAGCATTCACACAGGAGGGGCAGAGAGAGAATCCCAAGTGAGCTCCCACTGTTAGCAAGGAGCCTCACTCAGGGCTTGAACTCACGAACTGTGGGATCATGACCTGACCTGAAATCAGAAATCCAATGCTTAACTGACTGAGCCACCCAGGCATCCCTAGTGCCAAGGTTTTTGATCTGAGCAATTGGAAGGGTAGAGTTGCCATATTATTTTAGGAAAGACGTGGTTAGAAGAATAGATTCATGAATGAAGGATAACATCAGGCATTTAGTTTTGATTCTGTTATTGGTGTCTTTTTCAAAATTTCATTTTCTGCTTATTGCTGTTATAGAAATACAATTGACTTTTTAAAAAATTGAAATATAATGGACATATAACATTATATTAGTTTCAGATGTACAACATAATGATTCAATATTTGTATATACTGTGAAATGATACAATTGGCTTTTGTATGTTGAAATTATATCTACAATCCTTCTAAACTCATCTATTAATTCTAATAATTTATTTGTATATTCCTTTGGGTTTTTTACTAATACAGTTATATTATCTCTGAATAATTATTGTTGTATTTCTTATATATACTTAAAAGTTTTTTTGTCCCTTTGTTTCATTGGTCAGGGACTGATATATAACTCTGAGTAGAATTGGTAATAACAAGAATTCTTACCTCATTCCCAATCTTGCCACAGTTTATCAGATTAAACAAGTTCCCTTCTGTTCTTGGTTAAAAAATAGTTTAAATTATGAGTGGAAACTAGGTTTTATCAGAAGTGTATTCTGTACCTATAGAGATTATATAATCTTTATCTTTAATTCTGTTGGGTAGTAAATTATACTTAGTAGATTTTTTGAATAGTTAACCTTACATTCCTGGAATAAGCTCAACTTGATCATTAGAGGTACTCAAGTTGAGTTTACTGAGTACATTTCTGGATTCTCTTTGCTAATACTTTGTTCAAAACTTTCACATCTATACTTTTGCTCCTGAATGGATTGTAATTTTTCTTTCTCATAATGTCCTTGTCTGGTTTTATACTAAGAGAAGCTGGATTACAGTTTTAAGAAGGCTCTGTCTACTTCGGGTTTACTTCTACTTTTAGGGAATTCTTTTTGGCATTTGAATTGAGATACTTTGGTGTTCACTGGTGTTAATCTAGTTGGTCTGGAACTCTAATTCTTCACTCTTCAGCAAATTGAAAATGCCAAAAATTCATTCTGTGTAACATGTTCCTCTGTTTCATGTAATTAAAAAAAAATGTTTTTAATGTTTTGTTTATTTTTGTGAGAGAGAGAGACACAGAGTGTGAGTCAGAAAAAGGCAGAGAGAGAGGGAGACACAGAATTCGAAGCAGGCTCCAAGCTCTGAGCTGTCAGCACAGAGCCAGATGCAGAGCTCTAACCCATGAACCCTGAGATCATGACCTGAGCTGGTCGGACGCTTAACCGACTGAACCACCCAGGCGCCCCTGTTTCCTATAATTTTTGTGGGTTGGTTCTTAAAGGCTTGATCAGATTTAGCTTAGATTGTGTTTGTTTGCTTGCTTGCTTGCTTGCTTGTTTTTCCAGGAATACTGCATTGGTGTTGTGGGCTATGATCAGGAGACGCACAATAGCTGATTATCTTTTTGTGATATCAGTAGCCATTCATGATCATTGCCTGGGATTATTAAATCATTAAGTTGCAAAATGGTGATACTTTAATTCTGTCATCCTTTCTTTACTTATCAGCTATAATATTTTTATAAAGCAAAATCCCCCATATCTACTCTTTGGTTAGCAGTACAATAGTGTTACTAGGAAAGTTAGGGTAATTTCATTTATGAAGGAAATATTGAGCTCTGAGGAAGAATGCCCCCCACCCACTTCAACCATAAACAACATTGCCAAAATGGATGACTATTCCTATTTGATCAACCTCTCTTTCTTTCCTTTTTTTTTTTTTTAAAGTAGACTAGCATTAAGTTAATGTATGTAAGACCAGTAAACTATAAACCATTATTTGAATAGCAAAGTTGCAGAGGTAATGTGAGATAGTAAACAGAAGATAGTGAGATAGTTGAAAGAAGAAAGATCTAGAAGTGAAAAGATCAAAGTTCTATTCCTGGCTCTGTTAATTTACTAGTTATATGACTTTGTGTAAATCACTTAACTTTTTTGACACTCTGTGCCACATTTGAAAGGTAAAGTTTCTGAATCTCTTTAAGTTCTTTTCAGCTTTAAACTTCTGTGATTAGATTTAATGCATATATTTAGGTCAGATGACTTGTTCAAATGTAATTGTACTCCAAAATTATATGTAAAAGTAACCCATTTTAATTTGACTTAACTACTCTCCTTTGATTAAAGGCCTGAAACAAGTTTTGATATCATGTTCTACACATCTACATCCTATATTTGCTATATAATACTGGACATGTATACCTGATAATGTGCCTTACACTTTCTTGTAAATTAATCATTATGTTACTTTTTGCTAATGTTGGGAAGTGTTGACTACGTAGTCTTTCACATCAGAACTCTGCATTTCTTCTCATAGCTAACATTACCAAAAATAAGGGGGGAAATCTATTTGAATAATTTTTTCAAGAAAAGGAAAAATGACCTAATTCATCCAAGAATGAAATTCCACATACTAGTTTTTCTAAAGTACATTTTTGTGAATAAAAGTCCCTTACTCAGAAGGAGTTTGGAAAAGGCATACAGACAAAAGAAGTCCCAGTGTCAAATATTTTAGCCATTAAAACACAAGTCAGCTGCAATTCTTCAGTGAGATAGTGTCTCAGAAAAGAAAAGAGACCTCTTTAATAATGTTTTTTTCAATGGGCATGTTTTTCTCATAGTCTAGTAAAGCACAACACTGATTTCCATCTCCACATTTCCAAAATAGATTTTGCAGCTAAGAGTCATTCCATATATGAGATATTTTTGTTCTCTCCTTTCCATTAAGTCTCCCTGCCCCCCCCCTTTTTTTTTACCGGGATAAATACCCATAAGAGATCAGTTGAAGTCACCACAATGATAGAATAAAATCCTCTGGAAACACTTGGAAACCTATATTCATATCTCAGCGACCATAAAACCCTACTTTGTCATTTTATTATTAATAAAAAATGGAAACAGGGATTAAGTGACTTGGATATAGTATTAGGAATGAGTCCTAATAAAGAAAAAGAAAGAAAACACAGATATATAATACTAGAGATAAGAAAGTGAGGAGACCCAATCACAGATTTAAGTTATGTGAACATTATATAGTTTATGGTGATAAATTTGAAATTTTAGATTAAGAATGTTCTAGGAAGGGGGCGCTGGGTGTCTCAGTCGGTTAAGTGTCCAACTTTGGCTCAGGTCATGATCTCACAGTTTGTGGGTTGGAGCCCCACATCAGGCTCTCTACTGTCAGCACAGGGTCTGCGTCAGGTCTCTCCTCTTTTCTCTCTGCCCCTCCCTCCTCTTCTTTTAAAAAAAGAATGTTCTAGGAAAACATATATTACTAAAATTAATTAAAGTAGAAAATGAAAAGTTGAATAGGCCTGTAACCATGAAGGAAATAGTGTTTTTAAAACCCAAAACTATCTCCCCAAAAAGATTATAGATGGTTACACAGGTTGATTCTTTCAAAACCTCAAAGAATAATTCTTATGCTCTTTAACTATACCAGAGCATATGGGGGTTGGGGGAGAAAAGAATGGTTTCCAGATTTTTTTATGGCATTAACAGAATCCTGATATAACAAAGATAGCATAAAAGAAAAAGAAAACGACAGACCAGTTCCACTTATAAATATAGATGAAAAAGTAGGCAGAAAAATAGAACAAGTAGGATCTAAAAGTATAATAAAGACCAAAGTAGGGTTTAACTTAAGAATCCACAAATAATTCAGTATTAGGAAATTTGATATAGTTCATCACATTGATGAACCTAAGAAAAGGACTTCATCATTGAATGGAAGCAAAGTTGAATGATACACACTTGTGGATTTCAGAATTTAGTACAAATCTATAGTGATCAAAACAATGTCATACTGACATAAGGATAGATGTATAAAACAATGTAATAGAATTGAGAGTACAGAAATAAACCTATACATCTGTGGCCAATTGATTTTTGAGAAGGGTACCAAGACCATTCAATGGGGAAAGAATGGTCTCTTCAACAAATGGTGATGGAACAACTTGATTTCCACATTGAAAAAAAAATGAAGCCAGACCTCTACCTTACACTATGTACAGAAAATTAACTTAAAAGTTAATATAAGAATATAAGAATAGGGGCACCTGGGCAGCTCAGTTGGTTAAGCGTCCAACTTCAGCTCAGGTAATGATCTCACTGTTCCTGAGTTCTAGTCCTGCATCGGGCTCTGTGCTGATAGCTCAGAGCCTGGAGCCTGCTTCGGATTCTGTGTCTCCCTCTCTGTCTGTCCCTCCCCCACTTGGTGCTGTCTGTTTGTCTGTCTCTCTCTCTCTCGCCCCCCCTCAAAAATAAATAAACATTAAAAAAATTTTTTAAGGAATATAAGACTATTAAGTCTTATAAACCATAAAATTCGTAGAAGAAAATTTAGTGGTAAATTATCATGACCTTGGATCTGGCAATAGATTCTTAGAAAAGACATCAAAACCATGAGCAGCAAAAGAAAAAAATAGATAAACTGGACTTAATTAAAATGTAAAATTTTTGTGCACTAAGGAAGTTATCAAGAAGATTAAAAAACTGCAGAATGGGAGAAAATATTTGGGAATCACACGTTTGATAAGAGTCTAGTATTTAGAATATATAAAAGAACATGATTTAAAAATAGGCAAAGGATTGGAATAGAAATTTCTCCTAAGAAGATGTACAGATGGCCAACAAGTACATGAAAAGATACTCAACATCATTAGGTATTAGGGAAATACATATCAAAACCACAATGAAATGCCACATCACACCCACTTGGATGGTTCTCCTTTAAAAAAAAAAAAAAGGAAAATAAGTTTTGGTAAGGATGTGGGGAAACCAGAATCCTTACACGTTACTAGTGGGAAAGTAAAATGGTTCAATTTCTGTGGATGGCAGTTTGGTGGTTCCTCAAAAAGCTAAACACAGAGTTATCATAGGACTCAGCAATTCTGCTGCTAGATATATACCCTCAAAGAAGTGAAAATTCAAATAAATACGTGTACATTCATTCTTGTTTATACCACCACTATTCATAAAGTCAAAAGGTAGAAACAGCCCACATATCCCTCAGTGGAAGAATGGATATACAAACTATGGTACATACATACAGTGGAATATTGTATGTATCAGCTATAAAAAGTAATGAAGTTCTCCTATATACTACGATGTGTGAACCTCAAAAATAACTTGCTAAGTGAAATACTCCAGACACAAAAGATCACATATTGTATGATTTCGTTTATATGAAATATCCAGATTAGGTAAATCCATACAGACAGAATGCAGGTTATAGGTTGCTAAGGGGCTTCGGGAAAGTGCTGCTACAGGTAGTAGATGCTTAATGTGTACAGGTTTTTCTTTTGGTTTTTCTTTTAGAATTAGATAAAGGCGGTGATTGCACAACACTGAATGTACTAAGTGCCACTGAATTATTCACTTTGAAATGGTTATGTGATGTGGATTACATCTCAATTTTTTTTTACAGTTTAAAATATTATTCAATCCCAATAAATCTTCTTAGCAAAATAGGAATAGAATAATACATTCTTTAAATGAGTAAAAAACTGTCCCAGGGTCATACATGGTGAAATATTTCCATTGAATTTGGGAGGATGATGAGGTTGCTCTTTTTTTTCTTTTCTTTTCTTCTTTTTTTCTTTTTCTTTTCTTTTTTTCTTTTTAGAGAGAGTGAGTAGGGGAGGGGCAGAGGGAGAGAAAGAATCTTAAGCAGGCTCCATGTCTAGCGTGGAGCCTGATGTAGGGCTCAATCTCACAACCATGAGATCATGACCTGAGCTGAAATCAAGAGTCAGAAGCTTAACCAACTGAGCCAACCAGGCACCCCAAGGTTGCTCTTAGATAGGACTGTTATTCAACACTGATTTAGAAATGGTGATAAATACCTTTGGATAAGAAGATAAAAGTTACAGGGGCGCCTGGGTGGCTCAGTCGGTTAAGCGTCCGACTTCAGCTCAGGTCACGATCTCGCGGTCCGTGAGTTCGAGCCCCGCGTCGGGCTCTGGGCTGATGGCTCAGAGCCTGGAGCCTGCTTCCGATTCTGTGTCTCCCTTTCTCTCTGCCCCTGCCCCGTTCGTGCTCTGTCTCTCTCTGTCTCAAAAATAAATAAAACGTTAAAAAAAATTTAAAAAAAAAGAAAAGTTATAAAAGTGGGAAATCAAGACTTTTTGTGTCTTATTTGTTTCTGCAGATGTTATCTTTGAAAAACCAAGAGAATCAACCAAAAAACTGCTTAAAATTATAGGAAACTCCAGTATTTTGGCTACTTACAAGATATACTAAAACCAATAGATAGCAAAAACAGTTTTGTTGAAAAATATGACAGGTGTTTTCATTCTTGCAAAAAGTGTATTAAGCTAACATAGAAATATTCCCAATACAAATATCTAGAAATGCTGAATACATTTATAAACAACCTTTTTCTCTTAAAACACATCTGAGCTTTCAATAAAGACCGATCTCTCCAGTTACTAGAAATTAAGAGGGAATTTGCAAACACAGCAGTAATTATGCTGGCATGGTACAACCTAGGAGGTAGAAGATTTGTGAGCTAGAGCCTTTGGTTTTAACATTCATTCTAAAAGTCCTGGACTTATAAAAACCAGAGCATCAGAACTGAGAACCAGCATAGAACCAGAAACTTCAGTGGGCTTTATAATCAGTGAAATAGAGAACTAAGAGAAGAAGCAAAAAACAAAACAAAACAATTAAAAAGCAGAATCTTGCCTCTGCTCAGATCCCGGGTGAAAAAAAGGAGTCTCTAAGGAAAAATTGAAACTGTGGATTTGGACTTCAGATGCTAAAACCTGCATGGTGTAAGAATCCTCAAATTAATTACAATAGGTCTTAGGCTACTGATACACCTGGGGTATCTTTTAGAAGCAAATATAAAACCACTCCATATTCCAGAATGCATGAATTTCCCTCAGTGAAATTGAGCTTCAGTGAGGATGAACTTACAGTTTAAAAAGTAAGTTATAAATCATATATGGAAATGATCAGCAGATATAATAAGGATTATACAATAAAGGACAAGATTAGCTCTGTAAGAACTTGAATTGAAGACTATAGAGGACACTATAAAATATGGATATATAAAATCATTAGAGACATAGAAAAATTCAAACCATAAGAAAAAAATAAGACATGAAAAAAAGGAATTAAATCTGACAAAGAATCAAATCTGAGCTTCTTAAAATGAAAAATACTGTTACTGAGATTGTATTTGGTGGATAGATTCAATAGTGCATTAGACCTAGCTGAAAAGAGAATTGGTAAACTGGAAGGTAGATTTAATAAAGTTACCCAGAATGCAGCACAAGATGATAAAGAGAAAATATGAAAAAGAGATGAGGAAACATGGATGAACAAATTAAAAAGGCCAGTAGAACTTCCAGGCCTATGGGAGCTACAGGAGGAGAGAGGAAGATGAATTCATTTAAAGCAGTATTTGAATCCTCAGATTGAAGAAGCAAATAAGATAGATTAAATATAGTCTGATATATTTTTGTTCAATTGATTTTTGACAAGGGTGCAGAGTCCACTCAAGGGGGAAAGAATTGTCATCCATGCATCCATTGGGACAGCTGGATTTTCACATTAAAAAAATTTTTTTATGTTTATTTCTGAGACAGAGACAGAGCATGAGTGGGGAGGGGCAGAGAGAGAGGGAGACACAGAATCAGAAGCAGGCTCCAGGCTCTGAGCTGTCAGCACAGAGCCCGACGCAGGGCTCGAACTCACAAACTGTGAGATCATGACCTGAGCCGAAGTCGGTCACTCAACCAACTGAGCCACCCAGGCGCCCTAGGATTTTCACATTTAAAAGAATGAAGTTAGAGCTCTACCTTAAACCATGTAAAAAATTAACTTACTGAATCAATGATCTAAATATAAGAGTAATAACCATAAAATTCATAGAAGAAAGCACAGGGGTAAATCTTCATGATTTTAAATATGGTAGCAGAGTCTTAAATAGGACATCAAGAGTATGAACAATAAAAGAAAAAATAGATATATTGAACTTCATCAAAATTTGAAAGTTTTGCACAAAGGATGTTTTCAAGAAAGTGAAAAGACAATATACAGAATAGGAGAAAGTATTTGGAAATCATGTATTTGATAAAGGCTTAATACCCAGAATATAATGAGAACTCTTACAACTCAACAATTTAAAGGCATACAACCCAATTAGAAAATGAGCAAAGGAATGAAAATACAACAGTTCAAAACCTTTGGGGTGCAACAAAACTTTCCTAAGAAGGGAAGTGTATAGCAGTACAGGCCCACCTCAGGAAGCAAGAAAAATCTCAAATAAACAACCTAACCCTACACCTAAAGGAGCTAGAAAGAGAACAACAAACAAAGCCTAAAGCCATCAGAAGGAAGGAAATAATAAAAGATTAGAGCAAAAATATATAGAAACTAATAAACAATAGATCAATGAAACCAGGAGCACTGGTTCTCTGAAAAAAATCAACAAAATTGATAAACCTTGAGAGAGAGGGAGAGAGAGAATCCTGAGCAGGCTCTGCAGGGCTCGATCTCACCAACTGTGAGATCATGACCTGAGCCAAAATCAAGAGTTGGACACTTAAACAGCTGAGCCACCCAGGCACCCCCTCTAGCCAGACTTACCAAAAAGAAAAGAGAAAGGACCCAAATAAGTAAAATCACAAATGAGAGAGAAGAAATAACAACCAATACCACAGAAATAAAATTATAAGAGAATATTTTGAAAAACTATATGCCAACAAATTCGAAGACCTAGAAGAAATGTATTAACTCCTATAAACATATAAATTACCAGAACTGAAACAGAAAGTAAACTTGAACAAGCTGATAACCAGCAAAGAAATTGAATTAGTAATAAAAAAAAAACTCCCAACAAACAAAAGTCCAGGACCAGATGGCTTCACAGGTGAATTCTACCAAACATTTAAAGAAGAGTTAATACCTTTCCTTCTCAAACTATTCCAAAAAATAGAAAAGAAAGGAAATTTTCTAAATTCATTCAGTGAGGCCAGCATTACCCCAATACCAAAACCAGATAAAGACACCATTAAAAAAGAGAACTACAGGGGCGCCTGGGTGGCGCAGTTGGTTAAGCGTCCAACTTCAGCCAGGTCACGATCTCGCGGTCCGTGAGTTCGAGCCCCGCGTCGGGCTCTGGGCTGATGGCTCAGAGCCTGGAGCCTGTTTCCGATTCTGTGTCTCCCTCTCTCTGCCCCTCCCCCGTTCATGCTCTGTCTCTCTCTGTCCCAAAAATAAATAAACGTTGAAAAAAAAATTTTTTTTTAAATAAAAAAAATAAAAAAAAAAGAGAACTACAAGCCAATGTCCCTGATGAACATAGATGCAAAAATTGTCAATAAAATACTAGCAAACTGAATCCAACAATACATTAAAAATATTCAGCCTAATCAAGTGAGATTTTTTTCCCTAGGTTGCAAGTGTGGTTCAGTATTCACAAATCAATCAACATGATATATCACATCAATAAGAGAAAGATAAAAAAGAGAGAGATAAAAACTTTGATCATTCCCATAAATGCAGAAAAAGCATTTGACAAAGTACAACATCCATACATGATAACTACCTTCAACAAAGCAAGTTTAGAGGCAACATACCTCAGCATAAAAAAGGCCAAGTATCAAATATGGAAAACCCAAAGCTAGCATCATAGTCAATGGTGAAAAACTGAGAACTTTCCTTCTACAGTCAGGAACAAGGCAGGGATGTGCACTCTCACCACTTTTACTCAACATAGTGCTAAAAGTGATAGCCACAGTAATCAGACTACAAAAAGAAAAGGCATCCAAATTGGCAAGGAAGAAGTAAAACTTTCACTCTTTGCAGATGACATGATACTATATATAGAAATGCCTAAAGATTCCACTAAAAAACTACTAGAACTGATAAACAAATTCAGTAAAGTCTCAGGATACAAAATCAGTGTACAGAAATCTGTTGCATTTCTGTACTCCAATAATGAAGCGGCAGGAAGAAAACCTAAGGAATCAGTCCTATTTATAGTTGCACCAAAAGCAATAGGATACCTAGGAATAAACCTAACCAAAGAGGTGAAAGACCTGTACTCTGAAAACTATAAAACACTGATGAAAGAAATTGAAGATGACACAAACAAATGGAAAGACATCCCATGCTCATAGGTTGGAATAACAAACATTGCTAAAATGTCTATACCACCCAAGGCAACCTACACATTTAATGGAATCCCTCTCAAAATACTAACAACTTTTTTCACAGAGCTTAGAACAAGCTATTCTAAAATCTGTATGGAACCACAGAAGACCCTGAATAGCCATAGCAACCTTATGAAAGAAAAAGCTGAAGGCATCACAATTCTGAACTTCAAGTTATATTACAAAGCTGTAGTAATCAATATACTATGGTACTGACACAAAAATAGACACATAGGTCAATGGGACAGAATAGAAGACCCAAGAATGAACCCACAACTATGTAGTCAATTAATCTTCAGCAAATCCAGAAAGACTATCCAGTGGGGAAAAGACAGTCTCTTCAACAAATGGTGTTGGGAAAACTGGACAGCTACCTGCAAAAGAGTGAAACTGAACCACTTTCTTACACCATACACAACAACAAATTCAAAATGGATTAAAGACCTGAGTGTAAGATGTAAAATCATAAAAATCCTAGAAGAGAACACTGGCAGTAAATTTCTTTGATGTTGACCATAGCATATTCTTTCTAGGTACGTCTTCTGAGGCGAGGGAAACAAAAGCAAAAGTGAACTGTTGGGACTACATCAAAATAAATGTCTTCTGCACAGCAAAGGAAACAATCAACAGAACTAAAAGGCAACCTATGGAATGGGAGAAGATATTTGTAAATAGCATATCTGATAAAGGGTTAGTATCCAAAATCTAAAAAGAACTTATAAAACTCAACACCCCAAAAATGAATAATTAAAAATGGGCAGAAGAGATAAATAGACATTTTTCCAAAGAAGACATACAGATGGCCAACAGACACATGAAAAGATGGTCAACCTCACTTATCATCAGGGAAATGCAAATCAAAACTACAGTGAGATAACACCTCACAACTGTCAGAATGGCTAAAATCAAGAACACAAGAAACAACAGGTGTTGGCAAGGATGTGAAGAAAAGGGAACCTTCTTGCACTGTTGGGAATGCAAACTAATGCAGTCACTCTGGAAAACAGAGTGGAGATTCCTCAGGAAGTTAAAAATAGAATTACCCTACAATCCAGCAATTGCACTACTAGGTGTTTACCCAAAGAATGCAAAAATATTAGTTCGGAGAGATACATGTACTCCGGTGTTTATTTTTTTATTTTTATTTTTATTTTTTTATTTTTTTTTCAACATTTATTTATTTTTGGGACAGAGAGAGACAGAGCATGAACGGGAGAGGGGCAGAGAGAAAGGGAGACACAGAATCGGAAACAGGCTCCAGGCTCTGAGCCATCAGCCCAGAGCCTGATGCGGGGCTCGAACTCACGGACCGCGAGATCGTGACCTGGCTGAAGTCGGACGCTTAACCGACTGCGCCACCCAGGCACCCCTGTACTCCGGTGTTTATAGCAGCTTTATCTACAATATCTAAATTATGGAAACAGCCCACTGTTCATCGATTGACAAATGGATAAAGATGTGGTGTATATATGCAATAGAATATTACTTAACCATAAAAAAGAATAAGATCTTGCTATTTGCAAGGACGTGGATAGAGCTAAAGAGTAGTATTAATGCTAAGCAAAGTAAGTCAGAAAAAGGACAAATACCATATGATTTCACTCATGTGTAATTTAAGAAACAAATGAGCAAAGGGGAAAAAAAAGAGGCAGATGAAGAAACAGACTCTTAAATATAGAGAACAAACTAATGGTTACCAGAAGGGAGGTGGGTGGGGGGTGGGTTAAATAGATGACAGAGATGAAAGAGTGTACTTGTTTGTGATGAGCATTGGGTGGTGTATAGAAATGTTCAATCACTATATTGTACATCTGAAACTAATATTACACTCCTAACTGGAATTTAAATAAAACTTAAAAAGTATATAAATAGGCCAATTTTTAAAAAATGAGCAAAGGATATGAATTGGTATTTCTCCAAAGAAGATATACAAATGGCTAATTAGCACACAAAAAGATACAGATACTCAGTATCATTAGTCATTAGGAGCATGCAAATCAAAATCACAAGATACTACTTGTTTAATACTACCTATTAAAGGATGGTATAATTTAAAAAATGATAGAAAATAAAGTGCTGATGAGCATGTAGGGAAATTGAACCCGTCATACACTTTGATGGGAATGTTAAATGGTGCAGTGCTATGGAATATACTTATTAATCTAGAAAGAAATGTACAAGAGTATATTTGAAGGCTACTATAAAACTTCAGAGATATAAAAGACTTGAATACATAGTGTTAGATGGAATAGGTCAGTATTATAATGTCAGTTTTTCTCAAATTAACTAGTGAACTTAAGGTGATCTTAATTAAAACACCAAAGTTTTTTTTGGACAGGAATTGAACAAAATTATTCCAAAGTTGATACCAAAGATTAAACATAGGAAATAACCAGGAAAATTCTGTGGGAGAAAAATTAGTGAAAGTGACCATGCTAAACCATGTTAAAATGCATTCTTAAATTAACCGTTGATCAAAATACCATGTTATAGTGCCACAATAGGAAGACACAACAGTAGAACAAAATAGAAAGTCCAGGATAATGTAATTTAAAAAAATATATATTTGGCATTTCAAGTCAGTGATTAAGGGTAAAGAAACAAAAAGAACTTAATATATGTGACAAGGCACTAAGAATGAGCTGCCAGAATTTGTTAAAATGTCAGAACAATGATGCAAATAGTTCAGTTGCTAAGATTTTACTCTTTTCCACTGCTTTATTTTCTTTGCTTATTGGACCACAAAATTAAAATTATGTTTTTGGACTTTGAAAAAGGCCAAATATCAACAGAAAATAAAGCAATCCTTTCTAGAGCTGAATTCAACTAAGGAGGTATTTAAAAGTTCATTCATCATTGTCTTCTAAGCTGAAAAATAGAGCTTTCCAGAATTTGAGTGTAATATACCTATCACTATTGCATCTAACTGAATGATGAAAACAGTCTTCAGTGAGAGAGTACTTTATTATTTCTGAGTGCGAGTCAATCTGAACATCTAGAGCTAGTTCAGAGCCACCAAACATTTGACTTTTCTGATAGCCTATAATTTGGGGGTAAAATTGTTCTAACTTAGTAGAAAAAAGAGGTAAGCAAAGATGACGAAATATGGAATCTGTCTTAAAGTTATCCTTTGTTGAGCCAGACAAAGGTACACATGAAAATTTGCTACCAGCATCCTTTCTTATTGATATGAAACACTATTATGTATTGTTTTTAATGTAGTAGTTTAGAAATTCTCGGGGCGCCTGGGTGGCGCAGTCGGTTAAGCGTCCGACTTCAGCCAGGTCAC
Source organism: Herpailurus yagouaroundi (assembly GCF_014898765.1). Lineage (NCBI taxonomy): Eukaryota > Metazoa > Chordata > Mammalia > Carnivora > Felidae > Herpailurus > Herpailurus yagouaroundi. The sequence goes on along the minus strand of NW_024412396.1, from coordinate 47,758,950 downwards.
GATCTCGCGGTCCGTGAGTTCGAGCCCCGCGTCGGGCTCTGGGCTGATGGCTCAGAGCCTGGAGCCTGTTTCCGATTCTGTGTCTCCCTCTCTCTCTGCCCCTCCCCCGTTCATGCTCTGTCTCTCTCTGTCCCAAAAATAAATAAACGTTGAAAAAAAAATTAAAAAAAAAAAAAGAAATTCTCTAAAATTTGAAGCCCTTGTATATACTGAGTATCCATAATGGATTCAGTGATGTTGAGTTTGAGAAAACATTACCACTGTTTCTCATCTATAAAACCAAAGAGTGGAACTAAATGTGGATCTAGGTAGAAAGTGTTTAGAAAATAAAATTTGTAGCCAAAATTTGTTGCACTTGACAATCTAAAATAGAATATGTAAAGATTTATCTTGTTGGATTTCATATTATTCAGATTTGGCCTAAAGAGGTTAGACTCCTTCAGCTTAGAACTATATATAATACATCATTTGATTCACTAAAAAGTGAGGATTCTTCCTATTTATATAATGTTCACTCAAAATTATAGCTGTTAAAATTCTTCAGACATTTAATTATTTTGGTCTTAGGTAATGATCGTTATGATTGATGCCTCAAGTTACTTGAAGTCAAATAGTTTCCTAAATTGATTGTAATACACTGGTTTTATGCACTTATGCAGTATTGGAAAGATTTGAGTAAAAATGAAAAATTCCATACATATGAGCATTATAAGATGGTTCTTGGTCAGGCTGCTTGGGTTTGAGTATTCACTAGCTCAGTGACCTTGGGCAAGTTACTTAAACTCTATGCCTGTGTTTCCTGGGGTTCTTGTTGTTCTGCTCTCCCATACGTTCCCACTATTTCACCTCTATGCAGGGCCAAATGGTGGGAGATATACAAAGGGGGAAAAAAGCAGAAAGAGTGTTGGTCCCATCTTCCTGGAATCACAGTTTCACTAACCAGGAGGAAAGTTCCCCTCCCTCAGAAGTGTGGCTCTTGCAGGTTTCCATTGCTGCCATCAGCGCCACCACCACAGGATATTTTGGGGAGCTGGGATGTGAGACAACAAAGAATTAAGAGAGATAAATAAAAGGGAGTATGATTCCTATACTCTCTCCTGATCTTAGAGCCAAAGCTAGAGTGCTTTTCCCAGAGTTCGTTTTTATTTCCCTCAGAGTTCTTTCTTTGCCACAGCACTCACTTTTGGATTTCTGGCTGTGTTAAGTTCAAACTGGAAGCATCAAAAAAGAGAGGGAGGAAAAAAGGAGGAGGAGAATGGGAGGTAAACTCCCTGCCAGTTCAGAAGTACTTTAGGGTGCCTGGATGGTTCAGTCGGCTAGGCATCTTGAGAGTCTGGCTCTTGATTACAGCTCAGGTCATGATCTCACAGTTTTGTGAGTTCAAGCGCTGCATCAGGCTCTGCGCTGACAGCCCAGAGCCTGTGTGGAATTCTCTCTCTCCCTCTCTGCTCCTTCCCAGATCCATGCTTGCTCACTCATTCTCTCTCCCTCTCTCAAAATAAATAAATATTAAAAAATATATATCTAAGATCCTGGTATTCTTCTTGAATTTCTTTTCTACTCTTTACAAAAGAGACCTCAGATAGGTGCTCCATGCATTCTGTCCAGGTTTTATGGTTTCATTCAGCGGGTTGGACAGAGAAAAGTGGGTCTACTCAATGTTAACCCAGAACCAGACCATAAATTTCCTTTTAAAAGAGAGCACTTTCAGGGGCACCAAGGGGGTTCCATCGGTTGAGTGTCCAACTCTTGATTTTGGCTCAGATCATGATCCCAGGGTTGTAGGAGCTCATGAGGCTCTGTGCTGAGCATGGAGCCTGCTTAAGATTTCCTCCCTCCTCCCTCCCTCCCTCCCTCCCTCCCTCTCTCTCCCTCCCTCTCCCTCCCCTGCTTGCAAGGCTCGCACTCCCTCCCTCCCTCCCTCCCTCTCTCTCTCTCTGTCACAAAATAAATAAATACATAAATAAGAGTACTTTTGTAATATTCCCACCATCCCTTCTGTTTTCTCTTACCTATTCCCATGCTAAGGTACGGTTTGAATTACATTACTGTAACCTTGCAAAAAAAAAGCTTTATTAGCTCTCTATGGACTCTAGGATTAAAGAGAGACTCGGGGCCCATGGGTGGCTTAGTGGGTTAAGCATCCAGCTCTTGATTTTGGCTGCAATTGTGATCTCAAGGCTTGTGTGAGTTCAAGCCCCACGTCTGTCGGGCCTTGCGTTGACAGTGCAGAGCCTGCTTAGGATTCTCTTTCCCTCTCTCTACGCCTCCCTCACTCACACACACACTCTCTCTTTATCTCCAAATAAATAAACATTTGTAATAAATAAATTAAATAAATAAATAAATAAATAAATAAATAAATAAATAAATATAAAGACACATTCCAGCATTAAAGTTCCCCAGCTGTATATACCTCATGTTCTAGCCAAACAGGAATACTTGCAGATATATAGTTATGCTTTTCTACACCTATAACTTTTGTTAAATTCTCTTGGCCTGAAATAGTTTTCTAGCCTTTCAATTTTTGCCTCTTCAAATTCTACACATCTTATAAATATTTTTTTAAATGTTTATTCATTTTTGAGAGAGACACAGGGACAGAGACAGAGCGTGAGTGGGGGAGGGGCAGAGAGAGAGGGAAACACAGAATCCCAAGCAGGCTCCTGGCTCTGAGCTGTCAGCACAGATCCCAGCTCAGGGCTCAAACTGACAAACCCCTCTACACCTTTTAAAGCTTAAATGTACTGCCCTCTTAAAATTTGTTTTTTAGTTCTCTGCCCTTCTCTTATATGCTTGCCATAAAAGGAATATGTGATCTCTTCATCCTTTGAGTAACTGTTCTTTTTATTTGTGCCTTTTTCAATATGTGTGTATACATATACATACATGTATTTATATATGTATACATACACAGTTGGTTTTAGGATTATTTTTTGTGTTCAGAGACACAGTAACTGTGTCTAGCACAGGCTATTATGTTCAGATCCAATAGATTTAGGTAACATTTAGTGTTACCATGTACTTTTTCACTTCTCTAGAACAGCTCTTTGAGACATTTATTCTAAATCTCATTTATATGAGGACACTGAGGGTTAGAAACATTATCTTAACTCTTCTGTAGTAGTAGTTTCTTACGTGCAGAAATTTTGATATTCAATTTTCTACCAACTGATACTTGCCATATAGTAGCTACTCAATAAGCATAGCAATAACCCTAACTTTTTTCTTCTTTTCTACAGTACCTCGGCCATGTAGAAGTTGATGAGTCAAGAGGAATGCACATCTGTGAAGATGCTGTAAAAAGATTGAAAGCTGTATGTATTTGATGGTTGCCAGGGTTGATCTATATGCTGAAATATTTTTTTTAAAGATTTTGCTCAATAAATTTTAATGATTCGCTATCCAATAACAGTATTTCTTTAAGGCAAAAGATGTGGGCTCTCTAATAAAGAGCATCTCATGTTGTCATCCAAAGATGTCAATAATAAAGACCAATGTTGCCAATTTAGGCCAGACATTATCCAAAAGTTACTTTTGATTCAGAACCTAAATTAAACAAGTGGTATGAAATCTTACAGATGAATAATGTTCTAAAACCAAGAGAAAACTATTAGAGTTAGTGTCTTAACTGTGATAACTGGGTTTTAATTACTGATTTTAAATTTACTACAATAAACAGCTTTCCAGGAAAAAGTAGAAGATAGAGTTACCTGTGATGATGGCTAGTGAGGTTTACAGTTGGGGGGAGGGCTTACTATTTTGGCTACTACTCCCCAGTTTCCTTCTATATACTCCTTTAACATAACCAGTGTATTTCCCCTGCCTTTTGCACAAACTTGAGCATACTTGAAATGGAGAGGCCTTTTCCAGGATACATAATGTTTTCTTTGCCTATTATACCATAAAACAAATCCCAGGCACAGGCCTGTGTATTTAGTAAAAGGAGAGAATGGATTCAGAATTCATAAAAGTTTGCAGTAAAGTGTTAATATCATATTGTGGATAGATTTGAAGAATGTTTCATAAACTCTGACAATCCTCTTCGCAACCTTCCTTCTCTCCAATGTGTGGCCTTTTACCCTTTTGCTATGAAAGCATTAACCATTACTTTTGCATGCCCTGCCCTAGACAGCATTAAATACTTGTTGCTTTAGGTTTGCTCGTATGGTAGGCTGTCACAAGTCTGGCTACTAGTGAGTGCTTTTTTTTTTTATCAATTTGCTTAATAATCAAAACTTTTCTACTTCTTGGTACATCTCATATGACCTCTTCTGTAATCCCTCAATATAAAAGATACAATAAAAAAGAAGCAACCAACTTAGAGAGGTCTATTATATTTTGGAACAAATGTCTGTGAATCTATTGTAGAAGGGAAAGGAGAAAAATAACTGATTATAGTATGCAAAAAACTAAAAATAAACCAATATGTAGACACATGTACATATACACACACATACATAACATTTACCTCAGATTTTGGTCATTTAAATTCTTAAATGATTGAAGCCCTTCCTAGTCTAATCATCATTAATGTTAAAGGGATTATATTCATCTATTATGATATGTGAAACTATAATTTATAGATTGGTCATGTCCACTTGAGTTTATTCTCCAGTTACATACAGCCTAAGTAATGTAATTTTCCAAGAAACATAAATTCAGTCTCTTGTTTAACAAAATAATTCTAAGTTCACTAGAAGAATAAGTTTAGCTTAGAAAATTTTTAAAGTAATGCAATGATTTGCCCTACTAGTCATTAAAGAATATTTTAAGCATCATAATACTAATGATCGAAAACAATAGACAAATCAGTGAATATATTACGTAGACCTGAAACAAACTACAAATAGTTATTAAATCTTATAACTTATATAACTTACACTTAGAAGGCTAGTCTTTTAATTCAGAGTGTGGCTTCATGTTCACTTTCTAAATAAGGGAAAACTAGGGATGGTTTCAGTTTGTACAGAATATATTAAGAAATGGTATTTAGTTTAATGAGTAGTGAATCCGCTTAAGTGGTTTTTTTGAGAGAGGGTGAGAGAGCTTGAGCAGGGGAGGGTCAGAGAGAGGGGGAGACACAGAATCTAAAGCAGGCTCCAGGCCTGGCTCGATCCCAGGAGACTGTGAGATCATGACCTGAATCGAAGTCGGATACTTAACTGAGCCATCCAGGTGCTCCTTAAGTGTTTTCTTTAAGCCTACTTTTCATTAGAAACATCTCTTCATTATATACATAAGTTAATTGTGTAAAATACAAATGAATAAAAACAGTACATAAAATTTCTTGCAATCCCAGAGATGGCCATTATTCACCATCTAATTTTATTTTTGTTTTTATTTAAAGCTTATTTTTTTATTTGGGGAGAGAGAGAGAGAGAGAGAGAGAGCGCGCGCGCGCACAAGTGGGGTAGGAACAGAGAGAGAGGGAGGGAGGGAGAATCACAAGCAGGCTCTGCATTGCCAGTGCAGAGCCTGACACAGGGCTCGGACTGACAAACTGAACTATGAGATCATGACGTGAGCCAAAATCATGAGTTGGACGCTTAACCAACTGAGTCACCCAGGCGCCCCTTCACCAGCTAGTTTTAAAACTAATTTTTTTAGGAGCAACTGGCTGGCTCAGTCAGAAGAACACGTGACTCTTGATCTCAGTTGTGGGTTCAAGCCCCATGTTGAGTGTAGAAATTACTTAAATGTATAAAGTTAATAAAAAAAACTAATTTTTTTAATCAAATGAAATTTTTACCTTTTTTTTAACCATGAAGATTATAAACTATAAACATGATTATTTGAGGTATGGGACTATTTAGTTAATAAAATTTAATGGGTTTTATTTTCATCAGAAATAGTAACCAAATTGCCATTTAAAAAATTATGCCTATGCCTGGAACAGTGTTTGGTACATAGTAGCCACTCAAAAAATATTTCTAGAATGAGTATACAGAAAATAATTAGGCCCTCAATATGTGGTCAAATCAAATCTCCTAACAATTATCATTACCATATGTTACATTTAGTGTTTTAAAGTTTATGAAACCCTTTTATGTATCTCTAAAATATCCTGATTTCCGTATGGTCGTTTATGACTAATACAAAGTTTTATATATGTCAATTGCTTTTCTGGATATACTTAAACTTTTAAACTTTCAGGGGAAATTGACCACTTCTGAACTTTTCATTCAAGAAGTTCTTTAAAGTTTTTCAAACTAATGCTATCCAAGAGACTTGGGGCAAATGTTGTGTATAATTTCAGATAGATAAACATGTATTTAACAAATAAGATTGAATTTTTGGGTAATCGGGGTCAATTTCCTATTTATTATAGTCAATAAAACTCCCCCTTACAAATATTCTTTCTAATTCTATACTGAGAGGCTTGCAGTAAGTTGGAATTCTTCAGGATGTTGTTCTTCTTAGACCATATTAGTTCACAAATATTTATGATTTTTCTGTTCTTTTCATAGTTTTACTGTGCAGAAATTTCTGGTTGCCTCCTGCCCCTTATCAAACATTCATCAAACATCTATAATCTGCTGTGCCAGATGGTTATATTGTACCAAAAGCTATGTCTCCTTCTTAGAGTTTCAAATAAATGGAAGTAAATGTAAAAGAAAATTAAAGAAGAAATATGTAACTAGTTTGAATGCCAGAGTTTTAAAATTTAAAGAATTATATAGCTCAAATATATCAGTTAAGTAGCAAAACAAACATCGTAAACTTATTACTTGGATGATAGTTGAACTAAAAATGTGACATTCTAGAGCTTCTTAAATTTATAAATAATTTAGGAAGCTGGATAATTTGCAAGTATGGTTTCTATTTTTCCTCAATGTAGTCTCTTATAATTTAGGATTACTTTAATATCAACTAGAAGTTATGTGCATAATTAATATTCTCAAACAAAAAGATACTGTAACTAAACAAAATTGAATTTTCAAAATGCTTTTCAAGAGCATAAATATGTTTAAATTCTTTTTACTTTGTATGATAAAGTTAGTTAAAGTTATTTTTCTACTCATTTATTTTGTGACATGAGTGCACAAATTAGCTGCATTGGGACTTCGATTGTATAGGATAAATAATAGAAACAACTATTGCCCATTTTCAGTGCCTTTAATGACATAGGCAGTTGCAGGATGAGTAGTAATGTCATTTATCAGTCTATTTTGTAAAAAGTGTATAGGGCCTTTGGTTATCTTGCTTGACACTAGTTCAATACACTCTTCCTTTTAAAGGTCTTTTCTTCCCGTTGTCTCTGAATGTCTCTCCTTCTCTGTCTGGGTTTTAGACTAGTTTCATTATACTGACAGTTTCTAATATGTTGTTTTTTTTATTCACTATTTGATATATTTGCTTTAATATATGTTCTTGTTTTAGCAGGTAAAAGAATCATAACTTGTTTAAAAAAAAACACTAATATTCTCTGATAGCTATCTTTTAATGCATTTGCACGTCAACTTTTTTTGTTAATATCTGAAGTCTTTTATGAAGAGGGCAAACTACATGTTTAACAAGAGCTTTCCTGGGAGCTAAATTAAATATTAACAGATCTCCTTCCCTCTCCTCCCTAGCCCTCAAGAATGGTGAATCTTTTAACTTGGGCTGCATCTTTAAAAGCTGATGGTTACTCACAGTCTAACAAAACTAGGGTCACCAAACTTGGCAGTAGAAATAAACTTACTCTCATTACAATAACTACCTCAATTACTTCATTGTTTTTCCAGCTTAAGTTCAAAACATTTTTTGGAAATATTTGATGCTGTTTGTGATTTTCAAAACTTAGGTAGAAAACGAACTATTCAGTGTTTGAGAGTAGTGAATGAGTTTATAAATTGTTTGAGAGAGCAAAATTTCAGTACATTTGTCTTTTTCTAGATACTTATCCAACATTAAACGCTGATTTTAAAATCAAAAAGCTTAAAGTATAGTTCAACCAGAGTTAGGAAATGTAAAGTTGAGACAGCTTGGGTTAGAACCCATCTACTTTGCATTCAAGTTCTGATTTTATTTTATTTATTTATTTATTTTTAATTTTTTTTTTCAACATTTATTTATTTTGGGGACAGAGAGAGACAGAGCATGAATGGGGGAGGGGCAGAGAGAGAGGGAGACACAGAATCGGAAACAGGCTCCAGGCTCTGAGCCATCAGCCCAGAGCCTGACGCGGGGCTCGAACTTACAGACCGCGAGATCGTGACCTGGCTGAAGTCGGACGCTTAACCGACTGCGCCACCCAGGCGCCCCTCAAGTTCTGATTTTAAATGGTAGCCAGCTTTCAAAGTTGTACATGCTTAAAGATTGGTGCTGGGACCATAGTTAGCTCTCTCTTATCTACATAGTTTCAGAGCTGTATACTTAGAACTGTCAATGCAAGTTTCTTTATTCTAAAACAGCATTTTAAAAGAAACACAAAACCCTATTTTTAAAATTTCTTTTGTGGTTTTTGTTTGGTTCTCAGATATATTTGTTTTTTCAGCTGCAATGAAAACATTAGCTTTGTGTTCTTTATAGCTGATTTATTCTCTTTTTGGAATAGAACATATCTATTATTTCCCCCATGATTGTTGTGGAATTGATCAGCCCAGATATAACATACAAATTGATCCTAATGCATAAGTAAGGATTCTCTAAGTAACCTCTTGAACTCAGTAAGAAAAAGTTTGACAAGGATTCTTGCTACATACTCATAATTTAATTTTATGTGTTGCATTTTTTATGTGGTTATTCAAATGTGGACTGTTTTTTTAATTCATGACTTCCACATAGTTGACCACTGATGTTTACATTGAAAAAAATGTATATGGAAATTGAAAAATGTATTTACTACTCACTATTAGGAAATTTAAAATGCAAATCTTGCCAAACCAATATGTGTTCATCTTTTTCTCTGCTGCCAAATTTGGATAATCTCTGTTTCAAAAGTAAATACAGAATACTAAACTAACTAGTTGCTCTGCATGGATACACAGGTTCTGATTTCTTCTCACTCCTTTCATGGATTCTTAGGCCATATAGTATGTTTCCCTGCATTTTCATGCACCCTTCCTTTTTCCCTGTCACTCCTGGTATGGATAACTCTTTAAAACTCTCACTCCCTCCCCTTCTCCTACTTTGCCCTTTACCCAACTTCTGTATGTGCTTATTGGTGTGAAACCCTGGGACATTTAGCCCATACAATAATAGCGCTCGACTTGTCCCCCTGTTCCTCCAGGAAAGGAAGTTCTTCAAAGGCTTCTTTGGAAAAGTAAGTTTGATGCCACATTCGTGCTTGCTTTATAAGGAGTTACACCCCTAGTATAGCACTGACATTGGTTTCTTCATAATACAGGAATTGCTTTGACTATAGAGGGAAATTAATAAATTGGAAACTTGCTATCTATGATGTTAACTGTGTGTCTGTTGATACTAAAATCCAATAATTAAAGCAGATAAGTTAAAAGAGGATTATTTCCTCAAAGCTAGGTATTAAATTTAATTTGATCTTACAAAGCTGTTCATACTAGCATATTAGCTGGGTTTTTAGCAAGTGGGTTTTACTTAGTGCTCAATGTTGAGGGAGAAATGGGAAGAAACACTAAGTTCAAGTGGAAATTGAATGTACACATTTTACATTCAGTGCTAATACTTTTTTTTTTCAGTCTAAATCAAATTTCAGGTAAAGTGAGTGAAAGTACATAAACCTACATTTGGAGATTCTGTGATTTTTTTTTTTTTTAAACCTGGGCTGCTAATCTAAGAAAAATTATCTTAATTAGCAGTCTACCAAATATCTATCATTATGTGTGATATTCTTTCTGTACGTGCTTTTCAAGTAATGATTATTTAATGTTCAGAGTTTCTTAAAATTAGGAATATATATACAAATAGCTAAATACATTTCTAACATTTTTGTGTCAAAGCTTATCATTGTTTAGTTTTGAGTAAGTGCTACAAAATAATTCAGACTGAGACAGCATAAGAAAACACTACTGTCATTGGATAACTGACTATAAATTATAAAAAGTTAATGTGAATATAAAAATCCCATCACAATGTTTTTTTTTTTACAAGGTGGTTTTGTTACCTTGGAAATTTGTTTTAAAGAACAAATAGTTTCCATTTCTTAAGTAAATATTTTAGTTGTAACTTGTTTTTACATGTTCATGTAGGTCACCTTTATACTATAAATTTGTCTATAAACAAATTTGAAGAGCTTGAATGGCTTGATTCAGTTTACTGCTGTGAATCTGAAATAGAAAGTCATATAATTTACCCACATATGTCACAATAAAATTTCTTAGTAGACATCTTGAGTTTGAGTTAAATTAACAAGTCTATATCTAGAAAGAACTAATCCTATAGATATCTGCATCATTACAGTTAACCCTGAACAATGCCAGGGATCAGGGCCTTCATCCCTCTCCGCAGTGGAAAATCCCTGTATGATATTTGACTCTCCATGAACTTAACTACAGTAGCCTATTGTTGACCTTACCGATAACATAAACAGTCCATCAACACATATATATTTTTTTAATGTTTATTTTTGTGAGAGAGAGACAGAGCACAAGTGGGGGAGGGGCAGAGAGAGAAGCAGACAGAAGATCTGAACATGCTCTGCACTGAGAGCAGAGAGCCCTAAGTGGAGCTCAAACTCAGGAGCCATGAGATCATGACCTGAGCCAAAGTCGGATGCTTAACCAACTGCGCCACCCAGGCGCCCCATCAACACATATTTTGTATGTTATATGTATTATATACTGTATTCTTATGATAAAGTAAGCGAGAGGAAGGAAAATGTTAATTAAGAAAATCTTGTGGTACCTGGGTAGTTCAGTGGATTAAGCGACTGAATTCAGCTTAGGTCATGACCTCACGGTTCATGAGTTCTAACCCCACATTGGGCTCTCTGCTCTTGGTGTGGAGCCTGCTTTGCCCGCTTCGGATCCTCTGTCTCCCTCTCTCTGCCCTTCCTCCACTTGTGCGTGCTTATTCTTTCTCTCTCTCTCTCTCTCTCTCTCTCTCTCTCTCTCTCTCTCTCTCAAAAGTAAACATTAAAAAATTTTTTTTAATCTTAAAAAATACATTTACAGTACTGTATTTATCAAATCTGTACATAAGTGGATTTACACAGTTCAGTATTCAAAGGTTAACTATATAAATAGGCATTATAATTGTTAAGGAAGTTTTTGTGGATATTTATTCTTTTCCAAATAGAATTTCTCAAAGCAATTTTACATCACCATAATTATTATACAGTTTAAACTAGCTTCCAAGTGATCAGTTTTTAATATGTCTACTTTAGTAAAACAACCTTGGGGCACCTAGGTGGCTCAGTTGGTTAAGCATCTTGATTTTGGCTCGGGTCATGAGCTCATGGTTTGTGGTTTGAGCCCTGCTTGGGTTTCTCTCTTTCTCAAATAAATAAAATAAATAATAATAACCTTGTATAGACCTTGCATAGAAGGCTGGGTTATAGAAAATATTGATTTGGTTTATAGAAAAAACTTGTTAAAAGGTTATACAACATGCTGTTAGGGAGCAAAGGTAGCTTTCAACTCAAAATCATCCCAAAGTGGCAATATTCATTGCTATATAGAATGGAGTCAGGGTGCACTTACAGTATAGCTGAACTGGGTCACACTGTTGCATTTTGCAACATGATTATATGGCATGAGAAAGAAAATTAAGAATCATCTCAATCCTTAAAATAACCCTGAAATTATTATTCTCCCTATTTTACAGTGAGGAAACTAAAGTTTATAGAGGTAGGTGTCCTGCCCAAATTCACAGATCTGATAAGTGGTAGAAGCTAGAATTTTGGACCCAGATAATTTGACTCCAAAGCCCACATTCTTAGTCACTATGCTATACAGTCACTCTGTTTTCTTATTATTTACAACCAAAGTTTTAAAGATTGAAGCTTGGGGTGCCTGGTTGGCTCAGTTGCTGAGTGTGTGGCTCTTAATCTCAGGGTTGTGGGTTAAAGCCCCGCATTGGGTATATAGATTACTGAAAAATAAAATCTTTAAAATAAAATAAAAAGATTTAACCTTAAAAAGTGCTAATAAGTAGCTTCCTATAAACTTATTTCACTTTATGTTTTTTTGTTTATTTATTTATTTTGAGAGAGCGTGTAAGCAGGTGAGGGGCATAAGGAGAAGGAGAGAGAGAACCCAATCAGCCTCTGCACTGTCAGTGCAGAACCTGATGTGGGGCTAGAACCCACAAATGAGATCATGATCTGAGCCAAAATCAAGAGTCAGACTCTTACCTGACTGAGCCACCCAGCCACCCCTCAACTCACTTTTTTTATTAAGGCTTTAAAGAGTTTTTTTCAGTTGTTCAAACCAACATTTTATTTATTTGGAGATGTTTATTTATTTTTAATTTGTTTTAATATTTATTTTGAGAGAGAGAGCGTGAGTGGGGAAGAGGCAGAGAGAGTCCTAAGCAGGCTCTGCACTGGCAGCACAGAGTCCAGCTCGGGTCTTGATCTCACAAATCATGAGATCATGACCTGAGCTGAAACCAAGAGTTGGACGCTTAACTGACTGAGCCACACAGGAGCCCCTTATTTGGAGATATTTAAATCATACTAGTGAGTTTTACTCTCACAGAATTTCCTTAAAAGACGCTCAGCAGATGGGCAGTAGGTGTTGTATAGAAGTGTGGAATCACTAAATTGTACATCTGAAGCTAATATTATACTATATGTTAACTAACTGGAATTTAAATAAAAACGTTTTTAAAAAGGAGAAAAAGATACTAAACAATCTCCTACTAGCATCTGTGAACCATTGTGACTGTCAGAATTCTTTTGTTATTGAAGGGAGAATTCTTTTTATGGCAGGACAATTTTATTCTAATGTATAATTTTTTATGTTATAGTAAGTCATTTAAAAAATTATAAAAACCAACGGGGAAGAAGCATTACCCATAATCTCAGCAGAAATGTGCTTTTAAATGAAAAACTTTAATTTGGAGCCTTTGAAATCTTTCAAATTGCCATTACTCAACCCACTTGCACACTAATCTACAAGAAATTGCCTGGTGGAAGAGACTTGGTTTGTCAAGTTTGCCAGGTCAATTGTGACTTAATGAAAGCTGAAAATGAAGAATCTCATCGAACGGTATATGATAGGTAGGTTTTTTGTTTTGGGGGGTTGTTTTTGTTTTTGTTTTTTATTGCTTATTTACCTTTGAGAGAGATAGAGAGACACAGTATGAGCAAGGGAAGGGCAGAGAGAGAGGGAGACACAGAATTGTATGCAGGCTCCAGGCTCTGAGCTGTCAGCACAGAGCCCGACGCAGGGCCTGAACCCACAAAGTGTGAGATCATGACCTGAGCTGAAGTCGGATGCCTAACCGACTGAGCCACCCAGGCATCCTGGTAGGTTTTTTTTTTTGGGGGGGGGGGTTGTTTTTTTGTTTTTTTTTTTTAATTAAAGTATAGTTCACATATATAGCATGTTAGTTTCAGGTGTATAGTGATTTTATAGTTAATTACATTTTGAAACACTATGATAAAGGTAGTTATCTTCTGTAACCATACAATGCTACTACAATATTTTTAACTATTGAGTTTTTAATCCAGTACAGTTTCTCATAAATTTTGACACTTTCTTAGCCTTCATGTCATGTATGGTTTAGTGGTCGAAGATAAAGAAAACAACAGTTAGGAAGAGGGGTGTCCACCAAGCACATTTGCATAAAAGTAGGTAGATGAAAGGATTATTAGCCCTGAATCGGGATTTATAGATCATCGCCAGGAGGATTGCTTCCTCTTTTTCCTAAGTTGTTTCCTGAACCTGACCAATGGGTCACTTCCCTATTCCTGCATCACCAGTTAATGGAAGCAGTGTCTCCACAAGCTTTTGCAATAGGGAACAGATAAACCTGAGTCTGTTACTGTATTATTAGCTCATTGTAAGCTTATATGCCTCTTGGGTCTTTTTGTTTTGTTTTTTTGAGAAAGAACACAGGCACGTGTGGGAGAGGGGCAGAGAGGTAGACAGAGGGTCTGAAGCAGGCTCTGTGCGGACAGCAGAGAGTCCAATGTGGGACTCGAGGTCATTACCTGAGCCGAAGTCAGACGCTTAACCAACTGAACCACCAAGGCGCCCCAAGCTTACACACGTCTTTAGAAAGAAGGAAAAAAAACCCGAGAACCATTTTCCAAACTAGCTACATTAAATTGCTCACCATTGTTAGGAGAGCCAAGAATGTACTCAACTTTTTAGGATGTACTGCATACAGCTTCATTAGTGTATTTGGCCTTACCAAATAAATACTTGATTAACCCAAGTGATTACATGGCACTTAACATTTGATTGAAAAGGAGTTTATAATTTTAATATATTTGAGGAACCCTCTGAGCTAGGTAAACTATATTCCCATTTTATGAGGAACTGATTGAATAGAGATATGAAATGTTCTTAGGCTATTGTATTAGAAAAATTCCAGTCAGTCTACCTCCTGTGAGTCTCTCTTCTATGAATTTCCTTTACTACTCACATAAAATATTCATTTCTGGTCCCCAAATATGTAGAGATTTTTTTTTCTCCCACACCAACCAATTTTTTGCAACTTCAGCTGGTTATTCCACACTTTAGCTCAGTTCTAACACTGTCTACCTGGAGATAGTGTCTGATCCCACACCTTAAGGGCTCAGTCCCACAAGACTTCCCCTACCCTACTTCCAATGCCAGTCACAAGTAGTAAGTCCCAATGTTACCTACAACTTCTGTCCAATTTGGCTAAAAACTGGAGGTTCCCACAATTCCCTCCTCTGGTTTAATTTGCTAGAACAGCTCATAGAATTTAGGGATATACTTAATTATGTTTACTAGTTTATTAAAAGATACGATAAAAGAAACAGAAGAAGAGCTACACAGTGTGAGGTCTGGGAGGGTTCCGGGAGCTTCTGTCCCTGTGGAGATGGAGTGTGTCACTCTCCTAGTACGATGCGTTTGCCAACCTGGACGCTGTCTGAACCTTGTACTATTGGGGTTTTATGGAGGCTTCCTCACATAGGCGTGATCAATTATTAATGATTTCTAACCCCTTTCCTTCCCTGGAGGATGGATCTGAGGTGAGGCTGAACAAGCTTCTCATCATGGCTTGTTCTTTCTGCTGATCAGCCCTTATCTAGGAGCCTACCCAAAGTTGCCTCATCGAACAAAAGATGCTCCTTATCAGTGTCCTTATCTCTTAGGAATTTACAAGGGTTTTAGGAGTTCTGTGTCAGGGATGGAGTCACAGACCAAATATCAGAACAAGAGATGCTCACAGTGCTCTTATCACTTGGGAAATTAGGAAGTTACAAGGGTTGCAGTAACTTTGTGCCCAGAACCAGGGGCAGAGACCAGTATATATTTTCCATTATCTCAAAGCGATTTGCTTATATTCATATAGAGCTTTATAGTTTGTGATATGCTTTGACCTAATTTCTTATTTACTGTTCACAACCACTCAGTGAATTAGGATAGTTCATGAAACTACATTTTACAACCAAGCTCAAAGAAGTCACCCAGTTAGTAGTAAAGAGCAGTGCCTACCCTGAAACCAAGGTTTTCTGAAACTTGGTGTAGACTTTTTAACCTACTCCATATTGATGTTCTCTCAGAAGTACGCTAGATAGCACAAGGGCCTGAATGTTTCCCACAAACATGCATTGTATGCCTTGCACAGTTTATAAATTTGAATTAGTTGCCAAAATGTCAAACATGAGAGTTTTCACATGAAACTTAGAATATCTTAAGAATTGGAAGATCTCGTAAAACAATGCTTTCTATGTGGCAGCAGTGGCTTGAGTTGAGTAGCCAGTGTACCCTTTGGTTGCCTATTTGCCATAATCCCTGCAACTCCCTAATGTCCTTGCACTCAGCCTGCTTCACTCATTTGTTATCTGCTTTTAACCCCGTAGATATTTGAGTTTATGAACTGCTCCCCATAGATATTTGAGTTTATGAACTCCTCCTTGGGCTATTATGTCACTTTGAATTCGGAGAGGGGAGGGCACTTCTAACTGTGTAAAAATCACCAAAAATACTATATCTGTTCTTAGCAGATCCTGTTAATGTCCTGCCAAATATATTTTTTCATGTTCTTTTGCTTTTTCAGTTGTTAAATGGCATAATTAGAAATGGTTGTCTTTTAGAGAATGCATGGTTGAAGAGTAATATGTGGTTATATTACTTTCAGTCCTAATTGTTGAGAGAAAACATTTTGTGGTATTTATGACTACTCTTCAAGTCAGTGTACTCAACATCTACATTCTGTTTTAGATTTCCCAGATTTTCTCCTCTGTAACAAATCATACTAACTGCTTACCTTCATTCTGGATCCTTTTCTTTAAGAGAGAGGGAATATCTGCTGCCTCTTTCCTTGTCTTCCTGTTTTTTAAATTCCCATGCCCTTATGTAAATTTTACCTTCTTTTGTATTTTATTAGATGCACCTTTTATGATTTGGGTTTTTTTCCCCCTTTTGAAGTTCATTGTAACAAATTTCTGAAGGAAAAAAAAAGACAATCTCAAGAGTTATCAGAAGATTTCCAATTATCCTTGGTTTCATTATTTCCTATAACATGATCAACTAATATGTCAAACACTGACCTCTTCTAGATTACAAACAAATTCATCAACTTTTGGAGTCATCTTTTTTAATTTGTATTCATGAAAACACAGTGGTTCTTGAGCTCAAATCACACTGTGTAAAACATACTAGGGAGTATGCTAGGCTATCTAGATATAAAGATGAGCAAGACAATCTTTTTTTTTTTTTTTTTTTTTTTAGCTCTTACTTTCTCATTTTTAGATAACTATTTGACACTTCTTTTTTCCTTAAGCCTCCAGAATTTCTTACTCTGTTCTCTTTCAGCTGATGACCTTGCTTCTTACGTCACTGAAAAAATAGAATCAGAAGAAAACTCTAGCATGCGCTGGCACCGCATCTACTCACCTACCTACATCCATGCCCATATGCTCTGTTTTCCCTCCTATTCAGGAGATGAACCGTATGAGCTCCTAGCCGAGACCATCTCCTCCACTAGATTCTTATTATTCCAGTTCTTTATTACTCCAGCAATGCTCCCCACACTCTTTTCCATATCAGTTTTTCTTTCTTATAGTGGATCAAAACAAATCGTCTTTATTTAAAAAATGTTTCTTCTTGGTGCCTTCAGTTTCTGCTCTCCCTTCCTCTGTTAAACCTATTTAATCAGTCTTTTTACCTTCACCACTCCACCAAAGCTGTTCTTGTCAAGTTTTTTTCTGTATCATTATTCTAAAGGTCCTACCTACCCCCTTACCTGACCTATCAGCAGATCTCTCATAGTCCATTCCTCCCCTGCTATAAAACACAGTTCATCTGGAGTTCAGGGATCCTGCTCTTGTTTTCCCTCATATTGCTGCCTACTTCCCAGTCTGTGGACTCTTCTCTACCTACACCTCTCCCTTGATGATCTCATCCAGTGTCATAGATTTAAATACCATCTCTGTGCCAATGACTGAAATTTCTATCTTGACATTGCCTCTTGACTTCATAGTGGTGTTTCCATCATAGAAGCAATATAGCATAGGGGCTAGGGCACAGACTCTGAAGAGTCAGGTTCTTGCATTTAATCTTGGCTCAGCCACTTACTAGCTTTGTGACCTTGGGAAAGGTTCTTAACTATTCTGTATCTCAGTTTCCCCTCTATAAAAAAAAATAATAATAATAATACCAACCTCATGTGATTATTGTGAAAATTAGATAAGTAAATATTAGCAAAGTGCACAAAACAGCCTGCGATAGTGGGCAACTGTTAGGTATTGTTATCATCATCATCATCATCATCATCAAACACTTTATATGAGGCATTTCATACTCCCGTGTCACAGACCTAATTCCTAATCTTTTCCTCCCAAACTACTTTCCCCTAATCTTCCCCATCTCACTATACAACAACTCTGTACCTGTGCTCTGGCTAAAAATCCTAGATCTAATCTTTACTCCTCTCTTTCTGTTGTACCCTATATCTATTCCATCAACAGTTTCTGTCTCATTACCTCTGCACTGCTGCCCTGATCCAAGCCATCTTCTCCTCTCACCTGAGTCATTGCAGTGGTGTTCTACTTCTGCTTTCATTGTTGTTCCCCTTACCATCTGTTCGCAATGTATCAGCCTGAGTGATCTTTTTAAGACAGAGGGCTCATTGTGTTGTTCCACTGCCCCAGATCCTCCAGTAGCTTTTTGCCCTATTCAGAATAAAAGCCAGAGTCTTTTAGGCCTTCTAGGCCATAGTACATGAATTCCCACTGTCCCTTCTCCTATCTTCTACTCTCCCTCAGTTCCATCCACCCTAGCTTCTTGGATATTCCTTGAACCCACTAACTGTGCTTCCGCTTCAGGACCTTTGCACTTGCTGTAACCTCTATTCTGGAATACACATCATCCAGATATATGCATGGCTCACTTCATCTCTTTCCATTCCTTCTTCAAAAGCCCCATTCTCAGTGAGGCATTCACTGAGAACCTCATTTTAAATTCCAAATACCACCTTCCTCTATATACACATACTTTGTGTTCTTCCTCTTTGCTTTATTTTTCTCTGATAGGGCTTATCACCATTTGCCATACCATACAGTTTATTTATTTGTTTGTCTTTTCTTCGCTAAAACATAAGCTCTCTTAAGACTGAAATCTTCACTTATTTTGTTCACTGCTGAATCTTTAATGCCTAAAATAGTATGTGACCCATAGGACCTTCTCCAAAATATTTGAATTAGTGACTGAATAAATGAATGAATGACAAATGCACTGCTTTCAAGTTCAACCTGTAGTGGAAGGAATCAGGTAAAGAAATGGTTACCAAATCATGTGACAGAAACAGGTATTACTAGAGCAGAGAGGAAGATTGAATGTGAGAGTGTGATGAAGGCTTCTAAGAGGAGGTGACACCTAAGGCTGAGATGTAAAACAATGACTTCCAGTTAAACGAAGAGGAGAAAGGCATTTCCGACAGAAGGAACAGCATTCACAGGACCACTGGGATGAGAGAGAAACATGCTCTCCTACTCACTCATTCATTCAAGCTAGGGATATGCAGAAGGAAACAGATGCCCCAAGCTTTGGGTATGGTTGACCAAGCATCGGGGAATTGTTCATTGTGAGAAGGGGCATGATGAATTTGGTTTTAGACAGGTTGAATTTGAGATACCTATGGAATCTTCATAGTATTAGAATAATCCCTAGGTTCCCCCCTTCTGACAATTAAAAGTGACTTAGCAAACTGGAACAGCTGAACTGCCTCCAGAAATCTTTCTTTGCTGTTTGTTTCAATCTTCATGCTGTTTGCTACCTTTAAAGGCTCCTCTCACTTATAATGCAGGAAATATAGTGTAACTTAATGTCCCAGATTAAAGGGTTACTGTAGTGTTAGTGAAACAGCCATTAGAGATAATGCCAGCCTCAAATACTGGTGAAAGTTGTGTTTCTTTCCCTTTGCCATTTTGTCCTTTAGGGAATATTCACTGTATCTTGGAATTATAAGACAAAATTTGTTCCTTATACAGTTCTGTTCGTAAATTCAAATATCATTTTAAGGTCTTTCTCAGATTTAAAAAAAAAAATGAAGCCCATTTTTCTGTGAAACAAAAGCTTCTTACTCATTTATTACAAGGCATACCATGTTATAGTTGCCTGTTAGCGTGTCATTACTCTGTAATGACTGGGTTATCTCTGTGTGTAAGTGTGACAGAAAGACTGACCAGTGATTCTTTACATGTTGGGTACACTCGAAGATCATTTTGGTTTGTAGAGAAAGAACGTTGCACAATAGAGTGGCAAATTACTATTGCTCAGAAAGAATGACTTGCTCTGCCTTTCCTGCCCAAAGTGGTCTGTTTGCTGCAGTTGCTTCTTAACATTTCATTTATGCCAAATTATGCTTCCTGCGTGTCTTTACAGCATTTATTTGCTTTGGCTTAAACATTAGAACAGCTGTTTAACCTTTTTGCTCTTATCTACTATCATACATCTAGCAGAATTGTCTTGCCTGCAAATATCACTTCTATTTATGTTGATTAATTGCACGTTCTTATCTCATTGGTGATCTTGGGAATCAGAACTTTGGAATTGGGCAGCACTGAGATCTGAGTTGCATTTTGAAACAATAGATAGCATATAAGCACATTTGTAAAAGAAAGAAGGAAAGGAGAAGGGAAAGATGGGGAAGGAAAAAGGAAAGAAAAGAAAGAAAGAAAAGGGAAGGGAAGGGAGAAGGGAAAGAAAGGGAAGAAAAAGAATAAGGATAATTCAGAGATATAATTCCAAATGAGTCTAATATTTCAATATTGTCTTTCCAAAAAGATTTAATTAGTGGTTACTTTTCAGGGATTATGATGATTTACATCAGAGGTTGGCAAACTATGGCCCACTGTTCTTATAAATAAAGCTTTATGGGAACAAAGCTATGCCCATTTGTTTACATATTGTCTGTGGCTGCTTTTCCACTACAGTAGCAGAGTTAATTAGTTGTGACATAGACTCTATAACCTGCAAAGCTTTAAATATTTGACATCTTGTCCCTCACAGAAAGTTTGCCAATCTCTGATTTAAACAGTTTAAAAACGTATTTCTCCAACTGGAAGTCTGAAGTACTTCCCTAGATAATACCAATATGTAAAATTAAAGAGCAACCATAAGGATATGCCTACCAAGACTATCACCAATATGTGATCATCATCCTTTTTCTTTCTTTAAGTGATATCTACTTTTTAAAAACAAGCGAACAGTCTTTGGAGATAGGTAGGTAGATAACAGTTCTTTGTTGTAATTAGTTATTTCAATTGCCTTTTATTGTGAGTAGCTTTTATATTTAGGGGAAAGTGATCTTTTAGTATACTTAGCTAAAGTTACTATTTCTGTGTCAGTTTTGCAATCATTTTGTTTCTTCGCTTATATTTTCATTTGAACATTACCTGTGCATTTCTCTTACTTGCAGTACAAGTTTCTTAATTCAATAATTTGTAATAGATCCACTAACTGCTATCATTTTCTCTTAATATCAGAGTCTGTTTAATTTCTGTATTGGCTTATGTCTACCTGTATAAGAAAGTGCTTATGGCAGATGTTAATTTTAAAATTCTAAGTTGGACTTACAGAGAGTTGCATGGTTTCTAGCTCAGTTATACTTGACATTTGTCATGTTTCACTCATAGGTTAGTGTGATCTTCTCAGATTTTACCAGTTTAAATATGAAGTTACTTAAGTTCCGTCCATGTTATTAAACGCATCTTCTTTCCTTGAAGAATAAGCAATTTTCTTTTTGTTGTAAAACCATGTTTTTCATAAGTGACTAATCAATGTGAACTACCTATAACTTTGAAATTATTTAAAAAATAGTTTTGGAACAATGGTAATGAAGTATTATGTAGTCTTTTTTTAAGGGGTGTTTGCATCACTAAGATGTACCTAAATTCTGTATTTCATACTTGCTCTGGGTTATCTTTGTATTTCAGTCTTTCGGTTAGCTAACTTTGACCTTCCCTCCTAGGATATTGGCTTGAATAGACATTTTTAGGGCACATAAAAGCAAAAACTTTGATCTTCTATGACTTTTATCATTTTCTGAAAAGTGCTTGGCGATCTTAGTTTATATTATCAGAATGGAAGACTAAAATGCACAAATACTACAGGAGCATTGCTACCATAGAATATGTATGATGAAGTCTGGACTTAAATTCAGCTACAGGTGTCTTTGAGTGTTAATATCTCAACATCTGATTGAAGTAACTATATGTATCCAAGAATCGGCACCCAAATGTGGGAACAAATACAAGAAGAACTCATACTATGTTTTCTTCCCCTATTTAGAAAATCAAAGGCCATGGAATATGATAAATACAGTGCCTCAGTGATATATTAGTACAATACCATAAAATTTATTATATAGGCATACCTCAAAAAGCAGAGATGTTTTCATAACAGTGTAATTGGGCCAAGAAAATGTTATATTTTGCTACATATGGTAAGGAGACTAAATGAGGAACAATCCCATTCTAAAATGACCTTTGAGGGGCACCTGGCTGGCTCAGTCAGAGGAACATGCAACTCTTGTTCTCAGGATCATGAGTCTGAGCCCCACGTTAGGTGTAGAGATTACTTAAATAATGACCTTTGATTTTTTTTCTGCTTTCAGTCTCCCAACCTGGAAGTAGTCCTATCTGTTGACTCAGATGCTGAACACTGCAGACTACAGTTGAACAATCAGTGGACTGATAAAGCTGCAAATTTAAATTTCTTACACAGGATTTTCACTGTCATTTGTCAGTCTTCTGTGTTACTGATCAACTTTCCCTTATTCCCTTTAGTAGATATTTAGCAACTTTATTCCTTCAGCAGATATTTCTTTTTTTTTTTTTCCTAATGTTTATTTTTGAGAGAGACAGAGTGTGAGCGGGAGTGGGGCAGAGAGAGGGGGAGACATAGAATCCAAAGCAGGCTCCAGGCTCTGAGCTGCCAGCACAGAGCCAATGTGGGGCTCAAACCAACAAACCGTGAGATCACGACCTAAGCCAAAGTTGGACACTTAACCAGCTGAGCCACCCAGGCACTCCCAGCAGATATTTCTTAAACTCCTGTACTGTGTCAGGCATTGTTCTAAGCTCTGAGGTTACAACAGTAAATAATAAAGATGGAAAAAATCCCTGCCCTCATGGAGCAAATCCATGGTGCAAAAGCTTAGGGTGACTGTCCGAGCCCCACTCAGACCTCTTCTGTAAAGGCACCTGCTACTATGTGGATACTGGGTCCCAGCACCTATTTTTTATCTTTTTTGTCAACTTTTAAATTGTGTTTTATTGAAGTATAGTGGACACACAATGTTACATTAGTTTCAGGTGTACAACATAGAGGTGCAACAAGTCTATACATTATGCTATGCTCACCACAAGTGTAGCTTCCATCTGTCACTACAATGCTATTACAGTACCATTGACTATATTTGTCATTATGACTGATTCATTCCATAACTGGAAGCCTGTATATCCCACTCCCATTGACCTAGTTAGTCCATTCCTCCCCCCTTCCCCTCTCTCATCAGTGTGTTCTCTGTATTTATGGATCTGTTTCTGCTGGGGAGTTTTGTTTGTTTTTTAGATTCTACCTACAGGTGAAATCATATGATATTTGTCTTTCTCTATCTGACTTATTTCACTTAGCATAATACCCTCTAGGTCCATCCATGTTGTCACAAATGATAGGATCTCGTTCTTTTTTATATTCCATTGTGTGTGTGCTTTACCCTTCTTTATCCATTCATCTATCGATGGACGCTGGGGTTGCTTCCATATCTTGGCTGATGTAAATAATGCTGCAATAAATACATGGGTGCATATATCTTTACAAATTAGTGTTTTCATTTTCTTTGGGTAAATACCCAGTAGTGGAATTACTGGATCATATGGTATTTCTATTTAATTTTTTCAATGGCTGCATCAGTTTACATTCCCGCAACAGTACATGAGGGTTTCCTTTTCTCCACATCCTCGCCAGCACTTGTTATTTCTTTTTCTTTTTTATTCTAGCCATTCTGACAGGTCTGAAGTGATATCTCATTGTAGTTTTGATTTGTATTTCCTTGCTACTATAGTGATGTTGCACATCTGTGTATGCATCTGTTGGCTATCTGTATGTCTTCTTTGGAAAAGTGCCCATTCAGGTCCTCTGCTCATTTTTAATCAGATTATTTAGGGTTTTTTGGTGTTGAGTATCTTGAATATTAACCCCTTATTGGATATATAATTTGTAAATATCTTCTCCCATTCAGTAGGTTGCCTTTTCATTTTGTGCATGGTTTCCTTTGCTGTGCAAAAGCTTAGGAAAGGTTTTTTGAAGAGAGTATTTAATATTTACAGATTCTTCTTGCCTTTCATTTACTTCTCAACCCAACCTAGTCTGACTTCCACTTCTGTATTAGTCAAGACCTCCAGAAAAACAGAACCACCGTCTGTTTTCTCTTTCTGTGTGCATGTATATACACATATATGTATATGTATATGTATATATTTAGATATCTATATCTATACATATATAGAGAGGGAGGGGCTTAAGAATTGGGGCAGGCAAGTCTGAAATGTATAGGGCCAGCCAGCAGGCTGGATGCTCAGGCAGAATTTCTGTATTAGAGACTTGAGGCGAAATCTCTTCTCAGGGAAGCCTGTTTTTAACCCTTAAGGTATTCAACTGATTAGATGAGTCCTACCCATATTATCAAGGGTAATCTCCTTTATCCAAAGTCAGTTGCTTGTAAATATTAATCACATCTACAAAATATCTTCAAAGCAACATCTAGACTACTGTTTGACCAAAAAACTGTGTGATCATAGCATAGCCAATTTGACACACAAAATTAACCTTTACAACTCTATCACTCTACCACATCTTCTTCATTGCTAAATCCAGTGGACACTTTTCACATCTTTTCTTGCTTAATCACTTTGCAACACTTGACATTTTGGACCGCCTACTGTTTCTTGAAACCCTTCTCACTTAGTTTCAATAACCCTAGTCTCTCCATTCTTCTGTCCCTTTGGCTATTCTTTTTCTGATGCTTCAGAGACTCATTTTCTCCCAGTTATTTAATTATTGATATTCTCTCCAGGTCTTGGCCCTCTTTTTACTCCCATGATTGATATTTCCCAAACTAAAATTCCATCTTAGAATTCTCTACTGAGATTCAGACCTAAATATCCAATAACCTGTTGTTTATCTCTACCTGGATATTGCATAGGCATCCCAAACTTTGCTTGTCTAAAACTGAAATCCTGTTCTTACCCTCTCAAACTTGTTTTTGCATCCCTTCTTTTCTCTTAGTTTGTGGTACCATCTTTACCTAATTACCCAAGTCAGGAACCTGAGAGGGATCTTCCTATTTCTCTCTTATATTTTCCATTTAAAACTTTCTCATCTGTATCCCAACCTCAGTGAAAAGAGCTTAACCCTCATTTTCTGCCATCTGGAATCATGTTGTAGTCTTTCAGCCTCCTTTTCAGTCTCTTTCCAACCCATCTATACTGCTGCCACAGTGATATTTTTTAAATGCATTTAAAAATTCAGTCAGTAGCTCCTAATTGCCTATGTAATTAAGATAGAATTCTTAAGTGTACAAGGCTCTCCATGGCTAGGCCTTTCCTATGCTTTATCTTCCACTGCTCCTCGCTTACCCATCCCACTTTCAAGCTTTTAAAGAGCACAGACTTGCCATGTTGTTTGCTTCCATATCCTGTGCTGCTGTTTCTTTTGCCTGCCATGTCCACAACCTCTGTCACTTCCCTGACTCCTTATCCCTACCTTGTGCATCTAGAGAAATTATTTCAGAACCTAGTTTGATCTTCATCTTTTGTTTAATCATCACCTTTCAGTGGGCTGTAAACTTTTAAGTGTTTCTGCTGCCTGGCATGTGCTAGGCTCTTATCAGATGTGTGGTGATAGTGGAGATGATGAGCCCAGAGTAAAGCACACAGTTCATTTAAATAAGGCCATGCCTTCCATATGGAGGAGCTCTGGGCTTGGACACATACAGAGGAGAATGGTAGACATTTCTTTATCCTCTTCTGTCCCTTCTGGAGGCTGCTGCAACTTTTTACTACCAGTTTCCTTTTAATTTATACCTTTTGATGATGTTCTAACACCTATTCTCAGCGTTTATTTTGCGTTCGTTTTATTTTGCTTGTATCCTTGGAGCATTTGAAAAGACAGGAAGCTGTTAAATTACTATTACAAAGTCCCACTGTCTCATTTTCATTCCATCACAAGAGAAATCCTACATCAGCTTGTTCTCACATGATTCTTGTGTGCCAAAAGAAGTCTTTTCTCAGCCAGTAAAAAGAATTCATGTAATAGTATTTTTTTTTAATTTTTTAAATCCTCCTATATCCCCAAAATGTCTCCATGCATTTAATGTCAAATTAAAAACTAAACCAGTTCTGTGTTAATCCTGAGAGAAGAAATAATGGTCTTTAAAGATTATTATAGAAATAATGAAGACTTCTTGGGTATTTAACATGAAAATTTCAGATGACCAAGGGTTCTGCTGTACACATTGGAGTCAGAGGATAGGTCAGCATCTCAATTTAGACCTATGTATATTGCTTTTTACTGTAAATACGTTTGTAGAAGATACTTGTGGTGTAACTCCTTATGTATTAATATTTACCTGACTCTTGGTTTTCTTGGTTGATTTTTTAAAGGGGTGAAGAATCTACTTATGAATTCTTTGCCCTTTATGGAATGTGATATCATGGTTTTGAGTCCACCTGTCCCTTCCCCCTTACTTAATTTTATCTTATTGTTTTGCCTTGTGTTTCTACAATAATGGCTTTGGCTTGTTTTTTTCCTGAATGTTTCTGCAGTTTGGTTTGAGTATCTGGCTTTGGGCACCCCTCCTGAACTCGGACTCCATCTGTACTTGTGACTTTTGGAAGGCAGAAGTCAGTGTTTTCTATTGAAGATGACTTTTTTTTTTTAAATATTATATATCTGTGTGTCTCCCCCCTTCCTTTTTGGTTTCTCTTAAAAGACTGGAAAGAAAGCAGTTAAGGCAGTCCTGTGGGTATCAGCAGATGGACTCAGAGTTGTGGATGAAAAAACTAAGGTAAACATTTTATATGCTTTAATGTGTTACTGCTCATGTTGTTTAAATTTTATCCCTAATGATCAGATATAATGCCATTAAGCTGCTGCACTCACTCTATCCTTCCACTTTGTCCAAAGTACAGTCTTCTGAGATACTAGTGTTCAGGAAACGAAATTAGTTACTCATTTACCTTATAAAAAATACAATTCTCTCAGTATTTTGCTCTACATGACAGCATGTTTATGTAGTAAGCATTTGAACTTAATGTTAAGATTTCGTTCTTACACATTTTAAGAAAATGTTTAGCCCCACAGATTTGGTGTAAAAGATGATGGACCTTTTACCAAATTAAAAAAAAAAAAAAAAGACCACACCTGAAGATTCTTCTTGTTCCTTAATAAAGGGAACTATATTCTTAGAAAGTGATATTTGAAATGATTAACCTGCCATTTAACCAAACACCCAATTTAAGTGAAATCTTAAGGACTAGTAAATGGCTTATTTGGTTAACATTTACTTAGAATCTACATAATATCTCAAATCATAAGTGGCATTTATCATTTGAAAGAAAATGATCCTACATGCATAAAGAATAAAGACATAGAGAGGGGCAGGTGGGTGATGCGCATTGAGGAGGGCAGTTGTTGGGATGAGCTCTGGGTGTTGTATGGAAACCACTTTGATGATAAATTATATTAAGAAAAGAGAGAGACATAGACTCTGACCTTAGAGACCATAAAAGTGTTATATAAGCACATTTAATCATTAATTAAAATTTCCTAAGAGACCTAAAGCCTAGAGAAATTTTAACATGAAGGCAATTTTTCTAAAAAAAAATCATGTATTATTGAAGGGTTGGGGGGGGAGTCTACAGGTAAAGAGCAATTTTGATGGGTAACTTGTCTGATACATTTTAAGTGACTTAATACAGCTGCATGAGTTCTTTTGACCTTCCATCTAAGGCTTTTTTTTTTTAATTTCAAGAGAAGTGGTACCCTTTTTTTAATGTATGTTTATTTTTGAGAGACAGAGTATAAGCGGGGGAGGGGCAGAGAGAGGGAGACACAGAATTGCAAGCAGGCTCTAGGCTCTGAGCTGTCAGCACAGAGCCCAGCTCGGGGCTCAGACTCACGAACTGCGAGATGATGACCCGAGCCGAAGTTGGACACTCAACTGACTGCGCCACCCAGGCACCCCTCTACACATCTTTTAAAGCTTTAAAAGCTTAAATGTACTGCCCTCTTAAAATTTGTTTTGTAGTCCTCTGCCCTGCTCTTATATACTTGCCATAAAAGGAATATGTGAGCCAAAGTAGGACACTTAACCGACTGGGCCACCCAGGCGTCCCAAGAAGTGGTACTCTTAAATGTACATTATTATTGAAAACAATGATCATTTAAACTTATTGTTAAGAACTTATGTATTTTTTTTAATGTTTTGGATGAAATGTGTTATACATGGAGGCTATGTTTTTAATTGTTTTATACCAATTAGAAAGTGATTTTGCCCCCTGCTGGCTACTTGCAGCACTGGTATTAAATTGGTTCTTTTTCCACCTTTAGTGATAATAGTAATTGGTGGCTTTTCACCCTTGGACTCATCAGGAATGGAAAAGAAATTTTGCAGTGCATATAGTCTATAAAGGGCTCATATTTAGAATATATAAAGAACTCCTACATATCAATAAGAAAAATGACAGACAATCCAAAAGAAGAATCATTTTGCTAAAGAGGAAATTCATAGTAAGCACGTTATGCAAAATAAAATCATAATGAGCCATTATGGTGATGCTTTATAAAAACTATTTTGTTTGATTTTATGTTTTAGCTCTTACAGCCCCACCTCAGCATCTAGGGATTCTAGACTGGGAATATCACATCGAAGAATCTCAGAGCCTCAAGATTTTAAAAAACATTCTGTGTAATGTTTATACTCTGTGTATACAGTGCCATTCAGCAAGTATATAAAAAAGTTATAGTTAAAATTAAATGATCACTAAGTTAATGTAAGTTATATGGGAATCAAATGAGATATAGTGATTTACATATATTATCAAATTGAGCATGGACTATACCATGATAAAACTAAAAGCAGCAAGCATATGTTTTACAACAGAAGATGAAGTGAGAGAGGCATCTGGGCAGAGTGCCTCTTGGGATTTCTCCTAAGTCAAATTCTTAGTATTCAGGCTGCTGGCCTCAGATCTAGCTATTTCATAGTCTCAATTCATTTGTTGTGGAGACTCTATTGTGAAGTGAACATCCTGTGTTTATTCTGAGAAGCTTGAATAACTTGATAAGTCCTCTGTTCCTTTGTGCTCCCCTTTTTCTAGGACCTCATAGTTGACCAGACAATAGAAAAAGTTTCTTTCTGTGCTCCGGATAGGAACTTTGATAGAGCCTTCTCTTACATATGTCGTGACGGCACCACTCGGCGCTGGATCTGTCATTGCTTCATGGCTGTCAAGGACACAGTGAGTCCAACAGTGTGGATTTCATCATGACTAGCCTCAGTTGGCCAAGCAATTTCCACTGCATTTTTTTTTCAAATGTTTTATTTATTTATTTTGAGAGCGAGAGAGCGAGCGTGTGCACAAGCATGAGTGCGGGGAGGGGCGGAGAGAGA
Organism: Herpailurus yagouaroundi; assembly: GCF_014898765.1. Classification (NCBI taxonomy): domain Eukaryota; kingdom Metazoa; phylum Chordata; class Mammalia; order Carnivora; family Felidae; genus Herpailurus; species Herpailurus yagouaroundi. The sequence goes on along the minus strand of NW_024412396.1, from coordinate 47,729,718 downwards.
GGGAGACAGAGATCCCAAGATGCAGGGCTCGAACCCATGAGCAGTGAGATCATGACCTGAGCTGAAGTCAGACACTTAACCAACTGAGCCACCCCGGTGCCCCTCCACTACATTTCTAACATGTACCTGCTGTTACAGCACTTGGAAGTGTCAAACTAGCCTGCTTTTACTCCTTTTATTCAAGTAGTTCACACTCTTGGTGTGACCCTGAGCCCACAGAGCTCCATAATTAGCTGAGATCCAAGGTCATTAAAGGAAAGTAAAAGTGCTCTGGTGATGGTTGCTGCTAAACTTTACTTGAAACTTTTCATTATTAGAACTGTGTTCAAGATTCTTACATGTATTTATTTGCTAATACATCTGGGTATAGATACTGACATTGAAAGGCACTTATAAATTTATTTGCAAAGAAATTCTACTATAAATGAAAGAGCTGAGTTGGAGTATATTTTCAATTAATTAAGAAATAAAAATATTGGGGCACCTAGCTGGCTCAGTCAGTGGAGCGTGTGATTCTTGATCTCGGGGTCATGAATTCAGACCCCACATTGGGGGGTAGAGATTAAAGAAAAAAAAAAACTAAATTATGGTACATTGAATTTCTGGCATGCCAGAAATTGTTGCATAGTAGAAATTTTTGGTTTTGTTTAAAAATGGAGAATAATTAACCTATTATCCTTCATGTAAATTACCCAAAATTCTGACTTAAAAGACAAGTCTCTTAGATGATGATGATCTTAACTACAGTAGAGCATTGAATGTGTAATTGTAATTACTGAGTTTTATATATTTTTTTACTTGAGAGAGAAAGAGCATGAGTGGCGCAGAGGAGCAGAGGGAGAGAGAGAGAATCTTAAGCAGGCTCCACACTCAGCACTGAGCCTGATGCAGGGCTCAATCCCATGACCCTGGAATCATGACCTGAGCCAATATCAAGAGTCAGATGCTCAACTGACTGAGCCACCTAGACACCCCTGTAATTACTGAGTTTAAAAAAATTTTTTTAATGTTTATTTATTTCTGAGAGAGAGAGAGAGAGAGAGAGAGAGAGACCAAGTACAAGCAGGGGAGGGCAGAGAGAGAGGAAGACACAGAGTCCCAAGCAGGCTCTGGGCTCTGAGCTGTCCACACAGAGCCCGACGCAAGGCAGAACCCATAAACCACAAGATCATGACCTGAGCCAAAGTCAGACGCTTAACCGACTGAGCCACATACCCATCCCATTTTACTGAGTTTTTTGTGAGGCCAGACAGAATAAGGCAGTATAGTCATTCCTGAAGGCTACAACTCAATAAAATCTTGCCAGTGTTTAATCTAAAAGGGAAGTGGTGGCTGTACTCTAAAATTCACCAAAATGTTTTTTCAAAGCTGTTGGAGACAGCGCTATAAACTGTTAAGAGTCCAGGCTCTGACTCAGATCTGGGTTTCAGGCCTTGTTCTGGTACTTACAACTATGGGATTTAGGGAAAGTTACTTGACATTCTTTAAGTCTTAGTTTCCACTTCTATAAAATGAAGATAACAATTGTGAAGATTAAAGTAGATAATTGATATAAGCACTCTTAGTATAGAGTCTGATACATGCTAACTGCTCTGAAAACCGTGGCTAATATTGTCAAAGCTGTACCTCCTTGGTTTGACACAGTGTGTTAATGAGTTGAAGTAAATAAACTACACTTTCTTCCTTTGTCTCTCACATCTTAAGCCATAAAGCAGTGCATTTTGCTATCACTATACTCACAAAATCAAGAGTTCAAGAGTTTCCTTATATTAATTTAAAAACTGTTTTATTGTCAAATCCTGGTATTTCATTTCAGGCTGTTTGAATCTCCTTGGCCAATGGTTCTTCTGTATCAGAATCACCTGGAGGGCTTGATAAAAACAGTTTGCTAGGCCCCACCTTCAAGAGTTTTTCATTCAGTGGGTCTCAGATGGGCCTTGGGGAGGGTCTGTCTTCAAGAACTTCTGCCCTAGGCCTAGGAGCAATATTAAACTTCTTTGGACAATAGCTCTGTCCTTGTAATAGAGCTGTGTTCAAAAGCAGACAAGTTCTAAAACTCCGGTTCTCTTTCCTATTTAATGCTTCAGTGCCCTACCCTTGTATCATCCTCCTAAGAAGGTAGATGGAAACTCATGTGGACTCATAAAAAGTAACTCATTCTTTTAATAAGCAATAAGCAATTATGTGAAATATTACAGTTTACATTTGTGTGATATTTTAGGGACAAAAGGCATTTCCGACATTTCTCCTCCTTATGATATCTGATATTGGCATATAAAATTCAGGGAAATTACTTGAACCATATGTAGGAGCAGCTACAGCTACCTACATGGTGTGATTTTGAAAACTCCACAAAGGGCTCTCTGTTGTCAAATATCTCTTCTTACTATTAGTGATGCCAAAAGTTACTATATCATCTCTAACTTTGTTATTTCACAATTAGGGATATGCTTTAAAATACAGATAACCCTGTTGAAAATAATCCATTGAGTTTATTAAATTTAGGTAATCCAGCATTTCTTTAAAATAATATTAAGTTTATATAAGCTCTCTTCTCACACAGACAAATCAGTTTTATCTAATTCCTTTTTAAGTGTACAGTGTGGGTGAAAACCTACTTTAATTTTTGCCTGTGTGTGGTTGAGAGGGAGAGTTGTGAGAGAGCTAGAAGATAGGAAAGGGGGACAGCATCAAAGTAATGAGGGTCTAGAATGGGGTAGGGTGTTGGGGAGGGGAGTGTGGCATTTGGATAGAGGAGACTGAGAAAGCTAAGCTTTCCTTTTCATAATTCCCTTGTTGTTGCTGGAGTTGTATTAGTTATCCAAAGTCTTAGGTTTGTACCTTTTGTTCTTGGTTTGCACATTTTGTCCTAGATATGTTGACAGTCTATTCAAGCTCCTGAAACTTGCCTGCCTTTCCAGTAGTTTCTTAGAAATGCTGGTACATATTACCACTGTTCCCTTAATTGGCAAATGTAAGATTTGTGTCAAGACTTAGGGCCTCAAACCTTGAGCAGTGTCTCTAAAGCTAATATGAGTAACAAAGAGAACCTGACTGGGAAGGTCTCAGTGGCTGATCACAAAAGTACAGGTTACTCATGGTCACTTTACCCAGTGCCCACTACAGTAAAGTATCATTAGCATTACCTAAGGTAATTTATTCATTTAATTTGCCATATTAATATATTAAAATATAATTTTAGAGGCGTCTAGGTGGCTCATTCAGTTAATCATCCGACTCTTGATCTCGGCTCACATCATGATCTCACGGTTCATGAGTTCAAGCCCCACATTGGGCTCTGTGCTGACAACACGGAGCCTGCTTGGGATTCTGTCTCTCCTTCTCTCTGCCCCTCACCTGCTTGTGTGATCTCTCTCCCTCTCTCTCAAAATAAATAAATAAACTTCAAAAATAAAATATAATTTTAAGCTGGACTTGCCAACATTTTGCCTTGTGTAAAAACAGACTTATTTGAAGATGGCAGAATAGCATGAAAGTATTTTTTGCGTCTTGTGTCCATGAAATACAGCCAGATCAACACTAAACCATCCTGCAGACCTAGAAAACTGATTGAGGATTAACACAACAATCTGCACAACCTGAACCACAGAACTCAGCAGGAATTCACCCCAAAAGAAAGAGCAGGAAGAAACGACAGCCAGGGACTCAACCAACACAGATACAAGCAAGATGTCTGAACCAGAATTTAGAATCATGGTAATAAGGAGACTAGGTGGAGTCGAAAATAGATTAGAATCCCTTTCTGTGGAGGTAAAAGAAATAAAAGCTAGTCAGGATGAAATAAAAAATGATATAACTGAGCTGCAATCTCGAATGGATGCCATGGCAGCAAGGATGGATGAGGTAGAGCAGAGAATCAGCGATATAGAGGACAAACTTCTGGAGAATAATGAAACAGAAAAAAAGAAGGAGACTAAGGCAAAAGAGCATGACTTAAGAATTAGAGAAATCAGTGACTCATTAAAAAGGAACAACATCAGAATCATAGGGGTCCCAGAAGATGAAAAGAGAGAAAAAGGGTAAAAGGGTTATGTGAGCAAATCATAGCAGAAAACTTTCCTAACGTGGGAAAGACACAGACATAAAAATCTAGGAAGCACAGAGGACTCCCATTAGATTCAACAAAAAACGACTGTCAACAAAGCATATCATAGTCAAATTCACAAAATACTCGGGCCAGGAAAGAATCATGAAAGCAGCAGGGGGGAAAAAAGTCTTTAACCTACAAAGGAAGGCAGAACAGGTTTGCAGCAGACCTATCCACAGAAACTTGGCAGGCCAGAAAGGATTGGCACAATATATTCAATGTGCTGAATCAGAAAAATATGCAGCCAAGAATTCTTTATCCAGCAAGGCTGTTATTCAAAATAGGAGAGATTAAAAGTTTCCCAGACAAACAAAAATTAAAGGAGTTTGTGACCACTAAACCAGTCCTGCAAGAAATTTTAAGGGGGAACTCTCTGAGGAGAGCAAAGATGAAATAAATAAATAAATGCATACATACATACATACATACATACATACCCAAAGCAACAAAGACTAGAAAGGACCAGAGAACACCACCAGAAACTCAAACTCCACAAGCAACATAATGGCAATAAATTCATATCTTTCAGTACTTACTCTAAACATCAATGGACTAAATGCTCCAATCAAAAGACAAAGGGTAACAGAATGAATAAGAAAACAAGATCCATCTATATGCTGTTTACAAGAGACCCACTTTAGACCTAAGGACACCTTCAGATTGAAAATAAGGAGATGGAGAACCATCTATCATGCTAATGGTCAACAAAAGAAAGCTGGAGTAGCCATATTTATATCAGACAATCTAGACTTTAAAATAAAGACTGTAACAAGAGATGAAGAAGGGCATTATATCATAATTCAGGAGTCTGTCTACCAAGAAAACCAAACAGTTGTAAACATTTATGCTCCAAATGTGGGAGCACCCAGATATATAAATCAATCACAAACAAACTCATTGAAAATAATACCTTTATAGTAGGGGACTTCAACATCCCACTTACAGCAATGGACAGATTATCTAATCAGAAAATCAACAAGGAAACAATGGCTTTGAATGACACACTAGACCAGATGGACTTAACAGATATATTCAGAACATTTCATCCTAAAGCAGCGGAATATATATTCTTCTCCAGTACACACGGAATGTTCTCCAGAATCGACCACATACTGGGACACAAATCAGCCCTCAACAAGTACAAAAAGATCGAGATCATACCATGCATATTTTCAGACCACAACGCTATGAAACTCAAAATCAACCACAAGAAAAAATTTAGGAAACAAATACTTGGAGACTAAAGAACTAAAGAACTAAAGGAATGAATGGACTAACCAAGAAGTTAAAGAAAGTACATGGGAAGTTAAAGAGTACATGGGAGGCACCTGGGTGGCTCAGTCGGTTGAGTGTCTGACTTTGACTCAGGTCATGATCTCATGCTCATGGGTTCGAGCCCTGCATCGGGCTCTGTGCTGACAGCTCAGAGCCTGAAGCCTGCTTTGGAATCTGTGTCTCCCTCTCTCTCTACCCCTCCCCTGCTCATACTCTGTTTCTCTCTGCCTCTCAAAAAATAAAAACATTGGAAAAAAAAAAAAAAGTACATGGAAGCCAATGAAAATGATAACACCACAGCCCCAAATCTCTGGGATGCAGCAAAGGTGGTCATAAAAGGAAAGTATATAGCAATCCCAGGCCTTCCTAAAGAAGGAAGAAAGGTCTCAGATACACAACCTGACCTTATACCTTAAAGAGCTGGAAAAAGAACAGCAAATAAAACCCAAAACCAGCAGAAGACGGGAAGTAATAAAGATTAGAGCAGAAATTAATGCTATCGAAACCAAAAAAACAGTAGAACAGATCAATGAAACCAGAAGCTGGTTCTTTGAAAGAATTAATAAAATTGATAAATCACTAGCCAGTTTGATCAAAAAGGAAAGGGCCCAAATAAATAAAATCAAGAATGGAAGAGGAGAGATCACAACCAACACAGCAGAAATAAAAACAATAATAAGAGAATATTATGAACAATTATATGCCAATAAAATGGGCAATCTGGAAGAAATGGACAAATTCCTAGAAACATATACACTACCAAAACCGAAACAGGAGGAAATAGAAAATTTGAACAGACCCATAACCAGTAAAGAAATCAAATTAGTAATCAAAAATCTGCCAAAAAACGAGTCCAGGGCCAGATGGCTTTCCAGGGGAATTCTACCAAACATTTAAGAAAGAGTTAACACCTATTCTCTTGAAGCTGTTCCAAAAAAATAGAAATGGAAGGAAAACTTCCAAACTCTTTCTATGAAGCCAAGACCAAAGACCCCAATAAAATGAAGAACTATAGACCAATTTCCCTGACGAACATGGATGCAAAATCCTCAAGATATTAGCCAACCAGTTTCAACAATACATTTAAAAAATTATCCACCACAACCAAGTGAGATTTATACCTGGAATGTAGGGCTGGTTCAATATACACAAAACAATCTGTGATTCGTCACATCAATAAAAGAAAGGAAAAGATCCATGTGATCCTCTCAATAGATGCAGAGAAAGCATTTGACAATATACAGCATCCTTTCTGGATAAAAACCCTCAAGAAAGTAGGGATGGAAGGAGCGTACCTCAAGATCATAAAAACCATATATGAAAGACTCAACGCTTGGGGCGCCTGGGTGGCGCAGTCAGTTAAGCGTCCGACTTCAGCCAGGTCACGATCTCGTGGTCCGGGAGTTCGAGCCCCGCGTCGGGCTCTGGGCTGATGGCTCAGAGCCTGGAGCCTGTTTCCGATTCTGTGTCTCCCTCTCTCTCTCTGCCCCTCCCCCATTCATGCTCTGTCTCTCTCTGTCCCAAAAATAAATAAACGTTGAAAAAAAAAAGAAAGACCCAACGCTAACATCATCCTCAATGGAGTAAAACTGAGAGCTTTTCCCCTAAGGTCAGGAACATGACAGGGATGTCCACTCACGCCACTGTTATTCAACATAGTATTGGAAGTCTTAGCCTCAGCAATCAGACAACACAAAGAAATAAAAGGCATCCAAATTGGCCAGGAGGAGGTCAAACTTTCACTCTTCGCAGATAACATGATACTCTACATGGAAAACCCTAAAGATTCCACCAAAAACTGCTAGAACTGATTTCATGAATTCAGCAAAGTTGCAGGATATAAAATCAATGCACAGAAATCAGTTGCATTCCTATACAACAGTGAAGCAACAGAAAGAGAAATCAAGGAACCGATCCCATTTACAATTACACCAAAAACCATAAAAAACCTAGGAATAAATCTAACCAAAAAGGTGAAAAATCTATACACTGAAAACTATAGAAAGCTTATTAAAGAAATTGAAGAAAACACAAAAAAAAATGGAAACATATTTCATGCTCCTTGATAGGAGGAACAAATATTAAAATGTCAATACTACCCAAAGCAATCTACATATTCAATGAAATCCCTATCAAAATAACACCAGAATTCTTCACAGAGCTAGAACAAACAATCCTAAAATTTGTATGGAACCAGAAAAGACCCCGAATAGCCAAAGCAATCTTGAAAAAGAAAACCAAAGCAGGAGACATCACAATCCTGGACTCCAAGCTGTATTATAAAGCTGTAATCATCAAGACAGTGTGGTACTGGCACAAGAACAGACACTCAGATCAATGGAACAGAATAGAGAACCCAGAAATGGACCCACAAACGTATGGCCAACTAATCTTTGACAAAGCAGGAAAGAATATCTAGTGGAATAAAGACTGTCTCTTCAGCAAGTGGTGCTGGGAAAACTGGAAAGCGACATGCAGAAGAATGAACCTGGACCACTTTCTGACGCCATACATAAAAATAAACTCAAAATGGATGACAGACCTGAATGTAAGACAGGAAGCCATCAAAATCCTCAAGGAGAAAGCAGGCAAAAACCTCTTTGATCTTGGCCGCAGCAACTTCTTACTCAACACGTCTCCAGAGGCAAGGGAAACAAAGGCAAAAATGAACTATTGGGACCTCATCAAAATAAAAAGCTTCTGCACATCCAGGAAACAGCAAAACTGAAAGGCAACCGATGGAATGGGAGAAGATATTTGCAAAAGACATATCAGATAAAGGGTTAGTATCCAAAATCTATGAAGAACTTACCAAACTCAACACAGAAAAATAATCCAGTGAAGAAATGGGCAAAAGACACAAATAGACACTTCTCCAAAGAAGACATCCAGATGGCTATGGCTATCTGACACATGAAAAAATGCTCAACATCACTCATCATGAGGGAAATACAAATCAAAACCACAGTGAAATACCACCTCACGCCTGTCAGGGTGACTAACATTAACAATTCAGGCAACAACAGATGTTGGCGAGGATGCGGAGAAAGAGGATCTCTTTTGCACTGCTGGTGGGAATGCAAACGGGTGCAGCCACTCTGGAAAACAGTATGGAGGCTCCTCAAAAAAATTAAAAATAGAACTGGGTGCAACTACGACCCAGAAATTGCACTACTAGGTATTTATCTAAGAGATACAGGTATGCTGTTTCAAAGGGGCACATGCACCCCAATGTTTATAGCAGCACTATCAGCAATAGCCAAAGTATGGAAAGAACCCAAATGTCCATCAATGGATGAATGGATAAAGAAGATATGGTATATATATACAATGGAGTATTATTTGGCAATCAAAAAGAATGAAATCTTGCCATTTGCAACTACGTGGATGGAACTAGAGGGTATTATGCTAAACAAAATTAGAGAAAGACAAATATCATATGACTTCACTCATATGAGGACTTTAAGACACAGAACAAATGAACACAAGGGAAAGGAAGCAAAAATTATATAAAAACAGGGAGGGGGACAAAACATAAGAGACTCTTAAATATGGAAAACAAACAGAGGGTTACTGGAGGGGTTGTGGGAGGGGGGATGGGCTAAATGGGTAAGGGGTATTAAGGAATCTACTCCTGAATCACTGCTGCACTATATGCTAACTAACTTGGATGTAAATTTAAAAAATAAAATTTAATTTAAGAAAACAGACTTATTTGTGGTCCAAGCTTATTTGTAATTGTACTGTAACTCTAAAAAAGTTTTTTTAAACCTTCTGTTATATACAGGGTGAGAGATTGAGTCATGCAGTAGGCTGTGCATTTGCAGCCTGTTTGGAACGGAAACAGAAGCGGGAGAAGGAATGTGGAGTGACTGCTACTTTTGATGCCAGTCGGACCACTTTTACAAGAGAAGGATCATTCCGTGTCACAACAGCCACAGAGCAAGCAGAAAGAGAGGAGATTATGAAACAAATCCAAGATGCCAAGAAAGGTACAATCTGTTCTATTACAATTTATGTTTATTTAAGCCATTTTTCCCAGCAGGTTAATATTTGGAAGCTCTCAGGGGCAAGCTTTCTCACAAAGAGAACTCTTAGCAGTATATGAAGACTTTAAGAACAAAGCTGAAAACCTAAACAGAGGCCTTTCCTTTACAGTAAGTGGTTTAGTGGCTTCCAAAGTATTTACTCTTTCCATTACCAGAAGCTGTCTGAGGAGGCTGAGAGTGCAGCTGAAGAAGCTGCAAAGACATTACCCTCCATGTTTAAAAACAAAATTGGGGAAATCTACATCCTGGAACAGACTTCTAATTTTGATGTATCTGATCTCTGTGAGAGGTACATGCTACTAAGGACCTACATTCTTGAAGGAAGAAGTACAAGTTGCAGGTTTAGGCTACAAAGGACCCACTGATGGTGATGCTAGGTACAAATGTGGGTAGAAATTTCACAGTGATGTTGTTCTTATTAGATTATTTCTGTGTTTTAGTGCTTTAGTGAAAAAAGTCCATAGAAGCTAACCCCTCTTTTTCCCATAGCCAAATTTTAGTGTGTGATTTTGCAAAGTGTGATTTTTTTGCAGATACACGTGGCAGCATAGCAGAAATACCTGTGTGGACAATTCAGGTCACTCAGAAGTCTCTTGTGTAAAATTGGGTCTGAGTGTATTGTAAAACTAAATGATAGGGCTTGGGGGAAAATGCTTTGCATTCTTGTGTGCAGCTAGAGTTGAAACCCACAAGCAATATTTTGGAATTAAAAAGTTCAGTATAAATATACAAGATTTGATAAAAATCTTGCTCATTTTTTACTGTATGCTTTTAGTTCTAAACCAGCCACTAAAGAATGCCATTCATTGAATACTGACCCAAACAACTCTAATTCTTAAGGTAAAAAAAGGGTACACATTTTATTTGAAATTAAATTCTTGATTGTGAATTTTTTTTTATTTCTTATAAACATTTGTGCCAGAATACCAAAGAATAAAATACCCTGCTATTTTTATCAGAAAATTTAATATGCATAGCTATTATTCAGTGTGCTACAGTGATTTTTCAGACTGGAAGCGTATTCTTTAATACCATCAAATAATACTCTTGGCTACACACAGCAGCTGCCAAAGTGGTTGAATCTAACATCTAGAGCATTATGAGGGGAGGCAGGTAGAGATTTACCACATTCAGAATGGGACTCAGCTGGTACTTACATGGAAATAGTTTTGTATTTAGGTATAATCCAGTTTAAACTTTTACTTATGGGGGTGCCTGGCTGGCTCCGTTGGTGAAGCGTGCAACTCTCACGGTGGTGAGTTGGAGCCCCATGTCGGGTATAGATTAAAAAAAAAAAAAAACTTTAAAATTTTGCTTCTGTATGCTTTTATTCAAATGAGACACAAATGCACATTGTTTGTGATTTAAAGACTGCCTTTTGACATTCTTTAATATCTAATCAAACTTACACTTGTTTAGACCTTTCTGACTCTGCCACTTCCAAAGTCCTCTCTCCCAAAAAACAAACAATCATCATTCTATAAACGATCTCACATTAGGAGTTCATAGGTGCTGGGGTTTTTTTTTTTTTAATCTTGGTCAGTGTCTTAAAGAAAATCTTAAGTTATGAATCATTGCATGAGAATCAAAGATCTGATATTTGTGTCTTAGTAGATATATCATGTGACACGTAGTAGGATATTAAACCTTTTATTTGTCTGAAACGTAGGAGATCTGAGCCCTGCTTGTAACCTGCCCTTTAAGAGACTTTGGGAAGCAGATGGGTAAAAGGACATAAGAAGGTTTTGAGTTCCTTGACTGTATAAGCCGGAATTATTTGAAGACTGCTAAGGTCCTCTTTCTCTTGACTTTCTTGAGCTGAAACAGATAAGACAGCTGTTGGCTCATCAGTGGCTCCTGGCAACACTGCCCCATCCCCATCCTCTCCCACCTCTCCCACTTCGGATGCCACTGCCTCTCTGGAGACGAACAATCCTCATGCCATCCCACGCCGACATGCGCCCATTGAACAACTTGCTCGCCAAGGCTCTTTCCGAGGATTTCCTGCTCTTAGCCAGAAGATGTCACCCTTTAAACGCCAACTATCCCTGCGCATCAATGAGTTGCCTTCCACTATGCAGAGGAAGACTGATTTCCCCATAAAAAATGCAGGTAATGCAGCATCCACCTGACTCATAAGTGCTTTGCACTGAAGCACTATCGTTATTTCCAGTGGTAACACTAAACCCATCAAACTAGCCACCCTCTCTTCTGAGCCTGGTTGATGGTTGTATGTATCTTATGTCATTTCCCATTGAGAGAAAAGTAAGGTTCATGGAGAGGGTCGTGAATCCTTCATTTCTCTTCAACAGATAGGTATCAGAGCCATGATGGAAATTCCTACACTGAGCTACAAGGTTTGTGATTTGTCCTGATGGAAGTGTGCTACCTCTCAGCCAACCTGCTTCCAAACATCAAGGGTCTCGAGTTTCCATTCTAATCCTGCCATTTGGGACCCAACAGAGAATTAATTTAAAAGGCTTTGGAAACACATCTATTCAAATAGCATTACTCTCAGATGTACCAGAAGAAATGGATAAGTGCTCATTGTCCTTGTGGCTGGTTGACTCCGTACGGAGGAAACTCAAAACGGGTCTCCTGTTTAAATCAAAAATCTGTTTTTCATCAGAGACAGTGAGCTTGCTCACATATATTCATTACCTTTCAGAACTGCCACACAGGCCTTTGTGTGGCCCCTGTACAGCTGAGCCAGCCCTGGTAGTTCTATCCTCATCGTAAGATCCAGAGCTAAAGTGTCAGATCTGGTCAGTGCTTTTATTGGGCTCTATTTTACTTCACTCTGAGACATGACAAGCCAGTGCTATAACAGAATATGAGGAAGACTGTTTCAATAAGACACTCCCAGTGATGGTATAAAAGTCCAGAGTGTTAAGTTCTTTTGACGGATGAAAGGAGGCCTAAACAACAGTTGGACTGGATGATTACTGAGGGTCTTTCCAGCTCTCAACACCTATAAAAATGGAAACTCCAGATGCTTCTAATACCTTGTCTTCAGTCTTCTTCTGGAGCAGATGGGAAACAAAAACCATTCTTTTCATAGTTGAGCAAACCAAAGGTTCACCACACATTATCAGCTTCCCCTGTGACAGAAGTATCCCAGAGTCAATATTAAGAACAAAGCCTAGGAGCACCTGGGTGCTCAGTCTGTTAAGCATCCCACTTCAGCTCAGGTCATGATCTCATGGTTCGTGGGTTCAAGCCCTGCGTCGCACTCTGTGCTGACAGCTCAGAACCTGGAGCCTGTTTCAGATTCTGTGTCTCCCTCTTTCTCTGCCGCCCCCCTCACACTCTGTGTCTCTCTCTCTCAAAAATAAACATTAAAGAAAAAAATTTTTTAAAGAACAAAGCCTATAGAGTCCTGGATTTCAGTTTACTTTTTCATGTTATCACAGTTCACATACTTGCTACTTCAGGAAAAAAAAATGAGTGATGATATTATTGTAGCTTATTACAGAGAGAAGGACTAAGCTGCCACTGGTGCCCCTGATTTTAACCCATCTTCTGATAGAGTTACTAAGTGGCTCCAGAACTCTATGCAGATCACAGCCTTGGGAATTAGTTGGAAGGCAAACAGGTTGCAGATGTCTTCCAGAAAAATGTAGCTAACTGACACAAAAAAAGAATACCAACTTCTCAGTAGTTTCACACAGGAAAGGAAATAAAGAACTGGGGATTTGCAGGGAGGAAGATAGTCCTTAGTACATAAATTGTTGACATTTTATACTAAATTTTTGAAGCTGCTTTTATAGCCCCACTTGACAGTTGAGACTTTTCCTTTCGCAAATAAGGGATGTGTTATAAAATGCCACCTTGTGTCATACTGTTATATTTCAGGATTAGTTTTTCTGTCTGGAACCATTTTCTGTTTGCCTTGCAGTGCCAGAAGTAGAAGGGGAGGCAGAGAGTATCAGCTCCCTGTGCTCACAGATCACCAATGCCTTCAGCACACCCACGGAGGATCCCTTCTCATCTGCCCCAATGACCAAACCGGTGACAGTGCTAGCACCACAGTCTCCTGCCTTTCAAGGTTGGTGCCCTCTTAGCCTGCTCAGCTGTTCTCTGTGAAGCTTGTACTTTCATGGCACAGCTCACTGACTCTCGGTGGGCATTCTGAGCTTCCCAAGAGCTGGTCGGACCTGTTAATTTCCCTGTTGGATGATGTCTCAGATTTGTTAATTCCCCTTTTCCACAATGTCTTTGTGCTTTGTTCCCGTTCCTTTTTCCTAGAATGTCTGCATTCATCACTGCATGTACCTTTCTGTCTTTGATCCCATTCTGTTAAGAGCTTCTGTAGTCCCAACCCACTGCTTCACTTCCCACTTAACTATTCAGAGTATCCAGCCACTTCTCCAGAAGCAGCAGTCATCAGAGTTGGTTCCAGCATATGCTTTCTTTAGCAGAGTGGCTCTCAACCCGAGGCAGTTTTGCCCCTCTCAGGGAAAATTTGGCATTCATTGGTGACATTTTGGGGTGTCACAAGCTGGTAGGGAGTGGTTGCTACTGTCATCTGGGCTGAGGCTAGGGATGCTACTAAACATCCTTCAGTGCACACAATGGCAGCCCTCACAGCAAGGAATTTTCTGGCCCAAGTTATCAGTAGTGCCAAGGTTAAGAAGACTTGGATTCACCTCATCTCCATCCTACCACAAGAGGCTCATAAAGAAAAAGGCACTTCTTTTGGCTTCTTAGTTCATTTCATCTTCTGTAACAAGTGTCCTAAAATTTACCTTTGTAAAGGCATTGAGGACTAACTAAAAGTTGTTGTTTCCAGGATACTGAGTTAATACAAGTCAGCAAGTTGTTGTTTCCAGGATACTGAGTTAATACAAGTCAGCAAAGAGTCTATATATAACTTAAATAATAGACTTTTAGAATTTGAATTCTTTTTTTTTTTTAACGTTTATTTATTTTTGAGACAGAGACAGAGCATGAACAGGGGAGGAGCAGAGAGAGAGGGAGACACAGAATCTGAAACAGGCTCCAGGCTCTGAGCTGTCAGCACAGAGCCCGACGCGGGGCTCGAACTCACAGACCGTGAGATCATGACCTGAGCTGAAGTCGGACGCTTAACCGACCAAGCCACCCAGGCGCCCCTAGAATTTGAACTCTTATAATCGCCATTTCTTCATTTCTTTTGAGAAAGAGCTCAAAATGGGGAGACAGTACCCCATTCCTTTCTGAGGAAGCTACCAATGCTTTTCCTTCAGAGAGTCTCTTTTAAAAACAAAAACAAAAAAATCTATTATAATCATGTGCACCAAATGGCTTTTCATTTCATCTAACAAATGTTTATAATACCAACGATAGGCACAATTTATTGAGCAGATATTAGCACAGTGCCTGCCACATCATGATGAGGACTCAGCATTTTCTCATTTAATCCCCACAACAACCCTTTGAGGTAAGCAATACAAATCAGGAAAATGAGGCTCAGAGAGGTTGAATAAATTTCCCAAATTGCACAGACAGGATTTAAACCCAGGTCTTTCTGAATATCGTTATCTGTTACGTTCCGCTACCTATTTCTGAATTTACAGTGCCTATTTACAATGGGATGTACAAAACTAATAGAACGTAGTCCTTTCCCTGCCCACAAGCGGCTCCCAGTCTATGAGTGAGCTAGTCTTTTAAGACAAGCCCTGGGGTAAGTAATACCGATGCCATAAGCATGGTTGCCCATCTTGAAGAGGGAGTGATTGAAGTATAGGGCAGGGGTAGGCGCTTGCTCCATACTAACTATGATAGAGAGCTGGGATAAGGAATAGAAACTGATGGAAAAGATGTCTGGAGTAAAGGAGCAAGGATTAAGAGATTTTCATAAAGAGAGACAGGAAAGAATAGTAGTGCTTTGAGATATTATGAACATTACTGAGGGAAAAAAACTTCAAAGAGATGAAATTAATTCTGTAGCGAATTAAACATTAAGCAAATGAAAATATAAAAATGTATTAAGCAAATGAAAATATATACCAAATTTGTTTTCTCATTTGTAGTATGAGGATACCAGCCTTATGGGATTTTTGAGAGAATTAAATAGGATAATGAATGCTTAAGTACTGTTAACATAGTGTCTGGCACATCATAGAGGATCATTATATTTAACCCATTGTTATTGTTGGCATAATTTGATCTTTTGGAAAAGTGGTAGGAGAAGGAAATGCTTTATCTACATCTTATGCCAACGGCTAAGCTACACCTAGAATTGATTTTTGCTGCTTGTAAGACAGAGAAGCTCTGTTCAACTTAATTGGAAATTGTTTCTCTAGGCTTCATTCCCTCTCTCCCTGTTCACATATTTTCCTAGAACAGTCATTTGACTTTTTTATCAGTATAGCTATTTTAATTACCTCTAATTCCCTCTTTGCCCAAAGGTTTGTGTATCCATTGCAAGATGGCATGGTTATCCCAACACCAACTTTTCTGTCTTATCTGTTCCACCGTTATCGCACATCGGCCTGACCGAGCTCCAAGGGGTCACCCATTCACCCTGCATGAATTAACTCCATCGATGTTGTCTGCTCCCATTGTAGCTAATGGCACTGACTCAGCCTTCCATGTGCTTGCTGCTAAGCCAGCCCATACTGCTCTAGCACCCGTAGCAATGCCTGTGCGTGAAACCAACCCTTGGGCCCATGCCCCTGATGCTGCTAACAAGGGAATTGCAGCCACACGTTCGGGTAAGGTGGCCATGGGTGGTGGTGAGGATTCTGGGATCAGATAAGTGACGCCGATTCAGAAATCAGCCATTTACCCAAGTGGGAACCGGGGAGGAATCCTTTCAGGAAAAGTGTGTTCCCTCCTGGAAATAAACTATTAGGAAAGGATGGTGAAGGAGAGGAACTCAAGAGATTAGACTGATAGTTTCTAGGGCTACAGAACACAACTACCCCTTAGAACTTTCACAAAATACAGATTCCTGGGCCCAACCCTGAGCTGACCACTGGATTTGGAGATAAATGGATATGCCCGTAACAAGGGTGGGAACCTTGCCTCTTACAATGGCAGGCCTACAGAAAAAGCTTTGTTTTTTGCTTTGCTTTACTTTCTAGTTTTTCTGTAATGAACATTTGTTAACTATAAAATCAAAACAAATTTTAATAGTAATAAAGGCAGTTCACCTGAAAGATAACATGTCTCTCGAAGCAAGACAGGGGCCACAAAGTACAGCACCATGTCCCTGGTTATTTTCTTTTTATTCTGTTAGAGCAAAAGGTGAATCACCTTGGGCTCTTTAGAGCATGTGCAGGCCGATTTCTGTAGCACGGAGGAGCCACAGCAATAGGAAGGGGTTTCAGATGCCAGCCAGCTGCCTTAGTTCCATGGGGTCTGAGCCCTATCTAGACAGCTCCTCAGTGTGGCTGCGATAGCAGCATGGTCTGACAGGTTTCCTTTGTCCTAAAGCAAAACCTCCTCAGCTGGTAATAGAGACTTTTCTCACACCTGCTAGAACTACAAAGTGTCCCATTAGGGGCACTTGTTCCACATGTTAGGATCATTCAGGTAACCAAGGTTATCAGGTAAGGAAAGAAGCCCCTAACGATTCTGATTCTTTTGTCTCTCTTGATCTCATTGGTTTCAGGGACCGAGTGGAGTCAGTCTTCTGGTGCCGCATCTCCAGGTCCCTTCCAGGCTGGTCACAGACGCACTCCCTCTGAGGCTGACCGCTGGTTAGAAGAGGTGTCCAAGAGTGTCCGGGCGCAGCAGCCTCAGGCCTCAGCTGCCTCTCTGCAGCCAGTTCTCCAGCCTCCTCCACCCACTGCCATCACCCAGCCGGCGCCATCTTTCCAAGGGAATGCATTCCTCACCTCTCAGCCCGTACCAGTGGGTGTGGTCCCACCCCTGCCACCAGCCTTTGTCCCTGCCCAGTCCTATCCTGTGGCCAATGGGATGCCCTATCCAGCCCCTAATGTGCCTGTGGTGGGCATCACTCCCTCCCAGATGGTAGCCAACGTGTTTGGCACTGCAGGCCACCCTCAGGCTGCCCACTCCCATCAGTCTCCCGGCCTGGTCAAGCAGCAGACATTCCCTCAGTATGAGACAAGCAGTGCTACTGCCAGTCCCTTCTTTAAGCCTCCTGCTCAGCACCTCAACGGTTCTGCAGCTTTCAATGGTGTAGACGATGGCAGGTTAGCCTCGGGAGATAAGCACACAGAGGTTCCTGCAGGGGCCTGCCCGGTGGATCCCTTCGAAGCCCAGTGGGCTGCATTAGAAAGCAAGTCCAAGCAGCGTACTAACCCCTCTCCCACCAACCCTTTCTCCAGTGACTTACAGAAAACGTTTGAAATTGAACTTTAAGTAGTCTCTATGGCTTATGTATTTTGCCCATACTTAGGCAAGGGCAGGGGCAGAGGTCAAAGAAGCAAAGGGAACTTTGTGTTCCCAGTCAGTATACTTTTCACTAATCCCAAAGGTCTTAAGGAGCATGTCCAGGCACAGAGTGCTAGGAGAGGTGATTTTGAAAAAAATGGAAGAAACATTCCTAGAGAAGAGTTGTCTTGCAGTTGGGCTAAAGAAGTCAAGGAAATGTTGCCCTCTGTCCCCCTCCTACTCCCTCAGCCCCTTAAAAATCTCTGGCAGCAGAGAGGCAGAGTATCTGAACAGGAATCTGTATTCAAAGCACATTTACTGGAATATGAAACACAACGGGAAGCAAAACAATGACCCTTCATTTCTCAGGCCATTCACCTGCCGCCTCTCACTGGCCTGTCTTAGAGATCTAGGACATGGTGGCCTGTGCTTGGGCTGGGGGCGAGAGGCAGGCCGTGCTGCCAGAATTCCCCGGAGGGCACAGCAGCTGCCCAACAGAGCTATATCTTAGGGGTAAAGTTGAGCTTCCACTCTGAGTAAGAATAAATATTATAAATATATATCAGAAAAGCCAAAATCTTTATTTTTATGCATTCAGAATATTTTAAATAGTTCTCAAGATTAAAAAGTTGTATGAGTTGTAAGTAATCTTGCCAAAGGTAAAAGGGTTAGCTGTAAGAAATTGTACATAAGATTGATTTATCGGTGACGCCTATTGATGTGGAGAGCGGAGAGGTTGGGAGTTGCAGATGGGATCCCTATTACTTGGTATCATTCGTTGTAAGTAGCACCTTGCAGCAACAATCATGCGTATGACCAATACAGTCCCTAGGTGGTAGTTTTAACAAAAACGAAAGAGCAGTATTGTCCTGGTTTTAAACCTATGATGAAATCCTAATGTAATTAATGGAATCAGTCTGAATACATTCTACAGAGAATACGTATTTTCTTTTATATACTGCTGCAGTTTCCTTATGTTAATCCTCTACTTTTAACACTAAGGTGACAATGACTTAATCATATCCATGGACGGGAGCACAGGTTACTGTGTTGATTTGTCATGTGGGTCTCGGGTTTTGTTTTGTCCTTTAGATTTTGTCCCCACCAGCTTTGTGGGGATGGAGATTCTGGTTTAATAGCTGTGTGTGAGCCGGTCCCCCCACTTGTGGTGAGAGCATCCCGTTGCCAGTTGTAGCCACTTGACCTCTGGTAACGACGTGAGATCCCATCTCATTTTTACTTTTGAACGTTGGCCTTACAATCAAATGTAAGTTATATATATTTGTACTGATGAGAATTTATAATCTGCTTTAACAAAAATAAATGTTCGTGGTAGAAGCTTTTGCCCCTGAAGGGCTGGTCTTTCCCCTTTTCTTTATTAGTAAATGTGTTTTAGTTCTTTTTGGTCTGTTCTTGCTCCATTCTGCTGAACTCCAGTTTGATGTCTAGAAAATCTTTTATTGGGACTTTTTTTTATTGAAGTATAATTTGCATACAATGTTAACTTCAGGTGTACAACATATTGATCTGATAATTGTATACATTACACAGTGCTCACAATAAGTGTGGTCACCATCTGTCACCACACGTTATTACAGTATTGTTGACTACATTCTCTCTGCTATACCTTTCATCTCTGTGACTTACAACCAGAAGATTGTACCTCTTAGTCCCCTTTATCTATTGTGCCCATCAGGACTAGTCTACTCTTAAAATTCACTTTTGTATTTATACTTTAGGCTTTGGTTCATCCTAAGCATATCTCTGATGTCAGATCCTTACTGCTCAAAGTGTGGTCTGGAACAAGAGCATGGACTTCACCTAGGAGTGAAGACTCTCAGCCCCATTCTGACCCCCCCAACCTAGTAATCAGAATCTACACTGGAACAAGATTCACATTCTGAGAAGGCCCTGACTGAAGCAGTGAGTCTCAGCGTTGGATATGTATTAGAACCACCTGGGAAGCTTTTAAAATTCTCATGTCGGGGAGCAGGTGGGGACTCACATTCAGGTATTTTTTATATATATATTTATTTTTGAGAGAGAGAGTGCAAGTGGGCGAGGGGCAGAGAGAGAGAGAGAGAGGGAAACCCAGAATCTGAACCAGGCTCCAGGCTCTGAGTTGTCAGCACAGAGCCTGATGAAGGGCTCAAACTCACAAACTGAAATCATGACCTGAGCCAAAGTCAGATACTTAACCTGACTGAGCCACCCAGGTGCTGCTCAGGGTGTTTTTTTGTTTTGTTTTGTTTTTTAAAGAAAAAGCTTCCAGTATGGAAGAGGGTTGAGAACCACTTGTCTAGATTGAGTTTTATTATTTCCCTAACCTTGGCCCGCTCTTCTGTGACTAGTTCTAAGAAGAGCTAGCTAACCTCAGACTTCCCTTCTAAATTACATTGCCAATTGGCAAATAAGGAATTGGGGAGTCCAGGAAAATAGCCCTTAGTTTCCAATTTGTATAGCAAAACCAGCCATGATAAATGAAAGGGGATGCTCCTCTGTATTTTTTTTAAATGGAAAGAAAAAAATACCTCTGCCCCTAACCCATGTTTCCTGTGCTGAATGAGAGGTAGACGAAGAAGTCTCACTCACCCATGATGCAGTTTGTCTCTTTTCCAGCCAGTGCGTTGGTAATAAAAGTCAGCTTTCCCTATAATGCCTGTCTTTCCTGTGTCCCAGAATAACCTGTCGCTTAGCCTTGGCTTAGCCCAGCCAGTCTACTGGAGGATGGGTAGAAGGTTAAAGTGGAAAGGGACCTGGAAGCTCATTGAATCCAGGCCTCTTGTTTAGCAGCAAGGAACCGGAGGTTCTGAGGGATGGAGAAGGATTTCTTCCAACTGAAATCCCTTCATTGTTAATACATTGCCTTCCCCTCCATTGGTCCCCTATCCTGCTGCTGCCTGTTTTTAATAGTCTGATTTGTATCTGGAAGCAAACATTTTGCTTCACAGATTCCTGCTTGGGGAGGAGAGGCTCCCAGTTGGTCACTGTATAGAACAGGTCTGTCAGCTTGATGCAGGTGTGAGGCAGTCCTCACCACCAGGCTCTGCAGGTCAGCCTCAGGAGGAGGGCTTCAGGCACCAGCTTCTGATGAAAGTAAGGAGCTCCCCCCGACCCCATCCTGTCATGCTCACACAATAACACAGCTGCCGCTCCTTCATCCCACATCCCTGTACTGAGCCTTACATGTCGTGTTCCACTTTGGCAAGAGCTTCACAAACATGCCATTAACTGTATGTACAGATGTGAGTTGAAGCTGGTTGCTACACTACCTGGAAGGGGGAGGTTGACTAATGGACCACTGTTTGACACTGGATGAGATGGAGTTCTAGCAAAGAAACTTGCCTGACACAGCAAGAGTTAGCGTGCCCGTGTGAGACAGGTGTTAACTTTGAACCCATTATACACCTCCCCACCCAGCTTTAAATGAAGTGAGAACCCTGGTAGCTTGCTTTAGAACCCAGTGAATTGATCCTGTATAACAGAAATTATAGAAGGAAGCCATAAAGGGTGTCCTTATCCAAGCAGACTCCTCTTGACCGCTGCCCGTAGTGTCGGAAGTGAGGCAGGTGCTGTCTGCTGTTGAGGCACAGCACTGTGGGGTGGGGGGGACTGGGGGGGTCAGGGGGTCGGGGGCTGAAAGAGCCCATTCTCTACAAGATCGCTCCCTTTGCCAGCTAGAGACAGCAGCCTGAGACTTGCTTCAGGACTGGGGCTGGAGCTAGCCTTCATCCCTGCTGCCAGACAGGCCGAGCGTGAGGCTGGAAGCGGGAACAGCTAGCACAGCAGAAGCTGGAGTAATACTCGTTGCCACAGAGCTGGGCCTGCAGGATCAAATCACAGTTGGCCAGCTCAGGCTGATCCATACACTCCCTGCTGAGGTCCCTGGACTGGGCTGCCAGTGCTGTGAAATAAGGGAGAGAAAGTGGTTAAGGAAGCTGTGTACGCTGAAAAGTCCCACCTATTCTTTCTTTGCCTTAAAGGAAAGCAACACTAGATCTGCCAGATTCCCAAAAAGTACAGTTATTCTGGAACCTTTTAACACGTGTGTCTACAGTGCCTCCCCACCCCCCGCCATGGGCCTCATTTAGGCATGCAGTGGTCCTCCGGTTGTCCTGCAAACTCAGCCCAATGCAGACTCCCAAATAGTGACTGACCGGATGATTAAACATCTCCTGAAGTTAACTCCTACCCTTGCAATTGTGACCTGAAGAGCTGAATGACAGCTGCCTTAGCCCCTGGACTGGGAAGGGAGTAGGATCAACCTAAGTAAAATTCTGAGTTGGCAAGAGCTGTCCTCTCATTGCTGATTTAATGTGTTGTGCCTTCAGTAGCCCCAGTGCGTCTCAGTCGCTTCATTCCCCATCTTCCCAATTTTCCCACACTTCCCCGCCCCCCAGAGAGAGCAAGTATTAGGCAAAGTGATTAGAACAGCCTTGTGAACTATGGCTCTAATACTTCACTGAGCACAAAAAAATTGTCTCTGCCCTCCCCCCCCCCCACCCCCCGCCAAATGTGCCAGGGGCTTCTGTATCTTAAAAATCCTTGTGAGAAGGGCACCTGGCTGGCTCAGTCAGTAGAGCATGTGATTCTTAATAGCTGGGTCAGGAGTTCGAGCCCACGTTGGACATAGAGATTAAAAAAAAAAAAAAAAAGGGGTGCCTGGGTGGCTCAGTCGGTTGAGCGTCCGACTTCAGCTCAGGTCACGATCTCGCGCTCCGTGAGTTCGAGCCCCACGTCGGGCTCTGGGCTGATGGCTCAGAGCCTGGAGCCTGCTTCCGATTCTGTGTCTCCCTCTCTCTCTGCCCCTCCCCCGTTCATGCGCTGTCTCTCTCTGTCTCAAAAAATAAACGTTAAAAAAAAAAAAATTTTTTTTTTTTAAAAAAGTGCCTGGCTGGCTCAGTTGGTACAGCACACAACTACCTATCTTGGGGTCATGAGTTCCAGCCCCACGTTAGGCATGGAGACTACTTTAAAAATAAACAGGACTATTGAAAAAACAACCCCTGTGTTTCATTCTGCTTCTTCCTTATAGGACTGAAGTGGCCTTACCTAGTTAACTTCCCTTTCCCTTCTGGACGGGGCTTTTGGCTTAAGCCAGAGTGACACCTTCCCTAAAGTCAGACCTCATAGGCTTAATCTTTCTCTCTCCCCTTGCTTCCTCCCAAAAATACAACTAACAGACTGTATCTGAGTAGTGAATGACTTTTGGTATATCAGAATTATAAGAATACAAACTACAGATGACCCTTGAACAACTTGGGTTTGAACTGCATGGGTCCACATTTTTTTTTAATGAATACTGTATACAGTACTGTATTTCCTTTGATTTTCTCAACAATTTCTCTTTGTTGTAAGAATACACTATATAATACATATACAATATGTGTTATCAGTAAGGCTTTGATCAACAGGCTATTAGTAAAATTTTTGGAGAGTCAAAATTATACCCAGATTTTTGCAAAGAGTATTGGCACGCCAATCCCTGTGTTGCTCAAGCATCAACTGTACCTACATTCACATAAATAGCAAACCATTCGTACATGTTAAGAAATCTGTCACTCTGGCATCAACTTTCTCTGAGCAGTTGCAGCCCGGGGGCCTATCACAGGGCCCAGAGGTTTGGGGTCCCACATGATGGTTAAGCACACCAGCTCTGGAGCCAGAAGGCCTGAGCACAATCCTGGCTCTCCTATTCCTCAACTGGGTGACTTTGGGCAAGTTACTTAAACTCTCTGCCTGTGTTTCCTCATCTGAAATGGAGATGATAATAGCACCTTGGGCACACAGTAACTGTGGCTAAAATTTGAGTGCTTACCTGTGTTTTGTTCCATAGCCTCATTCCCTCTCATTCAAAAAAGTGAGTGATGCCCTATGTTCTATCCTTACAGTGTTTTAGGCAAGTCTTTTAGGCAAGAAGGTTGAGAGGTCCTCAAAAGAAGTATGTCCCTTACACCAGAGCAAGACTAGGTCAAGACCCCCTACTCTGATGCTACCATTAATTGCAGTATGCCACCAGACCATGAATAGGGCAGAGTGAGGCATGAGGCAGCCTCAAGCAGTGAGACCCTACAAAAAGCATAAACAGGTGAGAGCAGAAGTCTGCAGCCTAATCAGAATGAATACAAAGACAGGAGAGACTGCTTCTAAGCATGAAAGGTGCCCACAAAATATCTAAGATTAGCAACACTCTTCCAGCAGAGGGCAGGAGCCTGACTCCGACGGCTCCTGTCCTGTCGGCCCATCATGCCAGACCATTTCAGCTTACAACCACACATCAGCAGGAGCCCCACCAGACTTTGCCCTCAAACAAGGTTCTAATTATAATTCGGCTTCTCCTGTAGACAGATCTACAATTAATCACAAACATGAACACCTGGCTCCTCTGACAGCTCTTTTTCTCACATAAATCCACATTCTGGTTTATCTAGAGTCTTGTTAAGTTTGGTTGGTATGTAGACAAGAGATCAGTATGCTGGGCACAGTAGAGATGAGAAGCGGCCCCTGCAGCACAGTGTTTTTGCCAAAGTAATGCCTTCATGCACACATGCACTCAGTCACCAAGCCTGAGCACCTAGTGATGCCAGGCACTGACCTGGGGGCCTAAGGACTCGAATCCCAGTGGCTGTCCTAAGGAGCTCACAAACTGGAAGCCTACATGTCAGTCTGATCCACTAAGCAGCATTTCTACCGCAGACCTTCATCCTCTAGCACTGGCCAGTTCCCACCTTCGGCGTAGCAGACAGGCGGCAGCCAGGCCTGACAGCCCTTGCCAAAACAACACTCTTGGTGCAGTGCTGCAGCCCTGATTGCTGTGAACGTCCAGGCGGACAGGAAAGGCCCTGGCACCGTTCCCCAAGCCTGCTGGAGGCCTCCTGAGAACTGGTGGCTCGGCCTGGGGCACTGCCCTGCTGTCCAGGCAATCCATGAACCCAGACCAAGGACACGTGGAAGGGCAGGCTGGGCACAGGGCAGAGCCTCCTCTGCCCCCTTCCCTCTGGCTTATTTGAATATAGGGCTCTTATGAATCCATCTTCTCAAAGTGTGAAAATAAGTGCATCTCCAAATTAACACCTCTCAAATTAGACTGCATCTGAATTGATGGTCTCTTAGCACTGTGTCTTTAACAGCATGTTTTTCTTAGTGGTATGAAACTAATTGTTTTGTGATATGGTGCTTAGGTTTATTGAAATGTAACTCAGAGCAAGAGCTAGAGAATATAAAACTAAAATATCAAACTGCCCAGTAACAGGTGTGATACTTTAGGGAAAGAAAATTAAATATGAGGACTAGGTTGTAGTCCCAACTGGGCCACTAATTTGCCGTGTGACTTGTGGAGACATCACATAAGGTCTCTGGATATCTGTCTCATTTGTAAGATGACGATACTAATAGTTGCCCTTCCCTTTCTGAGTTATATGGTCAAAGGGCCATGAAGGCACTTCTCAATCATAGGAGCACTTTTTGCCACCCTAATTAGAATGGACAGACTTAATGGTCTGCCTTAAGTATTATATATCCTACTTCTCAAGATCAGTAAATCTAAATATTTAACGTCATCTATTAAGCTATTACCAGATGCCCATCATCTGCATTATTTCCCTCACCTCGCCGCAGCCCTCTCAGGTGGTGGAATAGCCCTCTGTATATGTGAGAAGAGGGAGGCTCAGGAGAGCCCCTTGCCACAGGTGACACTACCAGGAACCGGCAGAGTGAGCGAGGACTCAGACTAGAGTCACTCAGACCTGCGCAGCACAAAGCCAGCTTTTGGGAACAAGTGAGTCCCTGGGGTGGGCCTCTTACCCGGCGGGCCCACCTTCACCTCCGTGCTGCGGCTGACTGCCTGGCTTCCACGGTAGGCACTGCACGTGTAGGAGCCCTCGTCTCTGGGCTGCAGGTTGTGGATCAGCAGTGTGCCATCTGGGGACTGGTAGACTCGATGCCCGTCGGCCCGCACCGGCAGCCCATTCCTGAAGGGGACAGGACACTGGGAGAGCCGTCCACGGCCTCTGGTCTTGAGGCCCTAGGAGGCCATGCTGCCACTCCCAGCGCCCCAGAGCCCAGAGACAAAGGGAGGAGGTAATCACTGTGGACAGAGGACCCTCACTTCAAGAAAGAGATGGGCCAGGTGCCAAAAAGAACACTATCAGAGCAAAATAACTCAAAAGTAGAGGGAACTCACCCCAACTGAGCACACTGGTCTAAATTACCATGAATTTGCCTCTTACCCACAAGGGAAGCCCCACTCTCACTTTTTATCAACAACAGTCTTTCCAGCAGCTGTGTGGTGCCGGGCCCTGTGCTGGGCAAGCGACGTAACCGCTCCCTGCCTTGAGGGTACTGGGGTAGGTGTTTAGGGGCACCCTCCCTGAGGAAGACAGAGCTGAGACCCGACTTGAGAATGAGGAGGAGCAGCTGGCCAGGCAACGGGAGAACAAAGGGACTTGGGAGCTGGAAGGCAGAGGCCATGGTCAGAGCAGGGAGAGAAGTGGACAAGGCCTCAATGGGAGTTTGGACTGGACCCTGGGGGGAATGGAAGAGTGTGAACTAAGCAGGACTGACAGAGTATCTGCCCTTGGATGACTGGGCCTAGGACAAGCCTGAAAGCAGAGAGCAGGAAAGTAACTCCTACAGAAGTGCACACATGGGTAAGGGGAGGATGTGCAAGGTAAGGGAGGAGAAATGAAGGACCACAGTGGTTACTCAGTGTTGCTGGGTAATGGCGGTGCCCCCCCACCATGGGGAGATCCAGGGTGGGGAGGACAGGTCAACGGTGAGTGTTCTTTTCCACCATTTGGCATTCTGGGTGCCCATGAGATACAAAGAGGCATTGGATTTGAGGTCTGGACCCAGATAGTCTATCAGCACTGGGTGGCCCTGGAAACCACGTGTCAACAAGGTTGCCCAAGGTGAAGTTAGACAAGCCAAGGACCAAGGACAGACCCTGAGGTGCATCCGCCTCCGAGACATTGGTGTGAAAAGGTAAACCAGCCAGCAAAACAGAAGCAGCAGCCAGAGAAGGAAGAACACCAGAAAACGGTAGTTTCCTGGAGCCAAGAGGAGGGAGCATGTCAGGAGGTGCAAATGGTCAGCAGAAGAACACCTCTCAGGTCATGTGGGGACTGAGATCACGTCCAGAACGTTTAGGAACAGGTCAGTATCTTGGAGTGGTGGGTGGATGTGAGCCCCTGTGCAAGGACTGAGCTGTGAGTAGGGGGTGAACAGGTGGAGACCCCCAGTATGAACAGCCATACTGTGAGGGGGAGACTCCAGATGAGGCCAGGGTCTGCAGGGAAATACAGGGTCAGAGGAGGGTATCTTTTATGTTATGCTTTGAAAGCGGGGGCTCCTGAGCATGTTTGCTGCTGGTAAGATCAAGGAGAAGCAAAATTGAAGACAGAAGCTTGAAAGGATAATCAGAGGCCCGACCTGATCAAGGTAGGCCTGCACCAAGAACAACTGCTGAAAAGCCTACGGAGGCTCCCTGCCTCCCTCCTGCGTGCAGGCCCCTTCCCATCCTGACATCATCTCTCCAGTACTCACCTCTGAGGCTTGATCAAGAACATCCTTCCCCTCCTCAGCCTTTAAGGCTCAGCCAAAGTCACCTGCGTTGCCACCCCTTGATTCCCCCAGATAGAAGGCAGCCTCAGCGCTCTGTGCACAGATAGCACTGATGGCAGACCTCTAGAGCTCAGGGGACACAGGGCTATCTCCTGCCTGGGGAGTATCTGGGGGGCTCAGATTACCCCCAAGACCCCCAGAGCCTAGGCTATTGCTGACACACTGCAAGGAGGAAGGGGGCCAAAAAAAAAAAGTTGCTGAAAGAAGGAATGAACGAATAAAAGAGCAACTGATCTGGTGTAAACGACATTGAAGTCCCCACAGCTGAGTATACCCAGTGGTTCTCTATCCCCATCTCCAGATACTGTCAACTGTCATGACTTGGGAAGAAGTACTACTGGCATCTAGTGGGTGGGTGGCCTGGATGCTGCTGAACACCCTACAATACACAGAACTGCCCCAACCACCAAAAGTTATCAGGTCTGAAATGTCAAGAGTGCCGAGGTTGAGAGACCCTGGTGTAGCCCAACCAAAAGAAAGAGAGCAGTTCTGTGGGGCCCCGCTGTGTAGGGAAGGGGGTGCTGCCACCAGGCCTGCGGGTAGGAGTTGAAGAATGAAGGCTGCAGGCAGTGGGAACAGCAGTATCGCTGCAGAAAGGTGAGCGTCTTCTCCAAACTACAAGCCTCTGAGGGCCAGGCCTGCCTGGAATAGAGCCTTACCTGGACCACCTGATGTTTACACTTTCTCCTGTCACCACGCATAGCAGCCTGGCCGTGTCACCCTCTGGCACCAGCATAGTAGAGGGCAGCTCTGTGATGGCCAGCTCCCCTAGGGCAAGGAGGAGGCATTGTCAGCCACCACACCAGTCCTGCCCCACCTGTGCCACCTGACCCTCAGGACTGCCACCTCACCCAGAACTCTGAGCTGGACCCATCTCTGGTCTCGGTCCTGCCCGTTGAAAGCGACACAGGCATAGAAGCCGCCATCTTCCAGAGCCACGTGGCTGATGACCAGAGAGCCATCGGGCTGCAGCTGGTGTCTAGAGACAAAGCACAGTCAGGTAGCTCCTCCCCTAAGGGGCTGGAAGAAATGGGGGTGGGGCAGGGTCTTCCTTTCCCCGTAAGAGGCTGAGTGGCCCTTTCAGTGGGGTCTGAGCAAATCTAACCTTAGGCCCTGAGGTCCTCCAGATGCTGAGCTCTCTCGTTTACCTGAAGGTACCTGAGCCTGGCAATAAACCATTTCCAATCTCCAAATACAAAATAATTCTGGTTTGGGTTTCTAGTTCTTGCTCTGCTCATTCAGTAGACTCAAATCTTGGTTCTGCCACTTAGGAGCTGTATGGCGTGTTAAACTCCTGTGTGTAAGGGGCGCCTGGGTGGCGCAGTCGGTTGAGCGTCCGACTTCAGCCAGGTCACGATCTCGCGGTCCGCGAGTTCAAGCCCCGCATCGGGCTCTGGGCTGATGGCTCAGAGCCTGGAGCCAGTTTCCGATTCTGTGTCTCCCTCTCTCTCTGCCCCTCCCCCGTTCATGCTCTGTCTCTCTCTGTCCCAAAAATAAATAAACGTTGGAAAAAAAAAAAAAAAAAGGATGTGTCCTGCTGTTAAACTCCTGTGTGTAAAATGGGGATAAAATAGCACCTACCTCCACATGGCTCTCCTGAAGACTGTATGATAGAGAACAAGCCTCATACTCCTAATGGGCACGATACATGCCCATGCTGTTATGGTTACAGCCAGAAATGGGTCTGCCTCCATTTTGTCCCTCAGCCATCACCTCTCCTTAGCTAGCCTGTTACTTCTGTCCACTAACCACAGTGGAAAGACCCAGAAACCCAAATGTTGGTCTGCCCAAGGAGCCCTACCCCCAGCGGTATCCTCTCTCAAGAGCCCCTGGAGTCCTGCTCAGGACTGACCAGAGGTGGCACCTGGCAGCTCCCTCCCCTGAGGCCTGGACAGGGTCAGGGGCTAAAGGCGGGACAGGAAGGGGAAGAGAGGAGCTGAACAAACCTGGGGGAAGAGAGGGGCTGCCCATCTCTTTGCCACTCAATGGCTGGGGGTGGGAAGCCCTCAGCACGACAGGTCAACCAGATCCGCTGACCTGGATGGGCGTCCACCACCCTAGGCTGGTTCCTGTCCAGAAGCAGCCTGCAGAACAAGCACCCCACAGCCATGAGAGGGGGGACTCTGTCTGCACAAGCATCTGACCCCTTCTCCCTCTCCAGCCACATTCAGCTTCCTAAGAAAGCTGCTCTGTGCTGGTCAGGACATCACCAATAACTACCCGGGGCAGTCTAAAAGCCACCTCCAGCTTTCTCGCTTTCCCCACCCCCAACCACCACCCCAGAATCTCGACTGTCTGCTCCCTGCCCTGCACATCTGCTTTGAGATCCTGCACATCTGCCCTGCACAAGGCACTTTGACTTGGGCCCCTCCAGCCTTCTGCAACCCCTCTATAAACTCCCATCAAGGCCATCTCAGGCTCCCCAGCTCCTGCTCTGCTTCCCTTCCCTCAGCTCCTGTGCCCTGGGCCATGGGCCAGTCTCAACTGTTTGGGGAAGGGAAGAGGGCTCCCTTTCCACCTCCCTAGTCCTTGCCCGGCAGAGCCCTGTGACCCCACCCACTCTCCCTTCCTTTCACCACTGGGACCCCCATCGGCCCTGGCCCTCCAGTGGGGTAGGCTGAGAGCAGAATGGCGTTGCTGCACTGTTACCTGGTCGTGGGCCGAATCTGCAAGGAGGAGACAGCCCCCAGGCCCCCCGCGTTCCCCACTAGGCTGGACTCCCGAGGACTGTGGCCCTGGGCTGGGTCCCTGGTCTGAGGGAAGTGCCTTGGCTCAGCCTCAGACAGCACGGCCACGTCACCCCCTGTCATGAGGCCAGGAGAAGGGGTGAGCTGTGGGGGGAACGCAGTGGAAGGAAGGAAGGAAGGGCCACGAGGCTGGCCAGGGACATGTGGAAAAATGAGGGTCACAAGGGGGAAGACATCCACCTTGGCCCAACTGGAGCACGTGGTCCCTGCCAGCAGAAGGGGCCCCTCCAGCGTGGGAGCACCCTGGCTCAGGCCCTCCCAGCCAGCGCCTCCCACCTGGGGCCATGACAATCCTCTGGGTGTGGGGTGGGGACGGAGACCTGTTCCGCTGGGCGTGGGGTGGGGACAGAGACCTGTGACACGAAGCTGGATCTTCTGAGAGTCACGGCCTGGCCTGCTGCTGCCACAGCTGTAGGTGCCAGTGTCCTCTGCCCGCAGGGGACTGATGACCAGGGAGCCATCGGGCTGCAGCTTGTGCCTGAATGAGGAGGACAGTGAGCCCAGGCCCTCTCAGGCCCGAGTGCTCCTACCGTAACCCTGCCTGCACCCTCCCATCCCAGGGGAGATCACCTGTCAGAGGAGATGGGCCGCCCATCTTTCTGCCACCTGGCATGGGGCTCCGGGGAGGTGTCGTCTTGACAGAAGAGGCGCACTAAGTGCCCCAGGGCCGCCTGCACCAGGGCTGGCTCTGAGCCTGCCAAGCTGATCCTGGGAAGTGGGGGTGAGAACCTGCACTAACAACACAAGCGCCAGGGCCAGGGACTCCCCCTCCATCAGTGTCCCACCACAGAGAGCTCGGTGCCCATCCTGTCTCAGGCACCTTTGGGGTCACAGGGTCCCCTGGGAGGCCCAGCTCTAGAAGCCCGTGGCCTCAGGAATTCACTCCACCCCCACCTGGCTCCCCACCATGCCCTTGGACGTAGCTACCTCAACCTGGTCCTGCAACAGCAGCAAGGGAGGTACAGAGCCCAGGGCGTGGAGAGGGCGTGGAGAGGTCGGGAGAGAGAGCTCACACCAGATTCCCGTGTAGAACTAAACCACTGCTTGATCCCTTTGGAATTTCAAGTTTTACTTATTTGTTTCTATTCTCCCCAAAAGTCTCATTAATAGGACATAGTCCTAAGACTGTGGAACCCATACTAAATCTAAGAGAGAATATCACCATTTTGCAGGTCAAGAAACGGAGGCTTGGAGAAGTTGGATGAGTTGCCAAAGGTCACGAAGCCTGCAAGCTTTTCCAACTAGACAGGCCCCGGGGCGTCCCGGCAAGACCAGACCCAGGCACCCACCATCTATTGGCGAAGGCCTCCCCCAGGCAAGACCATTTGGAGGATTTGAGGTTAGGGATGGGGCGGGAGGATCTGCGGACTTCAGGGTTTGAGCTCCAATGGGCGCAGCTCCTGACCTGGGGAAGGTAGGCCTCACCTGTAGGAAGAGCTGTGGGAGGGCGCCGCTGGCCTCCCGGCATCTCCGCCCAGTCCAGGGGCACTGGGCCCAAGCTCCTGGCCCAGGGGCCTCTCTCCAAAGGCCTGGGCGTGGCCCTCCTCTCCAGGCCCAGGCTCTCGGTCTCGCCACCAGAGGCCACCAGAAAGCAAGGGCCTCGTCTGGACTGTGGCCCCCATCCTGTGCCCGCCGGCCTCTTGCTGGCCTCCAGGACCGCTGCCACCACCGTCTCTATGGGTGCTCTGGCCAGAGGCCCCAGGCTCAGGTCTGGGGGCCTCCTGTTGACGTCCCCGGCAGCTGCTCACGCACTCCTCTTCGGAGGCAAAGTTATTGCCGTTGCCATGGCACCCGCCATACCAGAAGCGGTTACACTGGCCCACGGAGGGGACGAAGTACCAGCGGGCGGCCCAGTCCGTGCAGGAGCCATGGGCACTGGGCAGCAGGCACTGCACAGGGTAGGCTGAGGGGGCAGGGAAGGGGCAGGGAGGGGGCAGGTCATCAGGCTGCAGATACTGCCCCGGCAGAGCTCTGCCAAGAAGTGCCCACCGCCCCCTCAGCCTCAGATGTGGGAGCCAGGCTCTTCCCAAGATCACAGAGCGGGTCTACACCCCTGTCTGGGCCCCTGACCTGGCCCTGGGGACAGTCTGCTCACTGCCCAGACCTACCTGGGCTGGGATCACCAGCAGCCTCCGGGATCAGCCCGTCCACCTCCACCCACAGAACTAGAGCGCTCCAGAAGGTCAGGGCCATGAGCAACCTGGACTGGCTCCCTCATGCCCCTCCCCATGCCTGACCCAGGTCCCTAGAATACACACGCACCGAGCTTGGCTTTGATGTACTTAGCTCGCGATAAGAACCCAGCCCTCAGCTCGCAGGGACATCTGTGAAGAGGCCCAGCCTCTGGACCCGCCTCCAGCCCCCAGCCAGCCTGTTCTAATGGCCTACCTTCCCAGCACAGCCCTGCTCTGCCTCTCTACAGACACAGAGGTGACTGTGGCTGGCCCCTGCGGGGGTCCCATCCAGGGACCAGCCTCCTGCAGACTCTGACCACCAGCCCATCTGGCTTTTGAGGTCCCCATGAGGGTCCCTGCCGGTGCCACCCACATATCCCATACTCCAGTCTCAATGACCTCCCTCTAGGACTCATCCCAGGCAGGGTGGGGACATCCCTGTCCATCTGGGCTCTGACCACCCTATACCATCTCTGCCTCTGGAAGGGGCTGAGCCCCCATGGTGGGGGCAGGGCAGGACAAGCCTTCCTTGTCTGTGGGCGCCCTGCCTACAATTCTCCCCAACTCCCACAAGCAGTCAGATGGTTTCAAATGCAAACTGTTGGAAACAAGAACAATATGGCACTGTTCTCTGACCTGGCACCTAGCAGGTGATCAGTAAATATTTGTCAAAGAAATGAATGAACAACTGAGCTGGTAGGAAGATCTGGGTGGGGCTCTGTGGTGGTTAAGGGGGGCAAAGCGGGACCACAGCCTACTCACCATAGCCGGGCTGGCCCACACAGCCTTCCCCAAGAGGACCAGCAGCAGAGGCCACATTATCATAGCAACAGCCAAACCGGGAGCCCTGGCACTCACTGGGCTCCTTCTGCTGAGCCTGGGGCTGGTGGGCCTCGGGAGCCTGCGGAGGAAACCCAGACTGGGAAAGTTGGGAATAGGTCTGGCTCTTGGTGGGGACTCTAGGCTGCCTGGGGAAGGAGGACAGGAAGAGGGAGGGACAGAATTGCAGTACCTCAGCCTCAGGGGAAGGTCAGATGGACCCCCCTGCACACACACACCCCCACTCCAGCCTAGGCCCGTATCTGAAGCCCAAGTGCAGAGAGTCTGGATCACAGTGGCGCTGAACAGGTGCGGGACTCCTGCCCACTCATGTGAACCAGACACTTACTGTGGAAGCCACTGCTCTCGACACCGGCCTTCTCCCGGTCTTATCACTGCTGTAAGATGCTGCACAGCCAGCTTGATGGGGCCCCTCAGCCACAGACACCCCATCAGGGCAGCACCCGTACCTAGACAAGCATCACACAGCAGTCTCGTCACCACCCAACCCCTGATCCCCCCCTCACGGGATCCCCCGAGCTTCCAGCATCCTGGAAACTGGGCTCTGAGGCTCCCTACGCTGGGAGCTGAGCAGTTGAGGATCCGAACGGAAGACACCGTGTCCTTCCACGTGGGGCATACCATTCTGCATGCCAAGCCACATCCACCAACCACTCAGTGGCAGCCAGGGACACAGCAGTAACACGATAAGCAGGGCCGTGTCTCCTGATACCTGACGGTTCCTCAACTCCTACCCAAGGCGGAAACCCCTAACCGAGGAGAAAATTCACTAAGCCTGCACAAATCTTGGCTTCCCGGGTAGGTTTTACAAAATCGCAGTAGATGGGGGATGGGAAAAAGAGGGGTGAGCAGAGCCCTCCTCCTGTTTCAGCTCTGTCAACCACAAGACGGGAAGGAAGGGGAAAGAGGAACACATCAGAGCTCCTTCCGTGTGCCAGGCACCCTGGGATGGTTCCATCCTCACGGCAACCCGGCCTGTGGCTGTCACTGTTCCCAGTCTCACAGAGGAAGCCAAGACCAAAGAAATAACTTGCCCTGATCACGCAGCACACAGCGGATAGATCGCCACCGGGCTGCTGGCCCCAAAGTCTGGGCTCTCAGCGCCCCAGCCCCGGAGAGACCGGTAGCCTGGTTTGGATCTGGAAGCTAGAATTCTATCCCACGTGCCTTCCCAGAGCCTCAGGCTACACCTCAAGGGCTGACTTCGGTAGCGAAAGCGGAAATTCTTACCCCCACTCTGCACATTAGGAAGGTAGTGACAGGAAGCAGAGTCCCCAAGACTGCACAATCAGGGCAGCTGGGAGAGAACAACCTCGGAAGTCCCATCTCTGAGCTCTGCAAACCCCACCCCCTCTCTGCTCGGAGTCGCTGCCCTGCCCATCAGATACCATCCCCCGGCCCCATCTCCCTTCTTTGACTTGGTGAAGAGGAAGAGGCACCTACCTGCTCTGCTGACATGAGGCCCCAGGACAGCCCTGCCACTGTGGCCCAAGAGATACAGTGTGGCCATCAGGACAGCACCCATAGGGGCTGAGTCTGCAGTCGTGGGGTGCCAAGCCAGACTGTCTGTGTGGGGATTGCTGAAAAGAGGGGGCTGGGGCTGGCAGGTGGAGGCCCTGGGCTCCTGTGGGGTTTCCTTGGGCCGAGGGCTGCTCTTGACGGGCCCACCACTGGCCTCTGGAATCTAGAAAGAAGAGGAAGCAAAAGACACATGAGGTGTCCGCCTGGACACCTCTCCATCTATGTCCACACCAGACCTACCTCTCCCCAGCCCCCCTAAACCCCCTGCCCCCCCCCAACCTCCATCTCCAGGGCCCTGTGTTGGGGGCTTCCACTGAGCTTCTCACCTGAGGTGGGGGCTGCCTGAGGCCCCAGCGATATGCGAGGATCCCTGGGGCTGCTGTGCATGTCCTGCATGCTGGGGACGCCTGCAGGGAGTGGGCGGTCAGGCCAGCCATGGCCACGCTAACCACCACGTGGTCCCACCCCACCACTCAGGCAGCGCCTGGGGCACCCAGGACAGCAGAAGCAAGAACGAGCAGACCTGTGATTTCCTAAAACACCCTTCCCCTGTTTCAAGAGTCTTTAGTCCTAGAAAACACTAATGTTACATGTTGCACAAAAAGAAAACCCAGATAGGGGTGCCTGGGTGGCGCAGTCGGTTAAGCGTCCGACTTCAGCCAGGTCACGATCTCGCAGTCCGTGAGTTTGAGCCCCGCGTCAGGCTCGCATCAGGCTCTGGGCTGATGGCTCAGAGCCTGGAGCCTGTTTCTGATTCTGTGTCTCCCTCTCTCTCTGCCCCTCCCCCGTTCATGCTCTGTCTCTCTCTGTCCCAAAAATAAATAAACGTTGAAAAAAAAAATTTAAAAAAAAAAAATAAAAAAAAAAAGAAAACCCAGATATAAAATTAGCATCGGTGTTTGATCCCAACTATGTAAAACAAAGCAATGATACTTTTAGATTGAACTGATGAAAAGACAAACAATCCAATTAAAAAATGGGCAAAGTGGGGCACCTGGCTGGCTCAGTTGGTAGAGCAGCCAACTCTTGATCTCGGGGTCGTGAGTTTGAGCCCTGCGCTGGGTGTGGAGATGACTTTAAAATCTTAAAGGGGTGCCTAGGTGGCTCAGTCCGTTAAGCACCCTACTCTTGATCTCTGCTCAGGTCACAATCCCAGTTTTTGAGTTCGAACCCCGCATTGGGCTTTGCACTGATGGTGCAGAGCCTGCTTGGGATTCTGTCTCTCCTCCTCTCTGCTTCCCACCCCCCACCCCCCGGCTTGTGCACCTGCTCACTCTCTCTCTCTCAAAATAAATGAACTTTTAAAAAATGAAAATCTTAAAATAATTTTAAAAATGGGCAAAGAACTTGAACAGACATTTCTCCAAAGAAAATATACAAATGGCCAATAAGCACACGAAAAGATGTTCAACATCATCGGTCATTACAGAAATGCAAATCAAAGCCACAGTGAGATATTCCTTCACACCCACTAGCATGGCAGTCATCAAAAAGGCTGAAGTGGGGCGCCTGGGTGGCACAGTCGGTTAAGCGTCCGACTTCAGCCAGGTCACAATCTCACGGTCCGTGAGTTCGAGCCCCACGTCAGGCTCTGGGCTGATGGCTCAGAGCCTGGAGCCTGTTTCCGATTCTGTGTCTCCCTCTCTCTCTGCCCCTCCCCCGTTCATGCTCTGTCTCTCTCTGTCCCAAAAATAAATAAACGTTGAAAAAAAATTTAAAAAAAAAAAAAAAGGCTGAAGTAAGAAATGTCAGTGAGGACGTGGGTGAACCGGAACCCTCAGGCACCGTGGGTGGAAATGTAAATTGGTGCAGCCACCATGGAAACAGTTCGGCAATTCCTCCAAAAGTTAAACATAGAATTATCATAGAGCCTAGCACTTTCTAAGGCATACACCCAAGAGAAATGAAAACACATGTCCACACAGAAACTTACGCATGAGCATTTATAGTAGTCTTATCTGTTAGGGCCAAAAGATGGAAACAACCCAGATATACATCCATAGAAGAATGAATAAGCAGGTTGTGGCATATCCATGGAATTGTTATCAGCCATAAGAAAGAGGTCGTGCTGATGTGTGCTCCAGCCTGGATGAACCTTAAAAGCATTCTGCTGCCTGGGTGGCTCAGTCGGTTAAGCATCTGACTCTTGATTTCAGCTCAAGTCCTCATGACCTCACAGTCACGGGATCGGACCCCTTTGGGGGGGGGGGGGTGGAGCCTGCTTAAGATTCTCTCTCCCCCTCTCTTTGTGCCCTTCCCCCCACACCGCACTCTCTTCTCTCTCAAAATTATAAAATTGAGAAAAATAAAAACATCCTGCTGAGTGAAAGGTAGGCACAAAAGGTGTATTATTCCTTTTATACGATACATCCAGAACAGGCAAATCCATAGAGACAGAAAGCATATCAGCTTACCAGGGAAGGCAGTTAGGGTTAGCGGGGAGTGATTACTTAAGGGGGTACAGCAGGGTGCTTTTATGGGTGATGAAATATTTTAAAACTAGAGGAGAGCGGGTGATCGTACAACATTGTGAGTACACAGCACCAAAGCATACACTTTGCAACGGTTAACGGTATGTTACGTGAATTTCACCTCAATAAAAAAATTCCATATTAAAAACACTTGTTTCAAAAAAAAAAAAACAACACAATTTGATTGACAGATGAAGGGATGGGAGTAAATCATGAAAAAGCACATATAACAAAATAGCAGGTATAGAATTTAAGTGTGGGTACATGGCTGCTTGCTATACAGTTCTTCAACTATTCTGTATGTTTAAAATTCTTCTCCAGCCTTCCTCAAAAAATTAAAACTAGGTGCCTGGGTGGCTCAGTCCATTAAGCGTCCAACTTCGGCTCAGGTCATGATCTCACAGTTCATGAGTTTGAGCCCCACATCGGGTTCTGTGCTGTCAGCCCAGAGCCTGGAGCCTGCTTCAGATTCTGTATCTCTCTCTCTCTCTCTCTCTCTCTCTCTCTCTCTCTGACCCTTCTTTGCTTGCGCGCTCTCTCTCTCAAAAATAAAGATTTTTAAGAAATTAAAAGTAGAATTACCACATGACCCCCAGTAATTCTACTACTATTTACCGAAAGAATACAAAAACACTAATTCAAAAAGATGTATGTATCTCTATGTCTATTGCAGCATTATTTACAGTAGCCAAGATTTGGAAGCAACCTAAGTGTCCATCGACTGATGAATGGATAAAGAAGATGTACATATGCACAATGGAATATTACTCAGCCATAAAAAGAAAGAAATCTTGCCATTGGCAACAGCATGGATGGATCTAGAGAGTATAATGCTAAGCAAAATAAAAGAAAGACAAAACTCTAGGATTTCACTCATATGTGGAATTTAAGAAACAAATGAACAAAGAAAAAAGAGAAAGAAACAGACTTGTAACCACAGAGAACTGATAGCTACCAGAGGGGCAGCGAGTGGGGGGTGGGGGAAATAGGTAAAGGAGATTAAGAGCACATTTACCACGATAAGCACGGAGTAGAGAATTGTTGAATCCCTACATTGTATACCTCGAACTAATATAATACCGTATGTTAAATATACTGGAATTAAACAAACAACCAGGCCTGTCTTCCTGAGCAGATGAGGGTCTGCTCAGAAACATGAGAGATTTTTTTTCACCACCTTATTGTCCAGCTTGGTAATAAACTTACGAAAAATCATGAATTATACCATTCCAGTGGGTGAATTTTATGGTATATACTTAACCACTTCAGAGTTATCAAAAAGATTTTTTGTCATAAAATAGAGAAAACCACAAAAGGCTGAGTAAGTATGAACAGGAATTTTTTTTTATGATGCATAACAGCACTCACCCCAAAATGCTCCTGGTGAAAGGTTCTGAGCACTTCGTGGGGGGGGGGGGGATGGGAGTGGGGGACTTCCTTCTATTTATCTGTGGGTTTCAAATTTTCCACAATACGCATATTACCACATAATGGAACAAAGTTATAAAAACTAAGTGAAAATTCCATCTCCACAAGGACTAGCTCTTGCCAGCCCCCAGGGAATATTCAAAAAATACTTTAGGGCCGGAAGACCCTAGCAGATACGCAGTAAAATCTGTTTTCGTTTCATGGCCTCTCCCACCCAGGCCGAACCCCGGGAGAAGGCAGACTCACACTCTCTCTCCCCAGTTCCGTCATCTCCTGCGGGCACCCCCAGAACCGCATTCACAGTCCCCAGCCAGCAGGCCCCTCTGTCAGCTCAACTTGAAAGGCACCTTTCTGCCCAGCCCACCCTGCCCCGGCTTCCCCTCTTCTCACCCACCTTTCACGCTTAACTTGGAGTCCGGGGCCCCTTCCCACGCAACACGTGGGCCCCAGGCTCTGCTGGGCAAGTGCCTGGCCCTTCCTGTTCAGGGGCCCTGTGAGCGCTTGCATTTCTGCAGCCTGCTCCCCGCCAGGGTCCTGCTCCCACAGGCTCCGCTTCAGACTGTCCTCCTAAATAGCTTTCACGGTGTCACTATCAACCTGCAAAGCTTTCAATGGCTCCCCTGGGCCTATCGGACAAATTTTTTTTTTTTTGATTTATTTTTAACGTTTATTTATTTTTGAGACAGAGAGAGACAGAGCATGAACAGGGGAGGGTCAGAGACAGAGGGAGACACAGAATCTGAAACAGGCTCCAGGCTCTGAGCAGTCAGCACAGAGCCCGACGCGGGGCTCGAACTCACAGACAGTGAGATCGTGACCTGAGCCGAAGTCAGACGCTTAACTGACTGAGCCACCCAGGCGCCCCCCTATCGGACAAATTTAATCGGCAGTCCCGGCCTGAGGTCCCCAGCCCTAAGAGCCCCACCTACCCTGGACAGACCTCCTGCCACCACCCCCGCACCCTGGCTGAGGGCTG
Source organism: Herpailurus yagouaroundi (assembly GCF_014898765.1). NCBI lineage: Eukaryota > Metazoa > Chordata > Mammalia > Carnivora > Felidae > Herpailurus > Herpailurus yagouaroundi. Next base: position 47,690,180 of record NW_024412396.1, on the reverse strand, counting down.
GCTCTGGGGCCCTACTGGCCTCAGGCAGAGCTAGCTACTGAGCACTTGCAATGTGACCAGAGTGACCGAGAAACTGAGTTTTACGTTTATTCTAATTAGAATTAACTTAGTTTTACACTTAAAAACTGATGCTCGATTCACTTAGTGGAAAATGCTTCAGTATGTTTGGAACAACTTCAGTATGCGAGTCTACTCTTCCAACTGTACATTTTATGAAATCTAAATATAGATCAAGTATGCCAGTGAAATTTTAGCAACTGAATTAAGATATGCTGTCTGAGTGATGCACAGAATTTAGAAGATTTATTTTTTTTAATCCTGTGAAAAAAAGAATGTAAAATATCCTGCCATTTTGTATAATGCTTACATGTTAAAAATATTTAATTGGGTTAAATAAAACATTATTTTAAAAAATGTTTTTAATGTTTATTTTTGAGGGGGAGACAGAGCGACAGAGCACAAGCAGGGGAGGGGCAGAGAGAGAGAGGGAGACACAGAATCCGAAGCAGGCTCCAGGCTCTGAGTTGTCGGCACAGAGCCCGATGTGGGGCTCGAACCCACGAACTACAAGATCATGACCTGAACCGAAGTTGAACGCTTAACCGACTGAGCCACCCAGGGGCCTCCCGTCAAACACTATTTAAATTAAGGAAATTTTTAAGTAATCTTTATACCCGACAACATGGGGCTTAACGCACTACCTTGAGATTGAGTCACATGCTCTACTGACAAAGCCAGCCAGGCGCCCCGAACAAAACATTATTTAATATAAATTCACCTGTTTCTTTCTCCTTTCTTAAGTTTATTTATTTTGAGAGAGAGAGAAAGAGAGCAAACGAGCAGGGGCGCACAAGAGGGGGAGGGGCAAAGAGAGAGAGAACGGGAGAGAGACAGAATCCCAAGCAGGCTCTGCACCATCAGCGCAATGTGGGGCTCAAACTCATGAACTCTGATATCATGACCCGAGCTGAGATCAACAGACGCCCAACCAACTGTGCCACCCAGGCGCCCCTTCTTCCTACTTTTTAAATGCGATTCTTAGAACATTTTAAGTAACAGATGTGGCTTGCCCTCTATTTCTGCCAGCAAGTGCTGCTCTAGAAAGAGAAGGAGCAGAGGCTTCCACAGGACTCCCCTGGGCACACCAGTTAGCACCACAGCGTTACTAACAGTACCTACACCCCAGAAGCCACCTAAGTTCTAACTTCCCGCCCATCACGGACTTCTGTCGAGAAGTCAGGAGATGAGAAAACGTTCACACACCAAATGGCTGTAAGGGGGGAAAGCATGCACAAGATCCCACACACAAAACAAGGAAACACACTCGATTCATCGCACTAACGCATGGGATCGAGGCAATCCCACTTGTCTATATGCTGCTTTCCTAATACCTTCCAATTTTCTACAACGAACACAGATTATTTTTACAAAAGTAGCAGTGAAGGTTATTTCTTTTGCACTTCAGCCCGGCCTGAAATGCTTTCTGTTTCCTTCCTTTCTACCTATGTGAATGCCTCTCTGGGGCAGGCTCAGGGCCACCTCTTCCAGGAAGGTGTCAGTGGTTCCAGGGGGCTGGACTCAGAGGAGCTGGAGGGCCCTCCTGCTCATGCACCACAAAGGCCAGGCCAGGCCGAGGCACCCCAGGAGCCTGGCCCAGGGGCCCCCACACGGCCTCACCACCACTGCTTCCGACCCTTTGCTTATCAAGCTCTGTGTGTTCAGGCACAGTGCCAAGTTACCATCGTAAGAAAAGCACCCTTATTAACCCCATTGTACGGGTGGGCAAATCGAGAATCAGAGAGGAGAGGCACTCACCCAGAGCCACGTGGCTGGTCAGCAACAGAGAGTAGAGACTTAAACTCAGGTTAGCTGCTAACTCCAGACAACTTGCTCTTAGTCACCGTGGCAGGGGCCTCCCTTGGAGGTCTACCATCGTGGCTCACGGGGCCCTCACCACTAGCACGTCAGGGCCAAACACACCTTCCTACGGTATCAGGGGCTGCCACCCACACTCCCCTCCTCCCAGCTGAGCCCCAACCCACATTCTTCCTCTATATCCCGTCCTTACACCGAGCAAGTACCGGCCTCTGGGCCCTTTGTCCTGCAGCTCCTCGTACCTGGGACGTCTTTCCCAGTCAGGATGGGGGTGAGGGGAAGGGGAAGACAAGGGCAGGTGCAGTGTGTGAGGACAAGCTCTCCTGGACCACCTCCCTCCTCTGTACTCAATCACGCAGTCATTCGATGATAAACATTTACCGAGTACCCACCTCGTGGTAAGTTCTGGGGCGGGGGGGACCCAGAACTAAGTTCTGGGGGGGGGGGCGGGGACTTAAGGAAGCAAGTAGGCCTGACAAGCCGTATGCAATCACTGCGGCACAAGGAAACAATCCCAAGAGTGACGGCAGTTACGTGGGCTTTGGGGGGTGGGATGGGGACACGGCCTCAGATGGGGAAACCGGGCTGATCACAGGGCTGCACAGAGTTAGAGGCTGCGGGCGGCAAAGCCTTCAGCAGACAGAGACGCAGGAGCCCCGCCGGTGCCCGGGTGGCACTTAGGAAGCACTGGCTGGTTCGTGGTGGGGAAAGAGGTCAGGCCAGGCACACTCCACACCCCCTCCACCCCCACCCCGTCCTCACCTGGAGGAAGGTGGCAGGGCTGTGTGTTACAGGGCTCCACCTCCCCAGGCTTGGACTGCGCCAGGCTCCCACAGCGGCTGGGCGGCCCGAGGGCACAGACGACCTGGCGACGCCGAGTGCCCGAGCTGCAGCTCTTGGAGCACTGGGGCCCGCGGGGTAGGCGTGCAAACAGAAGGAGAGAGACCCTGAGGCTGGGGGTCCCCACAAGGAAGGAAGGGGGAACACGCCCGGTAATGCAGGTCAGACCCAAGCATGGTCAAGTGTCCGGCCACCTGTCAGAGACCCAAGGGGCCGGGATTGGGCAGCAGCCATGGAAGGGAAGGAGGCAAGTGCTCACTAGACCCCAGGCGCCCACATGCCAGGCCTGGTCGCTGACGGGGGGACAGTCTTCATGCGCGCAGGGCTCAGAGACAGGGGGGCGGTCCTCCAAGGAGCACGCTGTCGCCTGGAGCAGAGACCCCTCGTCGCCACGGCAAGTGACACTCCGCTTCCGGATCCCGGCACCACAGCTGACAGAACACTGTAAGGACCAGGCTGTCAGCAGGAGCTCGTCCTCGCCCGGAGGAGCCATGCCAGGGCAGACAGCTGGAGGCGCACCTGCCGGCACGGAGGGTGGACAGCACTCTACTGCCCACGTCCAGTTCCCGGGCTCAGGGAGGCTGAGTCACTCTTCTGAGGCCACACAGCCTACACCAGGGCTGCTGACACCAAGCTTAGGTACATTTTCCACATCCCCTCATTCAAAAGTTGGACATATATATGTGCCGGAAGCAGCTGACCAGCAGCCCCAGACAGTGCCAGCTCCTCCCTCGCCCCCAAACAATGGGCTCAGCTGCTTCTTCGTGCCAAGGCAAAGCTTTCCCACCCTGCCTGGGATCCTGGAGAAGGAGGAAGAGTCCAAGAAGCTCCTCCTAGCCCCCGCCTTGGCCACAGCTCCCAAGACCGCCTAGCAGGTCACTTTACCTCCCCGGATCTATTTCCCCAGCAGAGGAGAAGCCTCCCAGTCAGACTCTGCTGCCGCCCAGGCCCCCAAGGCCCAGCACCTGATTTCCTCCCCTCCCTCCACCCCCACCCCAGCCCCTTCTAGGCAGGGGCCTCACCTCTCCCCAGGGCTCCGCGCTCCAGGATGCACAGCGCTGCAGGTTGCAAGGCCGCATGGTGGGGGGTTTCCCCGGCAGGCCTGCACACCCGGCCTCCTCAGTGGCCTCCTGGACGCCAGCCCCATCGGACAAGACGCAGTAGACAGAGCGGGACTGGGAGCCGCCGCCACAGGAGGCTGAGCAGGGCGACCAGGGCCCCGTCTTCCAGCTGGCAGGGTGCAGGAATCCAGTCAGACTGGCCCAGCAGCAGGAGCCGGAGCCCAGGCCCAAGCTGGCACCGGCTGTCACACGCAGAGTGGACTGGGGATCCCCCAACCCGGCCCCAATCTAGGCCTGACAGGTGCAGGGGGGAGGGGAGGCAGAAAGCTCTGCACCAAAGGCCAAGCCCTCCACTTGCCATCTCCCACCACCGAGCACTGGTCCCTACAGCACGGAGCCTAGCTGCCCGTTTTAGCTTTCCTGTCCTCACTCGATCCCCCTTTCTCCTTCTCACCAGGTGCCCTGTTGTCCCCAGCCAGACTCCATTGCCACTGCATCTGACCTTAGCTGGGACATCTCCCAGAGGGGTCGTGCTCACCCACTCGTGGAGTGGTACCGCCCGGCCCTGCGGCACAAGGACCAGAGGACAGGGCAGCCCCGAGTGCACCATGCAAAGCCAAGCCCACCACCATCCCGAGAGGCCAGCTGCCACCAAGGCCATGAGAGTGGAAGGACTGCACCAACGTGGCAGGGAGCCTGTGGCCTGCAGATTACCTGTTCCTGCAGGCACGCTGGGCCCCAGCAAGGTGCCACGCTCTGGGCTGGTGCAGGTAAGAGGTCCTTGGTGCGTGAACAAAGGCATGGCTGATGCCCACAGGCCCTCTGGCCCGATCCCTGGCCCACTTCTTGGCATCTGCCAAGTCCCCTGCTGGCTCAGACAGGGCCTCCAGTACCTTTCCCCACTCTCCCACCACCGGCCTGGACATTCTGAGCACTGGGCACACATGAATGGACAGAACAGCCCTGGATCTCATGCCCGTGCCCCTCTACTGCTTTCCCCCCGTGGCAGCTGCCTCTGCCCCACTCTGGCCACAGCTGTAGGGAGACCTGGACCAACCCAACTGTTTGCTCAAGTGGCCTAGAGACCACACTGCCTTCCTATCCAAGGGCCCGGGCCCCACCATGGGTGGAGGAGGCTGGCAGAGGCCTCACCGCTTGGTCTGCGGACAGGGGTGAGTGCTGCAGGGGCGGTGGTCAGTCGGCCGCAGCTGGGGCTGGCACATGTGGTCAGGGTAGACCTCGTTGTCAGTGGTGCAGAACACTGGGCGGGACTGGTGACCTGTAGAGGCCCGGCCATCGCGGGCAGCGGGGGTCAGTCAGCCTCCACCAAACGCATTCTCTGGGCTGGGCATCATTCTGGACACACCCCAAGTGTCATCTTGATTCTCAGCTGCCCCCCTGGGATACGTGCCATCGTCATCTCCGATTTACAGATGAGGAAAGTGAGGTTTGAGGAGTATGATCTGCTGGTGATGGAACCCTACTACGATGCATGGTCATCGGCTCCGAGCCCAGCCTCCGCTGCCACCTCGGGGAAGCCTTCTTTGGTTCTCTTAGCTTAGAAGGGGGGGGGACCCTTCATGGAGTCCCCAACCCCTGGGTTTCCTCCAGGTGACCCCCAAGACATGCAAATGTCCCACGTACGTGTCCATCTCCCCGGGGCTGCCCTCACCTCCACCGCACTCGGTGCTGCAGTCACTCCACGAGCCGTGGCTCCAGTGGAAGCCGGGCTGGGGGCTGCCCAGGGGCAGGTGGTACTCGTAGCTCACGCCTGGGTTGGGCTCCTGGCTGAGGAGCTGTGCGGGAAGGTCCTCACTGAGGCCTGCCCCCAGTGGGATTCCCTCCTCATCAGCAGGACAGTGGCCCCCCACCTCGCCTCTCGGGGAGCAGGTGGCCCCGCTCCCTGGCAGCCCCTCACCTCAATGACTAGGGGCTCTGAGGTGGGGCCACGAGCCAGGAGCCGCTCAGGCGCCAGGTCCCCCTCGGCCCCTCGCTCGTAGTGCAGGACAGTGCTGGCCACAGGCAGGGCCCAGGCACCCCCGATGGTCCAGTGCCCGTTGAGGTAGTATTCGCCACGGATGCTCTTCACCGCTGCGCAGAGGTGAGCCGCCCGGTCAGCAGCTGGGGCAGGACCCACCGCCCTGCCACAGCCCAGACTCGCCCCGGACCACTCACCCAGGAAATTCCTGCTGGCGGCCGCCTCCTCCACCCGGATGCTGGTAGCCCCCGAGGGAATTATGAGGATCTGGTTGTAGCCTGCAGGGGCAAGGATACTCTGGGCCCACCCATGCCCCGGCAGCACAGACGGGGTCAGGGACAGGCAGGGCTGGGCAGCCTGGGGAAGAGTCCTCCAGAAGGGAAAGTGGCCCCGCAAAGGCGAGAAGGGTCGGCAGGCTTGGGTGCCCAAACTGACTGGGGATTGGGGGGAGGGGGGAGGAAATGGGGACCGTGGGGGAGGGTTGAGCAGGGGCATCCAGCTGGTGGCAGTGTGAGATCACACTTGCCAGATTGGACCCTCCCAGTGCCATGAGGGTTACTCGGATGGAATGGAAGGCAGGAGAGGAAGGGACAGGCAACACACCCTCGTCTCAACGGCCTGTGGGCCCCCAGAGAACCCCCACCTCTGCTGAGGTCATTGGCATCAAAGGTGCCTGTGACAGGGTAGCAGGTGGTGCCATCACCCCCACACTGCAGACACTTGTCCTCCTCCTTTGATGAGTCTAGGTTGTGGTCACAGCCAACGGCCTACCGGGCAGAGGAGGAGATGAAAAAGACCAGAGGGAGTCACAGATACACCAGGATCCAAACGCTGGTCGCTGGTCAGATCAGGGAAGAGCAGTGAGTACTCATCAGCCATTGAGGCCGAGTAACCACTGGATCTAGCCTGTGGCCGGCCATCTACCTCTTCTGCCGGCTCAGCACCCGTCTCCCCTCCTCTGGCAACAACACCTCATTTCCCACAGTGTGGACAGAGCCCCCCAACGGTGGGTGTGGGCAAATCAGCAGGTTCTACGCCTTGCTCAAAGAGAGTGGTTCACGGGATGCCCCGAGCCAAGACAAATCAGAGGGAGCCCCAGCTCACTGGAACTCCTGGAAAGAGGGCACCCTCTCCAGCCAGAGCTTGGAGCTGCTGGTAGCCATGTACACACCTCACGTTTCCAGCAATCTCATCCAGGCACCTGAAGTCGCCAGCCCATCCCCCGCTGGCTTGCCCCCCCCCCCCCCCCCCCTTTGTCAGTTTTAGTTGGGCTTCTGTAACTTGCCACCCAGAGGGTTGCTCTTATCCCGGTGCTCAAGTTTTCAAAGGGCAAAGGTAAAAAGGTCCTAGGGCATCTACAATGCAAAGACACCTTAGAAGCTGGTCATGGTAAGACATCAAGCTCATGAGAGCCACTGGCCCTGCTGGCGTGGGGCAGGGGACATCCTGCAATAAGCCTGAGTGGGGCCCCAGGCTGAGTAACAGGGGTGTGGGGGTGGGGGGTGGGCAGGGGGACATCCTTCAATAAGCCCAAGGCCAGGATGGGCAGCATGGGGGGAGGCGGGGAGCAGGTGGGAGGTGGGCAGGGGCGCAACTCACCCGGCAGCTGCCCTCCACACACACGTCCCGTTTGCCAGGCTCGCAGGGCGTCCCGTCCACGACAGCCTCCCTGTGCTTGTAGTAGAAGTTCTCCCCCTTGGGAATGCAGTTCAGTTCACACTTGTTCGGGGCTGAGCAGGCAAAGGGAAAAGCTGAGACCCCGGGCAAGCACCAAGTCCTACCCTAGGAACAGGGAAGCATGGGCAGGGGCCAGAATCACACAGATGGCAGAGAGAGAAAGCCCTTGCAGCAGTTCCCCCAGTGGCTCAGAACCCCGCCCCACCCCAGGGAGAAGGGATGGCCACAAAACTGCTGCATTCCTGGGGATCAAGTTGAAGAAAAACCCCAAGATAAAAAGCCAGCCACTTGAAGAGGTCTACCTCATCCTTATAGACAAGCCCATGTGTTAACAGTCAGCTATTCTAAGGAAATTATTCATAGAATACTATGCACGTTGACTTTGCTATAAAGAATTACAAGGACTATGCGGTAACGTGTGAAGATGCTTATAACACACGATGCAAAATGGTGCTATGTAATAACTATAAATGCGTAAATGTATATAGAGAAAATAACGTGAAAAATGCTAAAATGGAATGCTAGACCAATCCTGTGAAACACCAAAGAAGGCATCCCTTGCATGACCCTTTCTAACCTTTCCTCTGTGTTCCAATTTTTTTCTTTTTAAAAATTTTTGTAAACATTTGAGAGAGACACAGAGGGAGACAGAGAATCCCAAGCAGGCTCCACGCTGTCAGCACGGAGCCTGCTGCAAGGCTCGAACTCACAAACCGCAAGCCCACAGCCTGAGCTGAAATCAAGAGTTGGACGCTTAACCGACTGAGCCACCCAGGTGCCCCCTTATTTTTCTATAATACGGATGCATTTAAATTATCCAGGCAGAGCAAAGAATGTCAACAGGCTCCCCTGGGGCCACTCCTCTAGCCAAGACCCTCTTCCCCATCCCTTGGTACACACAGGATATAAACGCTCATTGATTCGGAATCCAGAGTACCATACTTCCCAGGAGTCCTTTGCAATGGGCAGTAAAAACTAACACTCAGGATTAGCCTAAGGAATCTTCTGACGCCTCTAAAATGTTTTAATGACCTACAAGTGTTTTTTCTGAAACCGTACTGCTCTAAAAATTAACCACTCTCCTCAAAGCTCTTCAGAGCAAGCCCTTGGGGGCCAGAGATCCTGAGTAAATGGACTCTTGCCATACCAAGCCCCTTGCAGCCCCAGCCTGCAGTTGGCCCAAACATGGACCCACCCTACCAGCACTCCTCCTCCCCAAGGCTTCTGTGCACCTTGAGGAATACTTCTGGAGCAGGCCAAACAAAGCCGGGCTTCACATGGCAAGGACGTGGCCTTCATGGCTTTGTTTGAAAAACAGAGATGGAAAAAAGGATGGAGAGACCTCAAAATGACCCCGGCTGTTGTGCTGCAGTGGGCACACGCTGGGAGAATGGTGGCACCGTAAGGTTGTTTTTGTTGTTGTTTAATGTATTCGACAGAGCATCTGTAAAATGGTGGTAGGAATTGTGTAATGGAAGATCAATGTACGGAGGAGATCCCAAACAGGTGGGGCGCAGTGCAGAGCAAGGCGGGGTGCAGCAGCAGGGGCACCGGTGCAGAGGACCGCCACTTACCCCCATAGTAGGGCAGCCATTTGTAACGCTTTCCCTGGAAGTCCTGGCCGTCGAACTGGGCACACTGCTCAGCCCGGAAGTCCCTGGCACCGGTGGGGCAGCTCTGCGGGGGGGCCAGCAGGGAAGGGAGGGGCAGGTGGGCGCTTCCCCCCCCCCCCCCCCCACCTCCTTGCTGCTTGGTGCAGCTCCAGAGCACCTCCTTGCTGGGGCTTTGGGCTGCTGGAGGGGAGGCTGTCATTTGCGGTGTGGGGTGAGGAAGGGGCTTCCCGCACCCCAGGCGGTGCACCAGTGGGAGGACGCCCCGGGGACTGGGAGGTCAGCCGGGTAGGGGTCCCAGAGCTTTACCTCAGTGTGGCAAGAACGGTGGCTCCGGACAGGGCCCACGCAGCTGGAGCCTCCGTCTGTCCTGAGGATGAGAACACCGCACCGGGAAGGCCCGGACCCCGCCAACCAACACCCCCTCCTCCTCCTGGGGCTCCCCCGCAGGCCCCGCTGGACAGAGGAGGGATGCCTGTGCACGCACAGGTTCCCCCAGGTAGGTGTAATGAGCCCCGAGTTTATACTTGGAAGAAGCTGGACTCAGCAGCCTATTCTGGACTTTCTCTAACTCGGGGCTACTCGGCCTCTTAAAGCAGCTTTCCAAAGAAGACCCCAATTCTGCCTTTGGAGATAAAATAAGACGGAATATATGCATATCTGGTAAGGTTATTCTGCCATTTAAGGTGTATATGAGCATAAGGTGCTTAGAATAATAGCTCATGTCTCTTCCTCTTCACGCAAGGTTCTCAAGAATAGTGAGGTAACGCACCAACAGGCAAAGGGTCACCCCCTTGTTTTGTGCCCCACCCGCCATGGCACCTATCAGAGTGCAGGGCACATAGGCACTTGATCTCTCACTTATTAAAGTGGGAGACACGTATACTTAAAGAGGCTGCAGGTGGAGAAAATGCACAGGTTAGCAATTGTTGAAGATCGTTCAGTAATTCACCAAGAATTTACTGCACCTGCCACCTGAAGCATGAGGAACTAGAGACTCGGGCACATGAGGCAGGCCTGTCTCTAGTTCCCCTGAAATCAGGTTGATTGTTGGAATCAGAGCGTACGTACGTGGGAAATGGACTTGATTCCAAATATTCCACCGATGCTGCTCCCAGAGCAAACCTATTGCTCAGGACCAGCGGACTCCCCGACCAGCCTGCCCCCTGCCCTCTTCTAACAGGCTGGCCCCGGCCAGCCTCCCCTACCTCTGGGAGTAGCAGGGGCGCTCCCGGAAGCTGATGCCCCCTCCGCAGGTCCGGCTGCAGGGGCCCCAGGTGCCCCAGGGGCCCCAGAGGTCACTCTGCCGCCTCACCTTGGGAGCCTGGAGGAAAAGACACGCAGAGGAGTGTGAGTCACTCAGCCCCCCACAAGGGCACTGGGGCTCCCCAGAGGACCCCTGCCTAAAAACATTCCCCGATCTCCCCTTGGGAGCCAAAGCCCTTCAAGGACTCGGCAAGAACACCAGGCACCCTGAACATTCATTTACAGAACTCGCCAGCTTTCACCATAAGGGGCCGAAAGCCCTACTGCAAGCATGCCCTGGCCTCCTGTGCCCGGCACCCACGAAGCAGACATCCACTTGCCCGGCAGATGGGAGGGAGGGACCAAGCCTGCCAGATCTTAGAGCCGGGCTGCCTACCCCTCCACACTGTCTCCCCGGGGAACGAAAGCACATTTGGCTTCAGCCACGGGCAGCACAGGCATGTTTTGTTTCGCTATAATTACTCAAACCACAAGCTGATGGTGTGGAGCCAGAATAAGCGGGTCCAGCCCGTCCTCCTGCTGGCCCGTCCTCACCTGCTCCTGCTCTCAGTACCCAGTCTCTCCTGCTCCGACTTCCTCCTCCCAGGGCAACTCAGGGGCCCCCTTTCCTGCTGCGCTCTTCCCAGGGCTGTGCTGTGCCGTGCAGGGGTGCGGGTGAGAGAAGGTGTGAGTGGGTGGAAACCACTCCTGACCAGCCCGGGGTTGGCAGGCAGTGACTGGGCGTGACGGCCAGGATGCATATCCGCTTTATTCATCCCTAACCCCTGTCAGCACTGAGAAGAGCCAAGAAGCACTCGGGGTCCCCGTGGTGGCTCTGCCCTCGGCCGAGGCCAGAAATAGGAGGCAGCTGAGCTGGGTGCGTGCAGTGGAGGGGCGGAGGAGAGTTCTAGGCCCCACCTGAGCTCACATGGTGTGGGGAGGAGGAGGCAGGAAAAGGTTGCTCAGGTGTTCCTAAGACAGAAAGCACCTAATAGGACCCAGGTCGTTTTGTGCACCTTGACTCACTTCACCTGCACAGGAACCTGAGGGTGGGTATTATAACCCCCAATTAAAGGGAATCTAAGGCCTGATGATTTGCTTACGGTCACACAATTGTTAGGGGGTGGCTCTGGGTTTCCTCCCAGGGCCTTGACTCTGGCAACATAGCCCCTCCACCTGAGCGATGGCTTCATGCCCAGGCACCAGAGAAAGCCTGTGCCAAGGATCTCATGGTGTGACATTTAGGGAGCAAGGACCATGGGGTGGCAGAGGTGGCCGTGGGCAGGTGGCCTCTAGCCCACCCATCACTCTGACTGTGGCCCATGCTGCCTGGCCCTGCCCCTTCTCATCCTTGACTCACACTCTACAGAGGTGGCATTTCCCCTCCTTCCCCAGGGACTGTCTGTCTCACAGACGGTGGACAGGGATGTGGGGGTCCCCCTAGCAAAGAACTCTCCGGGGGCAGGATGGGACCTGGCTGCTTCCGTGCCTTCCACCCAGTCAATGCCAGCAGGAGCTTGGCAGGAGCAGCTCCCAGGACCAAGCCCAGCTCTGTGGCCCCTCCTCTCCCGGAGGTTTGTCCTGCCATCTAGAAGATTTTTCATATAACCTCAGGCCCCCAGGTTTGCTCTCCAGGAAGCTGTTCTTCGGGCCCTGTTAACAAAACAGCTACACTGATCACCAGTGGGCTCCCGTGTCCTCTAAATTTGCACTAATGCAATATCCATGAGCCTCGTGTGGCTATTTAAGTTAATTAAAGAAATCAAATCAAAGAAAAAACTTAGTTCTTTAGCTGCACTAGCCACATGTCATGCGCTCAGTAGCCACGTGTAGCCACTCAGTAACCAAGTGTCTATCTTACGGGACAGCACAGATTCAGGACGTTGATCATCTCAGAGAGGTCTGTTGGCCATCTCTGCCCTGGATGCCAGCCCCCAGCGAGGAGGAATGACCGGCACCCACAAACCTCGAAGCACAAACAGTCAAGCTGAGGGGCAGCCCGCTTTGTCCCAGGCAGACTGCAGATGGGATGAGCCATCTAGCCTGCGTCTTGGCTTGTGCCAGCACAGCCCCCTCCCCTTCCTTCCTCCCTGGAAGACTACTGGGTGGGGGGAGGGCAGTGGCAAGTTACCATTCCTGCAAACTGCACCCTGCAGCCTGGCGGGCAGCTCCGGGCACCTTGACTAGACCCCTTCAAGGTGCCATCCGCTTTTAAAAGAACTTCATTGTTTTTGGCCTTCCCTGCAGGGACAGGGCTCTGAGCTGCGGTGGGGTGGCTCCTCCCTGGTCCTAAACCCTGGGGCATTCCCCATCCCCCATTCCCTGCTCCCAAGCTGGGAGCCTGGCCAGGTAGGGCAGCACTCACCGAGGACCCAGGGGCCGGGGCCAGCAGCAGGGGCACGAGCAGGAACATCCAGACCTCGGCCTGCATCTCAGCCTGTGGGAGAGGCCGGGGTGGGCAGGGCAGGGGTCAGGACCGGTCAGTGGGTGGGCAGGGGTGCATCCCTCCCTTCCCGTTGCCCACAGGTGACCAGAGAGCCACAGGGGGACCAGAGGGAAGGCCATGGGGCTCAATGGCGCTCATGTCGGCGGGGAGGGGGGGTGGAAGTGGAGAAGACCTACTACTGGCTTCTAAAAGTCCAAGAGTATCTTCTTTCACGATTCAAAGGGGAAAAAAAGAGGGCAATTAAAAATACTTCTCGTTGAGGGGCATCTGGGTGGCTCAGTGGGCTGAGTGTCGGACTCTTGGTTTCCGCTCAGGTGAAGATATGGTGGTTCGTGAGATGGAGCCCCCACGTAGGGCTCTGTGGTGACAGCACAGAGCCTGCCTGGGATTCTCTCTCTCTCCCTCTCTCTCTGGCTCTCCCCTGCTCACATCATCTCTCTCTCAAAATAAATAAATAAGCGTTTAAAAAAATACTTCTTGTTGAAAGACCGGTTCAGAATCAAAGCAATCAGCCTATTTTTAATTTAGCAAGAGGTTGCTTTTTAAATTTGTTTATTTTTTTTTTGAGAGAGAGAGAGAGCGTGCGTGAGAATGAGTGGGGGAGGGGCAGAGAGAGGAGAGAAAGAATCCCAAGCAGGCTCCACGCTCTCAGGTCGCAGAGCCCAAGCAGGGCTCTATCTCAAGAACCCCGAGATCATGACCAGAGCAGAAGTCAAGAGTTGCATGCTGCACCGACTGGGCCACCCAAGCGCCCCAAGAGATTGCTTTTTAAAAATCCATTACAGGGATGCCTGGGTGACTCAGTTAAGCATCCAACTTCAGCTCAGGTCATGATCTCCAGGTTTGTGGGTTCAAGCCCCGTGTCGGGCTCTGTACCAACAGCTCAGAGCCTGGAGCTTGCTTCAGATTCTGTCTCCCTCACTCTCTGCCCCTGTCCCACTCATGCTCTGTCTCTCTCTCTCTCTTTCTCAAGAATAAATAAACATTAAAAAAATTTTTTTAATCCATCACACCAGTTGTTTCTAAAACTTGTTAATATAGGGGCGCCTGGCTAGCTCAGTGGGTGGAGCATGCGACTCTTCATGAGAGGGTTGTGAGTCTGAGCCCCACAGTTAGGTGTACAGATTACTTAAAAATAAAATCTTAAAAAAATATATATATATACAATTTTTTTTAAAGAAATTCTCTGGGGGCGCCTGGATGGCCCAGTCAGTTAAGCGCCCAACGTGGGCTCAAGTCATGATCTCCAGGTTTGAGTTCAAGCCCCAAAGAATCAGGCTATGAGCACAGAGCCCACTTCTCATCCTCTGTCTACCTTTCTCTTCCCCTCCCCCGCTCATGCGAAGGCAGCGCACTCTCTTTTTTAAATTTTTTTTTTTAACGTTTATTTATTTTTGAGACAGAGAGAGACAGAGCATGAACGGGGGAGGGTCAGAGAGAGGGAGACACAGGATCTGAAACAGGCTCCAGGTCTGAGCTGTCAGCACAGAGCCCGACGCGGGGCTCGAACTCACAGACCGTGAGATCATGACCTGAGCCGAAGTCGGCCGCTCAACCGACTGAGCCACCCAGATGCCCCAACGCACTCTCTTTCAAAAATAAACATTTTTTTTTTAATAAATTTTTTTTTCAACGTTTATTTATTTTTGGGACAGAGAGAGACAGAGCATGAACGGGGGAGGGCAGAGAGAGAGGGAGACACAGAATCAGAAACAGGCTCCAGGCTCTGAGCCATCAGCCCAGAGTCTGATGCGGGGCTCGAACTCACGGACTGCGAGATCGTGACCTGGCTGAAGTCGGACGCTTAACCGACTGCGCCACCCAGGCGCCCCTCAAAAATAAACATTTTTAAAAGTTGCATTTAAAAAACTCTCCCAAGATGCTTTCAAAGCTCAAATGCTTTAAAAATGTCAATTGTAACCCTACTGTAAACCCAAGTCAGCATTTCTCTGCACAAGAAAGTCACCACAAGTAGACCCCAGTGTGGTGTGTGTGTTCAGTCTGTGCACTGTACCAAAGAATGACATAAGCAATTTGCTCCTTCAGTACAAAACAGCAAGCGAGTACTGACTTGTAAGTTCAAATTTACAAATCTGTAATTCTACCAATGTTCTAATTTTTTTTTTTTTTAGCATAAAATGACTTCATTTTACAAGGACAAAACAGAGCACACACAAGCCAAGTTCAGCAAAATGTAACCTGGCACGTTTAGCGACGTACATGCTTCGTTAATTTAGCACAAACACTGATTCATTCGGTCGTTATTTTCACAGTCAAATCAGAGGTTCCTGGGGCTTGCAGGCGGGGGGGCAAGGGGGACGGCCTTCTCTCCCCACACCCCACCGCCCAGGACGACCTCTGCTCTGCGCACCCCGCCCCGCAGCTCCTGTAACAGCTCCGTGCTGTTCTAGGGCTCATGCCAAGATGAGTGTTGGGGAGATGCTTCTCTAAAGCCGGCTGCCTTAAGGGGCGGAGGTGAGCAGAGCCAAGGGAGAGACGGAAGGACAGAAGAAAGACTGGACTTAAAATTGCTACTAGGTGCCACCACCACGGCTGCAATTACACTAGATCAAGGCCCACATATGCAATCCCAAGGTCCTGGAAAGCCTGGAAGGCTATTTCAATTCACTTGGGAGAAAAACGCAAAAAAGACCAGCCTTGGGTCTTGGGCACCGGACTACTCTGCGGGGCTCCCCCAACTGCCCGAGGGCAGGGCCCGCTGCGCACCCGCCCGACAGTGGGGGCTCCTTTCACACCGTGTCCCCGAGGAACGCGGCGGTGCCGGACCAGGGCCGAAGCGGAGGCCAAGCCCGTCTGCTCCTCCTCGCGGGGGCTGGCCCGCGACCCGTACTTGGGGTCCCTGCGCGCCAGGCGCCACTTGTCCGCAGGGTCCCCAGCGGATGCGGAGACGCCCGAGGCCGGTGCGACACCCTTCCCCGTCTGCCTCCCACGCAAGAACCTTCCCCACGTCGGTCACGAGGAGGCGCCCGCGGTCCGCAGTCCCGGCCCGGGGACGTGCCCGCGCCCCCCAGCCGCCCGCCCGGGAACGCGCGGGCGCAGACCCCCCCAAAGTGGAAAGGTGACCTTCCCACGCGAGGCGCCAGGGCCACCGGGCACGTGCTGGCCCTGACGGCACCTCCGGGAGGGGCACGCTCGGTCTCCTGGGCCCGGCGCCTGGGAGGCGCGGCAAAGGCTTCCCACCGAGGCAAGGTCCGAGGGGGCGGACGGCGTCTGCGCGGGGCTCCGGCTGCGTCCGCCCGCCCACCACTAGCCCCAGTGGCTCCTGGCGTCTCCCGCCCGCCGGTGACCTTCCGACCCCGCCCGAGGTGCGGTGCGGAGCGGTGACCTCGGTGGACAGAGCCGGAGGCGGGTTCCCCTCCGGGACCCCCTACTTCCTCCGATACCGCTCTTCCTGCGGGCCAGGCGGGGCACGTTCCTGCAGCAGCCCCGGAGCGAGCCGCCCCTGCCCCCGGGGCACTGTCCCTCCGCTTTCCTACCTGGGTCTCCGGGCGCGCGGGGCACGCAGCGCTGCTCCGTCGGTGCCCGCCCCTGGAATGGGAGGTTGGCCTGGCGGCGCGGAACGCCTGCGGAGGTTGGACTTTCTCTCCCTGCAGCTGGCTGGCTTCTCCCCGCCCCATCTCCCCCCTCCCCCCGCCCCAGCCAGCCCTGCGGACACCCATCCCCAATCCCAGTGGAAAGCCCCCGCCCCCCTGCAGTGACCCGTGCTGCATCCCCTTGGGTCTGTGCCAGAGCTTGGCTTGCCCTCCATTCTGTGTTTCCTCTACTGGGGGGGGGGGGGGGGGGGGGAGGGGGCACCAGTCACCACCCCGGTCCCACTTCCTCTGTCTCAGCCATCCATCTCTGTATCATCCCGCTCCATGCTCACCTTACATACAACACACCTCTGCGTCCAGCCGTCCGCCTCTTCCACCCTTGAATTCTGTACAGGCAGGCCTCACTTTCTCGTGCCTCCTTGGGTTGTTGGTTTGGAGGATTGAGGGTTTTTGGTTGTTGCGTGGTTTTGTGTTTTGGGGGTTTTGTTATTTTGTTGTGTTTTTTGTGTGTGTGTGATTTGCTTGATTGCACTTTATTGCATTTTTTACAAAGTGAAGGTTTGTGGCAACCCTGCCTAGAGCAAGTCTACTGGCCCCGTTTTTCCAACAGTATTTTCTCACTTCGTGTCATATATTGGTAATTCTGGCAATACTTCAAAATTTTTCATTATTATATGTTATGGTGACCAGTGATCAGTGGTTAGGATGCCCTGAAAGTTCAGATGACGGTTAGCATTATTTCATCAATGAAGTCTTTTTTAATTAGAAAAAAAATGTTTTTTTTTTAGTGGCACCTGACTGGCTCAGTTGGTAGGGCATGCAACTCTGTTTTTTCTTTTTTAAATATCTATCTATCTATCTATTTATTTATTTATTTATTTATTTAGAGGGGAGCAAGGCAGAGAGAGGGGGAGAGAGAGAATCCCAACCAGGTTCTGTGCTGTCAGTGCAGAGCCCCCTGTGGGGCTCAAACTCACAAACTGTGAGATCATGACCTGAGCTGAAATCAAAAGCTCAGCTTAACCCGCTGAGCATGCGACTCTTGATCTCAGGGGTTGTTAGTTTGAGCCCTGTGCTGGGCATACAGTTTACTTAAAAAAAAAAAAAATGTTTTAGGGGCGCCTGGGTGGCTCAGTGGGTCAAGCGTCTGACTTCAACTCAAGTCATGATCTCACCGCTCATGAGTTTGAGCCCCGTGTCAATCTCTGTGCTGACAGCTCAGAGTCTGGAGCCTGCTTCAGATTCTGTCTCAGTCCCTCTCTACTCTTCCCTCGCTCATGCTGTCTCTCTCTCTGTCTCTCAAAAAGAAATTTAAAAACATTAAAAAAAATTTTTTTTAATTAGTTTTTTAGACATGTTATTGCATACTTCATAGACTACAGTGTAGTGTAAACCTAAGTTTTATATACTCTGGGAAACCAAAAAATCTATTTGACTCACTTTATTGTGATATTCGCTTTATTGCAGTGGTTTGGGGCTGAGCTGTTTCTCCTCACACAGGCTGCTGTTTGCTACCCTCCCAGCCAGCTTTTCACACTGCCTAGAATGCACTCTGAAATTCCACTCTACCTTGCAAGCTACTACTCATCCCTCAAGGCCCTGACCAAATGTCACCTCTTCTAGAAGCCTTCCCCGTACCGTACCGTAGCAGGCAGAATTGGTGCCCGCCCCGCTCCCTCAGTCTCTGTCCCTGTCTGCTGTAGTTTATGGTGCATCACTCTGTGGTGAACCCGAGTCTCCCTGACTCACCTTGTAAGAGGCTAAGGACAAAGCTTGCCTCCCCATCACCTGTGCCCAAGGCACTAGTTAGGATCAAAGTAGGGACTCAATACGTGTGATACACTTCATTTCCTTTCCCCAATGTCCTTTTTCTCAGCAAAGGCACTTCTTGCCTGCCATCCCTTTTTGACTGAAAATCACCTACCCCCAGGTAAATAGCATTGGCCCTGGGCCACATGGGAGGTGGGGAGTTCACACAGCAGGTCCTTTTCCCTCATCTCCTTTATTTTTTTTTCATTTTTGAGAGAGAGAGAGAGAGAGTGCAAGCAGGGCAGGGGCAGAGAGAGGGAGACACAGAATCCAAAGCAGGCTCCAGGCTCCAGGCTCCGAGCTGTCTGCACAGAGCCCGACACGGGGCTCGAACCCACAAACCGCGAGATCATGACCTGAGCCAAAGTCAGCTGCTCAACCGACTGAGCCACCCAAGCCCCCCTCCCTCATCTTCTTATACCTTCCGTCCTTTACTTACCCTGAGCACTGGTCATTTCTCCCATGGCCTCCTTTCGGGCAGAGAAACACCGGTAGGAAGCTCCCCGCCCCCATTGAGAGCAGCAGCCCCTGTAGATCATCTCTCTAAGTTG
The DNA here is from genome assembly GCF_014898765.1 of Herpailurus yagouaroundi. NCBI lineage: Eukaryota > Metazoa > Chordata > Mammalia > Carnivora > Felidae > Herpailurus > Herpailurus yagouaroundi. Next base: position 47,671,534 of record NW_024412396.1, on the reverse strand, counting down.
TCACTGATGCTCAGACAAAACGCTTATTAAAACATAAGCATTTTACATCTGTCCCATTTCTTACCCATCAGTGAAGAAAGAAGCAGCAGCAGCTGTGTAGCAGGGGCCCCTCGGGACTAGTGTGAATTCTTAAGCAAAGATAAAGCTTGGCAGAGAAAAGGGAGTGGAATTACCCAAAGCCTGTCTAGAAAAGGAAAATAGCGTCTTCCATTCAAGAAGCCCCACTCCCTGCCCCCATCAGCCAGGAATTTTCTGGGCTTGGTCAAAGGTCCCTTAAGTGGGAGGAAGCTGCTTCTCCTGCTCTGGGGGGTGGGGCCGCTGAGGCACCTTCCTGGTCTGCTCCTGTTTTTCCTCAGTGATCCCTTCTCAGGCACCCAGGCCCATGATTTCTTGCTCCCCACCCCCGCTGCAAAGAAGACCCAGAAGGTAGGGAACAGAGTCAACACACAGCGTGAAGGAGCCAGGCTCGAGCAGTTCCTGGCTTGGGTAAGTAGTCCTCTCCCAAGCCTCAAGTTCTCTACCCCAGAAGGATGTGTGAGCACGGTGCCCAGAACATAATTGTTCACCAAAAATTGTGTGCACAATTGGTGCGCGCACACACACACACACACACACACACACACACAAAATGGTGATTTAGAAAGAAGATTCTGGGGTGAGACCAGAGACCTTCCCTCTCATTGTAAATCCCCCTCTGCCTGGCCCTTCTACCTGCTGGTCTGAGAAGCCCAGGGTGCAGAAGAGGGTACAGCCCTTGGAGGCAGACAGACCTAGACTGGGAACCTGTTCTGCTCTGTGTGTGAACTTAGGACTAAATCATGTCACCTCCTTAAGCCTCAACTTGCTCAGCTGAGCCTCACACAGAGCGTGGTAGAGTAGGGAAGTACTCAGCCGCTATAAAGCTCCTACTAAGTGCGTGCTCAGCAAAAGTTCCTTCTGCCCCGTGCTCCCTCTGCCTGTTTCCTGGGTTCTTTACATCCGGATCATCTCAGCAGATTGCAGATCCAGGGACACAGCCTAGAAATAAGTGGCCAGATCTTCTTGTAAGGCTGGGTTAGAATGGAAACCCATTCCAGGCTCCAAGGATAGGCCACTTCCAGGAGGCCTTCCCTTAAAGCCTACCTCTGTGCTCCCACGGCGCCAGGATTGCACTTTGGAACTACTACAGTGATACGAATGTGTCCCTTTCCTCCCTCTAAATTGTGAATCTTGCAAGGTCAGGGAAAGTGGAAGCCGCTTTATAGCGGCTAAGTACTTCCCTACTCTACCCACCCTCTGTGCGAGGCTCAGCTGAGCAAGTTGAGGCTTAAGTAAGGACATTGAGAGCTCATGGAACGGACAGGAAGCCTGGAGAATCAGGCACAGACAAGGGCCAGAGTCCCCACCAATGCCATAGACCATGGCCCAGGAGCAGTTCTGGTTAGGACTGTCCTGTTGGTCTCTGGAAGCTGCCACCACCACTTTCAGGTTACAATGACCCATATCATCCCCAGAGAAAACCCTGAATAGTCCTCGTAGATGCCAACCCCAACAGGAAGGAGCACGGCTGCACCCTGACCGCCAAGACCTACGAAGCAAGAGTCGGCAGGTTGCCCGGATGGGAACCTCGTTCCGATGTGCAGCTGCTGGCACACAGCGCTTGTTTAACTGGACTTGGAGAGGATGCTGCTTCTCTTCTTCCCTCTCTTGCTGACGGTTGTTTATTCATTCCAGGGACACTTGAAGGCCTCCTCTTCCAGAAGCTGCGGAGAGACCTGTCCAGTGGTGGCAAACGCGTAAGTAACACCCAGCTCTCTGGAGGGAAAAAGTGCTGCCCAGTAGCCTTTATCAACTTCCGTGGGTAAATACTCCATGGCTGTTTTCAGGCTACCAAGGTGATGTCACTAAGCACAGAGCTGGGAAGAGATGTGGTCGGCTGTCCCAAGCTGTCGCAACACACAGACCGTCTTGCCCTTGGGGAGTTTACCTTCTAGTAGGGCACTGCATTCTAGCGCTATGTGTTAATCCAGAATAAAACTATCTGCAAAAAGGAAATCCCAAAGGAAAAAGAACACTTCACATGAGAGGATTTCTCTGTTTCTCTCTCTGGCTTTTCTTCCCTCCCCCTCCCATGCATCTATCCATTTCCCTTGCTGGAGTCATTCAAAGTTGGGGGTGGGTGGGGGAGGGGAGCGTTAAATGCCCCTTGCCAGTCTGCCCCTCAACTTGACTCTGTGCTTTCAGATCCCAACACTAATCTGTCTTCCTCCCCCTGTTGCTGCCATGTCCAGGTCAGGACCTTGAAACACCGAGCAAGACCATGAGAAGAAGTCCAAAGCTCAGTATATCTGACAAGTGCTGTCATAAGATAAGCCACCTGACCTGTGGAGGGGAGGTTTATGCTCAAAGGTGGGACAGAAATACAGCTCCCCGACACTTCCTGCAGACACGAGGGCCACCCAGAGAGAAAGAACAAATCCTGGGATGTCCTTCAGTGACATCAGGCCTGACACAGACCCACCCCATCTGCCCCATCCTCAGTCCAGATCCCGGGACAGGGCACCAGGAGGGAGGGCGAGGCCATTTGAACACGCTTGGTGTTAGGGCAGCAACACGGAGGGAGGTAGGGGGCTTTCCAGAAAATATTTCCTGATTGGCTTCCGCCCAGCAGCTCCAGCCTCAATCTCATCCCTTTCCTTCCACACGGGAACACACACACTCACCCCTGCACACGTGTGTGTGCACACACACGCTCACACACACCATAAGGGTCGGCCTACAGTCTCCTGCAGAAGCTAACTGCATGAACTCCTGGAGACATTAAGGAAGAAGGTGTGAGGAGCCCACTTTGCCCACCCTCTGCTTCCTAAGTGGGAGGGGGCTTCAGAGCTCAGGCCCCCACAAAGGTCAATGTGGGGTGTGGGGCCAGTCTGCAGCATGCAGGCCCGGAGGGTCCCCCTCAGCTCAGGGTGGGTGTCCCATGGCTGAGTGGCAGTGGCCTCGGTGCCCCTATCAGCAGTGACAGGGACAGGGCAGGTCCTCTCTCCCCCTCTGAAGACCCCTGTGCCTCTGCCTCAGCATCCCCTGCTCTGCTGCTGCTGTCCCCTGTGGGCTGCCAGGGAGGGCCGGGGACTGGGACCCCCACAGGCCAGCTGCCAAAGCTCTTCAGATCCTTTCTTCTCTGTCTCTCTCCACTGCACGCTCAGGGCACGGCTCATCTCCTCTGCCGCTTCAGCCTCTGTATTTGGATAATTCTCAGCCTGGAAGCTGACAAGTGTCTGTGCCTTGTGCCAAAGGCCTAGAAACATTACTCACAAAGTCAGAGGACCAGCACCTCTCAATTCAGAAACGCAATTCCCAATGCTCAAGTTAAATGAAAGGGGAAATTCTACTAACTTTGTCGGGGGAGGGGGGGTAGGGTGGGGTGGGGAGCTTCTCTAACTTCAGTAATTTGTGAACCTATTATCCTGACCCTTATTTTAGAGCATGATACCACTTAAAAATGCATGGACATAAAACTAGGTCTAAGCCTTTTATTTTTACAGCTGTATATAACTGTAATCCTATTACATATGTCTAGGCCCCAATTCCTTATTAGAAACTCTCGGGGCCAAATGTGTTTCAGGGTTGAGCATTTTTCAGATTTTAGAAGTTACTAAACTGCATATGACGTACTACCTCCAGTACTTTCTGGAAGCTTTCTTTAATCAAAACCAACCAACCAAAATCAACAACAAAACTACCTGCACTTATACCTCTGCAGCAAAACATACAAATATTCACCTAAATAGGCTAAACTGAGACTCTGAATAGCCTCAGGCCACACCTACTCACAAGCCTAGGAGAAACCTTTTGGTTTTCAGAGCCTTTTGAATCTCATAATTGCAAATAAGGGATTGTAGACCTGCACAAATTAAACACAACATGACTACAAATGGGGTTCACAACGTTAGCACAATGTTAATGACGGTGACAGAGGCCGGTGGCCTGCTGAATTCCATCGTGGGGGAGGCGGTGGGAGACGGTGGGGCTGGAAGAGGTGTTAAGTCCATGTAGTCCCCAGGCCTGGGTTGGAATCTGGCATCTGTACTCACTGGCTGGGATGTGTCCGGCAAGTTAACCTTCCTGCATGGCAATGTCTTCATTTTTAAAAGGAAGACAATACAGGGCGCCTGGGTGGCTCAGTCGGTTACGCGTCCAGCTTCGGCTCAGGTCATAATCTCGTGGATCATGTGTTTGAGCCCACCATTGGGCTCTGTGCTGACAAGAGCCAGGAGCCTGGTTCAGATTCTGGGTCTCCCTCTCACTCTGCCCCTCACCCGCTAGCACTCTTTCTCTCCGTTCTTTCTCAAAAATAAAAAATAAAAAATAAAATTAGAAAAAAAATTTAAAAATTTAAAAAAATAAAAGGAAGACCATAGATTAATGTAAACAAAAATCAATGTTAAAATGGAAACTTCCCAGGAATCAACCGCCCCAGGGGCTGAGAACAAGGGAGGGCAGCAGAGAGATGGGGGTGGCCCTGGGGACCCTGAAGGCTCTCAGCACAGGCCTCCACTCAGCACACACCCTGAATTCCAGTTGTGACTGGGCTGCACTGGTGGCTAGAGTAGGGGAGGAAGTTCTCAAAGCAGGGTTTGCAGAAAGACACCAAAGACACAGCACAAGGCATGGATTGGGGGAACATCAACTTTAAGATTGGGAGTGTGCTATGTTGGGGGGGAGGGGTGAAATATATTGGGTAATGGTTTATGATGGTGTTGTGGTTATCTTTCTATTGAAACGAACCTACAACAACGTGATGAACCCTGAGAACGCTGTGCCAAGAGAAATAAATGAGACACAAAAAGACAAATACAGCATGGTTCCACTAATTTGAGGTCCCTAGAGCAGTCTAGTTCATAGAGACAGAAAGTAGAACGGCAGTTGTCAGGGGCTGCCGGGAGGGCGGGGTGGAGGGCTGGTTAGTCCGGGACATCTGTGGTGGTGACAGCTGCACAACATTATGAACGGCTTGAATACCTATGAACTGCACACTTAAAAATGATTCCGATGGTAACTTTTATGTATATTCAACTCCAGACGTTTCTGCACGGGGCTGCTACTTTGGGAAGTGTCCTAGATGCTCAGGGTCTCGTGTTCCCCTGTTGTTGAGCTTTAGTTAGAAAATTTCCAACTTGACAACACATTATATTTGGAAAAAAAAATTTTTTTTCAGAAACATTGTCAGACTCTGCATTTTACAGAGGAGAAAACAGAGTCCCAGAGAGGTGATCCAACTTGACAGAAACAGGTCCCCAGTGCCCCTCCATCCTGGAGCTAAGAAACACAGGCTCTGGGCTGGGCCGCCTCTCCCACCTGCTTTTTCTTTTTCTTTTTTTTTAAGTTTATTTATATTTATTTTGAGAGAGAGAGAGAGAGAGAGAGAATCCACACCATCAGCACAGAGCCTGACATGGGGCTCGAACCCATGAACTGTGAGATAATAACCTGAGCTAAAACAAAGAGTCAGATGCTCAAATGACTGAGACACCCAGGTGCCCCTTTTTTATTTTTTCCCACCTTTTTGTTGTGCATGAGTCTGGGCTGTTCCTCGCCATCTCAAAGCTTCCATTTTCTCACCTGTGAAATGAGGAGGGTTCCCTTCTCACAGGGTGGGATGTGGTCCACCTGAGACTGTGCTTGTGATGGGCTGGGTGTAGTGTCTGAGGCACATTGATAGGAAATGCTCAGTGGAATTGGTTTCACGAGGCAACTAGGTTCCTCTGGGGCTTTTCTTGGTTGAATGGGGGGTAAGTACAAGTATTAAGAACTGTGCTGTCCTTTATTCCTCCTGCATTCAATGTGGTGACACTGACCCAGGACAAACCCATATATTTATTTCTCAACATCACAAGCGTGCCTGGGGTAGGAATTCTGTTTGGATTCAACTCTGAACACCCCCTATAAAATGCAGGGTCCCTTAAGCAGATAAGGCTAATTGGCCTCCTGTCTCCACATTCTCCATTATAAACAAGGGCAAAATTAGTAAATGTTTGTTCCTACTTAAAACATCTTCCCTGTTTAAACAGACCTGTTTACGTCGTCCTGCATGGAAATCCCCTCCTGTGGACCCCTAATCCACCATTACTTCATTGGCTCACAAACACTTGTTGAGCAACTACCTCCCAGGAGGCCTGGGATGGGGCGGTGAGTGCACGCACCCAGCTCCCTCCACCGCTTCCGCCCGCTGGTCCCCACACCGCTAGAGGGTGCAGGGTGGGGGGTGGGGGGCTGGCGGCCAGCTGGGAGGCACAGCCCCGCGGTCTGCGTGCACTTGCCCGCACTGGCTCCCCTCATCCTGCCAGAGGCGCCAGGGTGGACGAGAGACCTTCTCTGCTGGCTTCCCTGTCCAGAGAACCGGGCCGCGACAAAATAACAGAGGCGTGTGTCCGGGCGGCTGGGGGAGCCGCGTGAGCGTCAGACCCCCGGGAAACGGAACGAGGCCGCAGGCCCGCGGCCCCCACGGAGGGAGTCGGATCCCGGGGAGGGGTGAGGCGGTGGCGGCGGCCGGGGAAGGGCGGATTTAGGGACGCGGCTGCGAAACCAGCTGGGCAAGCCAGCCCCGTGGGGGGTGGGTCCCGGGGCCCGGGGCGGGGCAGGAACCCCGTGCGGGGGTGGCCAGGCCTCGCCCTCCTCCTCTTCCTCCACCTCGCCCGCCAGGCTAGGGCGCTGCTGGGGGAGGCGGGAGACGGAGGGCCCTAACCAAGCAGCAGGTGGGCAGGGAGCCCGCAGCTGCCAGGCAGCCCCGCCAGCTCACCTCGACGTCCCACTGAGACCGGCCTCTCTGGGTCAGATCACCTGCCTCCCCTCACAAAAGTGTTTACCAGTGCATTTGACTTAAAAACAAAAATCAATCCGTGCAATTATCACAGGCTTGGAGTGCCTTGGTGAGTCACATCTTTAATGACCAAAGTTGCATAATCACTTGTAACACGTCTATTTATTTTCCTCATCGGTTTCTCTAGGGCACAAGAGGGAAAGGGGAAAATCTGGTCCTTGATGGCCAGAAAGAGTCCCTCAAAGGATAACCTGCTACATGTGGACAGGGGTGGGGAGAAGACGGTCCGTAGGTCTCCCTACAGTGGCTGCTCCGGGGTCATTGCCACGGGCCCATCTGACACAGGGGCACCTCGGTTCGGGGGCAGTATCCTCCATCACCAGACTCAACATACTCACCCCTAAGCTAGCTGGTTGCACTGTGGGGTTCCCACAAAGGCTGAAGGCCCTTAACATTCACGGAATTCCCTTCTGAAGGGCCAGGAGAGCCATTTGAGTGCCAGAGTAGCCATAGAAAGAAAATGTGAAGTCCGTTCTGCCTTTACCAGCCCTGCCCTAGAAAGCAGACAGGAAAGAGACCAGAGTGAAGGCAGAGGTCAGACAGGACATAAGAGTCCTTCCCCTTCCACTGGGACTTTACAGTCCTCAGGCCTGATGATGTCTTCTTATTGTTTGCTTTGAGAGAGAGAGAGAGACAGAGAGAGAGACAGAGAGAGAGCGCGAGCATGAGCAGGGGAGGGCAGAGAGAGGGAGAGAGAATCCCAAGCAGTTTCTGTGCTGCCAGGACAGAGCCTGCCACAGGACCCCATCTCATGAACCATGAGATCATGACCTGAACTGAAATCAAGAGTGGGATGCTTAAATGACTGAGCCACCAAGGCACCCCTGATGTCTGCTGATGACCTTCTGGCTGGGTTATTCCAGAGAAGACTCCTGAACTAGGAGGGAATGGGGCAGGGGAAGGAAGCTTGGGAAACCAAGGCTTCCCAAGCAGATAGATTCCCGCGATGGCAGAAGAATTGGCAGAGAGGTCATTTTCAGTGTTTCAGAAAATCTTAACAAATCCTACATTCACATCTGTCTGGCTCATGCAAGTAAAACCCAGTCAGCTCACCAAACAAGCTTAATGCCATTTTACAGCATGTGTAGGTAAATCTAGTAAATAGAAAAACAAATTACTACTAATAGGCTACAGTACTTGGTGGACAAAATCTTTAAAAATCTAGATGCAGGATAAAGTCCCCCAAATCTCTCCTCAGTGTCTCCCAGTATTTGAGAGACTACTGTGTATCCATCACTGTGCTAGCCATGTCCAGAGGGGATGCACCAGCCCTTAAAGAATTCACATAAATTCGGGTATTTAAATGTAGTATAAATATACTGACCTAGCTCCCAGTGTTATTTCTACTTTTAGATCTTCCTTATACATATCTCTGAGACTAGGTCTGCTACCCAAGAAAACTAATCACAATCAGAATCCTATGTGCATTCCACCTCAAGGTATGCTATGGGTAAAGGGGTAACAAAATCCTTTCCTCTTTTGCATAGGGAATTGACCTGGCATAACTATGCAGTTAATTTGGGGGGGGGGGGAGGGCAAACAGTGGCAGCAAGAGTATGTCACCCCTTATCCTAAGAAATAGGACTCCATTGGGGTGCCTGGCTGGCTCAGTCAGTGGAACATGCAACTCTGGATCTCAGGGGTTGTGAGTTCAAGCCCCACATTGGGTGTACAGATTACCTAAAAAAAAAAAAAAAAAAAAAAAAAAATCTTAAAAAATTAGGACTCCAACAAACCTGGGTTGAGGCCCTTCCATTTCTCCCCTTTAGAGGGTGTGGCATACAAGGCACAGAAGGGCAAGCCTGTGTAAGAGAATGAATTAAGAGGTCCCCCGGGGGTGCCTGGGTGGCTCAGTCAGTTGAGCGTCCAACTTCAGCTCAGGTCACAATCTCACAGTTCGTGGGTTTGAGCCCCACGTCAGGTGTCGGACTCTGTGCTGACAGCTTAGAGCCTGGAGCCTGCTTCGAATTCTGTGTCTCCCTCTCTCTCTGTTCCTCCCCTGCTCATGCTCTGTCTCTCTCACTCCTTCAAAAATAAATAAAAACATTAAAAAAAATTTTTTTAAGAGGTCCCCTATGCTGAAAGGCCCGTGTAGCAGGTGAGGTCACATCCTCCATGGTTTCTACAAATCATCTAATGAAGAAGATATATTCTAAGTACCTATGGAAGATTTAGTTAGCTAAATGGGTTTTCCTCTGGATAAATCATCACTTTAATTCAGAAACCAATTATCCTTGGTGTCTCATATACCTCCTCCTTCCTGATTTTGTTTTTGGCATATGTTGTTCTTTGTCTTCGTGCCAATTCTGATTCTTCCTTTTCTCAAATTTGGTTCGAACTTTGTTTCTGGAAAACATTCCCATCTTAAACCCTTTTGCGGATCCTTCCATTGCTCTGGACTCCCAAATATAAGGGGGCAACATTGTACTTGCTTGTACTTATGGAAACTGTCATTTCACTTCTAACCAGATCCTAAGTAAGCACTCCCCCCCCCACCACACACACATGCAGAGCACACAGAAAAGTACCCAGAGAGAATGGTTGGGCTACAGAAGACTGTGGTACTTACCAAGTGATGCAGGAACTCCAACGTCATTATTCTTGCTTCTCAACTCTGCCAGAGGACATTCTTCATCTCATTAAGAACACTGTTGTCAGTACCCCTAAAAACCAGAAACCTCTCCCAGCAGATGACAAATCATGATAGTTCTGTGGCAAACTTTCGTGACATTGCTACAAGATTCAAAAAAGCAAATGATGCGATTCCCAAAGGAGGGAATGAACAATGAACACCTTCCATGCTTCCTGATGCCCTTAGCCAATATAACCAGGAAGGCACCTGTCTCTCATATGCTCCTTCTGAGGACAATGGCCAAATTTGGTTTTCTTGCCACGATCTTATTTCTGATCAATCATTCCCAACATTTTATACGCTATTCACTATTTAGAAACAAAAGGTTTTGGAGAGTTTTAGGAAAGTGACAGGACAATCAATAAAAGTAATGTTTTTTTCCATTGATGTGACCTACATAATATTTTTTTTTTAAAGTAAGCTCTACACCCAACATGGGGCTTGAACTCATGACCCTGAGAGTTGCATGCTCTACTGACTGCGCCAGCCAGGCACTCCCATAATGATTTTAAAAAGATAACCCTCCAGCACATAAAATATCTGCACCGCACTACAGCATACACGTCCCGTGAGTTCCTGTTTTGACAGCTTTTACATCAATTTGAGTTAGATATTTTCTAGAAAAAAATTTTTTCAGAAGCCAAGTATTCAGAATAGTTGTTTCAAGACTTTTCATGGACTTAATACTGTATCCTTCAGAGCCGTGGCCTGCTATGGTCCATACCCTTCCATTTTGAGTGAATAACAGGAACAACGCATTTATGTTTCTTAACTGTGTCCTGATAAAGGTTCAGCAGTTCCCAGTTACACATTACACTACTTTCACGTAAGAAAATTAGCACAGCTGGATTCATGCAGTCTTTATTAATTTGACAAACACAGGAAAACCTGCAATCTATCAAAATTATATCTCACCAAGAATCTGAAAGGTACTTTAAAAAAGACGTATTCACAGTCTGTCTGAATCATGTACAAAGCAGTGCCTGTAGAAGCAAAAGCGAGAAGACAAACATGTCAACGTTCCCGCTGAAGCCTGCAACCGGCACCTCCAATCCCGCGGTGAACAATCCTGTACTACTTTCTACAGCTGATTGATTTCGAAGCTGCCCTTTTGCAACGATTATTTATTTTCAAAGGAAAACTGCTTCCTGGGAAATCTTTCCTGCTACGCACACCAGGCTCAAGTGCTAACACCACGTTCCAGGGCCCAGGGTGGACCCAGCTACTTCCTGAGGGCACTGTTGCAGGCATCCAAGGCCCTGGTAAACATTCAAAGAAAGGGTTTGTTTCAGCACCAGGCTGATTTTTAATGCACGCATCTGAGGTGTTTCCTGCCAGAGGAGAGGATGGTTCAGATGATGCCATCCAGAGGATTCAGGAGGTGAGCATGACGACACCCTTGTTAGTACACTGCTCAGCAATTTCACTGAAGCCTGTGAAGAGTTGAAACCATTGTTTTTAATCTCCTGTGTTTGGGGGGCATTTAAAGAGAAGCAAGAAAATCGTTAAGGATCACTTCTGGTCTCAAACTCATGATGATGATACAGTTTCATCCCAGGGCAAGACCAAATGTCCAGTTTTCAAGTTCCCTTTGTAGAGTCAGCTTTGTGGACACCCCCGGAGGTGAGGAGAATGGTGGGTCAGGCCGTTATAGACTATCCAAAAGCAGATAGAGGAAAAGGAGTACTTCATTGAAAGGGTTGGTTTCTGGAAGAATCAAGATCACCTTTATAACATCAATTTTATAAGCCCTCAGTGATGGTAACCATAAGAAGGGGTTACTGACAAGTACCCAATATTTTAGAGAAGTTCAAGATGGCATGTATCAGGAAACAGGAAACTATAGATGTATTCTGAGGATAGGTCTTACTCATCTTCACATATTTAGACTCGAGCACCATGCCAGGAACATGGAAGACACTGAATAAATGTTTTCATAGTGGCCTCTGAGCTCTTTCTCTTCTAGGGCTAGATCATGAATGGGGCAAATGTGCAAGGCCAGGCCCTGGAGGTCAGGCTTCCTCGAGACGCTGACCCTGGAAGATCTTATGGGGGGGGCTTAACCTTTGTCTCATATTCTACAAATTATGACCAGGATGACTATATAGTTTTCTGAGGCCAACTAAAGGCCAAGTACTAAACTTACTGTATGGACACTGGTTATGGAAGAAGGGTTTTTAAAAACAAGAGACACTTTAAAAAGTGAGGATTCAAGAACTCAAAAGTGAAAAGCCCATGCTTCTGTAGCAAAATCAATAAATCATTCACTTATGATTGTTTTCTTTCAAGTTGCTTAGAAAGCTTTTTTTTCTAATCAAGAAATTTAGTCATTTACAGTGAGAGCGGTGATCCTAGGACCGACCATACACTAACCTCGTGAGAATCAAGAACAGGAAAACACGCTCTTCCTCTTTGAAAAAAGGTCCGTCATCTTCCAAATATGGTTGGTATGCCCACAGGCTAGTTTGTAGCAACCTTCTGTATGTACACACTCTTGGTTCCGTAGGCCAGTCAGACCCAGACATTAGTGGTCACTCTTCTTCCTCCTCTTCATTAAGCAGGTTTGCCTGGGCTGATCCTGCTTTGTTTGGCCAGCTCCACAGCCACCCCTGCCCTGTGTGAGGGCACATCCTCAGTGGACTTGCTACTGTTTTCCCTGGTGATAATCTAGTTTTCATGGTGGAAGACTAGCATTTTGACATTTCAAAAACAACTGAATTGACCCTAAGAAGAAAGTTCAAAGTTCTGTATCTGAGATTGGCGATTTAAAGAAAAGAGTTCTATGCTGAGCTGTGGTCCATCCTGCAGAAAGCGAGATTTATTGCCATCTTTCTACATAGGACAGTGATACAAAGGATGGATTAAATCACACACACCCACACCCACATACCCTCTTCTGGGATAAAACCTTTCATGAAAGATACGGTACTTTTGGGACCTTCGCACTAATAACTAGTCTAGATCAGGGCTCCCTCAAGACTGCCTCAAATCATGAACATATTCAGGTGGCTTTGCTGTAGTGGTTCAATCATGTGTCTTTCTAGAAGTTAATACCCACATTGCTATATATGAGGAAAAAGAATCCTGGAAAAAAGGGGCTAAGCAAAGAGATGCGAGAACCTATTTTAAGCCCCACTCTTTCTGTGCATTGACTTGTTTTTCCTGCATTTCTCAACTACCTAATATGAGCCAGTTTTTACTTACAACTCCAGTTATACTCCAACAGCACACTACTGCTAAATTTAGTTTCTTATATAAAAAAAATATGCTGTGACAGAAAACAACTATTCTAAACTCCAAGGACGGGGTACCTGGGTGGCTCAGTTGGTTGAGCATCCAACTTCAGCTCAGGTCATGATCTCGCGTTCATGGGTTCGAGCCCTGCATCGGGCTCTGTGCTGACAGCTCAGAGCCTGGAGCCTGCTTCGGATTCCGTGTGTGTGTGTGTGTGTCTCTCTCTGCCCCTCCCCAGCTGGTGCTCTATGTCTCTCAAAAAAATAAAATAAAACATTAAAAAACAAAAACAAAAACAACCTCCAAAGGGAACTGCAAACTAGATCATATGATAGGCTGGAGAGAAAGCAGGAACAGGAAGAAAAGCTGGCCTTTCTTCAGCCACAGGGGGAGACTAAATGTCTCACAAACGCTTATAATCTGATCACTGTGGCTAAAGGTGGTCAGTGGTAAAAGAAGGGCTATGCCCAGCAAAGCTCCACTTAAAGGTGTCATGTGCCCACAGGCTGATGGCTCCGTTTATGTGCACTGTCCAGCTGAACTGCGCAGGACCTCAACTCCACTGCCCACTTCAAAGGTACAAAGGTACACTGAAATGAGGGGTAAGGCAGAAGGGAAAGCACAAAACACCCAATGTGAGGTTCCTGAGGAATAACTTGGTTCTCCTCCTTAAGATCTGCCCACGGGACATTAACTCATTTTGTCCCATTGGCTGTTAGTGGTCCCATCTATTCTCTTCTCGGCATCTGGTTCGCCTCCTGACCCTTGGTTCTCCCGTGGTTCACCGAGTAAAATCATGGCTTTCTCCAAATTCTTACTTTGTACTGATACAACTGACTTTATAATCCACCAGCTTTTGGCTATTGGTTTAAATTCTGACCTAGTGTCAGAGACAATGAATGGGTTGTAGTAAAAAAAAAAGAAAAAACAGGACAGGAAGTGCTTCACCAGCCATTTTACTCTTCTTTAATTCTACTGTCTTTGGGCACACATTGTATTTGCTACTGAAGAAATTATGACAGTGAGGCTGACAGCACTGATTCATTAACACATTCTTTGCACCACACAAAGAGTAAAATCCTAGAATAACCGGATCATCTGCTACCACAACAGAGCTGTCTCATTTGCTGTAGAAGAGAATGCTTATGGGGAGTCAGGGAGAGATGGGAACAATGGAAGCATCCAGGGCAAGTAAACCTACAAGTATGTCTAAAAATAAAGAATTTGGTGGAAAACCCAGAATTCACCTAAGGCTGACAGGAAACCGTTTAGATATAGTTCCATTCTTTCCAGAAATTACTGAATTTGGAACCTGAGGTTAAGACTTTTAGGATAAAGCAAGTAAGTTCAGACTGGCCATGGGAAGAAATGCAACCATAGATGAGTTTCAGTGCTTGAAAACAAAAATTTTCAAAATCAACCTACATATCTGACTTGACTCAAGGTGAAAAAAAAAAAGTCTTATTTAAAAATGATAAGTCTGCAGCAGAAAGGTTTGAAAGTGAAAGTTAGAGCCCCTTTTCAAAAACCTTTTCGTGTTGCTGCTGGTGCCTGCTCTCCTTACAGTACCTCCTGAAAAGGTTCAGAGTTCAATACAGGTTTATTAGGTTGATCTTCAACATGTAGTTTAAGATGAAGAGTCCTGTTTGGTTTAAACCGTGTCATTTAACTTCTCGGTAATGGGAGTCCTGAGAGTCTGCAGTGTTGGTAAAATCCACCTGTGACCAAGGGTCAAATTGCTGGTGGGAGCACAGCAACTTCTTGGTCCGTCCCTCCTCCTCATCCTTGTCCCTCAAATCTGGTAGTTTTTGCACCGAGGGACTCAGTCCGTCACGATGACGTGTGTTCAAAACCATTTTCTGTAGACATCTTCTTCCAGTGCCCAATGGTACAGGTGGTCAGGAAGACTTGGAAGGAAGCTGCAAAAGTCCAGCTGGGAATCTTGCCTTTGTTAGATGTGGACACAGTAAAATCATCTTTGTCCTCCCCAGGTTGAATTATAGTCAAAGGAGAAAAATCCATGGGATTCTAATTGCAAATATACTATATATAAAATTGATGGAATGCTAACTGGTCCATAAAGGGCTGTACAAGATAATCTGTGGCAAAGTAGAAAACAAGCCCAAAGGTGATAGAGATCGGAAGAGCTGGCAGAGCTTTCTTGAAAATGGCGAGGAGTAATAATGTAAGGCACAGACCCTGTGGACAAGAGGGGAGAGACACAAACTCAGGCAAAATTAGGAAAGTATTTCATGCAAAAACAACCCAATCACAAGTATTTAGTTCACTGAATATTATCCTTTGAGCTTAAATTTTAGGGCAATTTTTTCGTTACGTTTGGAAACAACATTTATTTTCCTTTACAATACAGAGTTCATTATGCACACACTTAATTCTAGGTAAGGAATAGAATCTAAAAATAAAACTTTTTTAAAAATTAAATAATACTGAAATTTCTACGTAAAATATTGAGTTGGCTACTGTGAGTTTAGTTTGGCTGACTAAAGTCCTGGAGGCGAGAAGCATCCTTTATGTTGTACGGGGGCAAAGAGATGCTCACAGAATAAACCAATACAAGTTCATGAAGCATATACAAGTTTCTCTATCTGAAAGTAGAGCGTTCCTATGAAGCCTTTTGTAAGCCAAAACAGCATAAAGCGAAGCATATCCCCACTTCCTGAAAGTTCCAATTATGCCACTTTTTTTAATGAAAGACCTTCATTAGTATGATAACAGCCTTATTGTAAAAGCAAAAATCTTCCTTGGATTTCTTTCTGTTATCGAAAACAGCAAAGTGGTGTAATATGCACCTTCAGAAAGCAGGAGAACACCTGTGTTGCTTTCTTGTAAACACAGAGCAGCCATATAATATTGTCCGTTTTTTTACCCTAACTACTAAGACAATGTCTGAAAACTGAGCATTTCAAGTTTATCCAAAATAAGTCATTTTCCTCTTAAAAGATACAACACATCCAGAAAAGTAAATAAAAATAAAGAAAAATAAAACACATGAAAATTCTAACTGTTTATAATGATCATGATAAACCACAGAGGTCAGCATAAAATAAACTCATAAGTAATGGCTCTCAACTCACCTCTCATCTAACTTCATGGACACATATCAGACATCACATCTTTAGCAAAAATACCAGTAAGAAATACCTTAAGAGTTACTTATAGTTTTGAAAGCGTCGGGGTTCATGTTGTGGTGCTACAAGCAAGACCTATGTGGCATCGTGCACTGTGTTAGCTTTTCTTGCCTCAGACTTGCTGCCCCCGGAATACTGCCTGCTGCAGGTTGTGGCATTAAAGGCAAAACCACCACCAGACTCAGGAACAAAGTGAGGATGAGTACCCCTTTAAGACTGATCTAACACAGCTATTTTCCTACATGTCTACACTGCCAGGCTTAAAGCAGCTGTTCCCAATCAGAGGTGCTTATCAGAACTTTCCGGGGAATTAAAAAAACCCACACAATTAAAACATTAAATATCTCAGGGCAGGGATGCACAATTTTAATGGGTAATTTTAATGGGTGGCCAGGTGGCAAACTATTTAGTGAGGTTCAGTTAATTTGTTTTTAAAAAGCTCTCCAGGTGAATGGCACACTCAGCCCAGCTAGGGTGAAAACAGATTGCCTTAGGGCCACTTGGGTGGCTCAGTCCATTAAGTGTCCTACTCTTGGTTTCAGCTCAGGTCATGATCTCGTGGTCTCATGGTTTTGAGCCCCGCATTGGGCTCTGTGCTGGCAGCGCGGAGCCTTTTTGGGATTCTCTCTCTTCCTCTCTCTCTGCCCCTCTCCCACTTGTGCTGTCTCTGTGTCTCTCAAAATAAATAAATAAACTTTAAAAAACAAAAAATAAAACAGGCTACCTTAAAGGGACAGCATAATCAGAGTTCTGAGGTGAAGATTTCAGACATGTTTTTATTAGTGTATACTTACAATTAATATGGCTACAAAACAGGCTATGGTTGTGTTCCAGTCTCCACTGGCTGTTGCAGAAGCTTTACCAACCAGAACACTGTAGAAAATGAAGTCTCCTAATCCAAGTTTTACTCCCCCTAAAAAGGAAAGATTATGAATATAAATGTTTGTTACTTTTTGCCATCAATTCAAAAGTGTCACTGCCATATTCCATCCTGTATTGAATGAGAAAGTAGTAAAGGACATATAAATTTTGGCTTTAGCTAGGTTTTCTTTCTTTTTTGTTTTCCTCCAATATGAGTTTCAGATTCTGTATGACTTGCTCTGGGGTCTTCAACATTGAGATGCTGTTGTTACATATAACAAGGAACAATAAATAACAGCAGTCATCTATTGACTGCCTGGTTTACACCTGGCACTTGTTCTAACAAATCTTCACAAGAACCCCTATAATTTACTTCATAAAATTCACCCATTGTTCAGTTATTGTAAAAGATGTAGAGTTGTCCAACCATCACCACAATCCACATTTCCATCACCCTAGGCCTTAAGCAACACTGATGTCTTCTCTCTCTATAAGTTTGGCTTTTCGAGACACTTCATAAAATGGACACGTAACACTATGTAGTCTTTGTGACTGGCTTCTTTCACGTAATGTATTTTCGAGGTTTATCCATGAAATTGCACTTGTCTGCACTTTCTTTTTACTGGTCAGTTTTCCACTGTGTGAATACACTAGTTGATGGACAATGGAACGTTTTCATTTTGGGGCTATTATGAATAATGGTGCTATGAACATCATGCTGTGACCAGGCGTACACATCTTTGTGTGGACATTGTTTTCATTTCCATTGGGTAGATTCCTACAAATGGGATTGCTGGGTTATATGGGAAGTTTATCTTTAGTTTTTTAAGAAACTGCCAAATTGTTTTCCATACTGGCTGCACCAGTTTACATTGCCACCAGCAAGACCTCAGGGTTCCAGTTTCTTTACTTCCTTCACCAACGCTTGATATTGGTAGCCTTTTTGATTATAGCCATTCTGAATAATGGTGTTGAGCAGAGTTTCATGTGTTTATTACCTCTTATATTTCTCCTTTGCTGAAATGTTTATCCAAAGCATGTCCATATTTTTTAAATGGGTAATCTCCTATTATTGAGTTGTAAGCATTCTACATATATATATCCTTAACACAAGTCTTGAATAGACTCGAAATGTGGTTTGTATAGCTTTTCTCACAGTCTGTGTCTTCTTTTCTTTTTCTTTTTATGTTTATTTATTTGAGAGGAGGAGAGAGAGAATGCCAAGCAGGCTCCACATTATCAGCACAGAGCCTGATGTAGGGCTGGATGCTTAACTGACTGATGCCACCCAGGCACCCCTCTTTTCCTTTTCTTAATGGTATCTTTAAAAAAAATTTTTTTTAATAGCAAAATATACAACTTAATGGCATTAAGTAAACTCACACTGTTGTACTACCATCCTCATCATCCATTCACAGAACTCTTTTCATCTTGCAAAACTAAAACTCTGTACGCATTAAACACAAACTCCTCCTCCTTTTCTCCCTCCATTCTCTGGCAACCATCATTCTATTTTCTGTCTCTAAGTTTCACTACTCTAGGTACTTCATATCATACAGTATTTGTCTTTTTGTGACTGGCTTACTTCACTTAGCATAATGTCCTCAAGTTCATCCATGTTATACAGCATGTTACAATGTCCTTCCTTTTTAAGGCTGAATAATATTCCGCTGTGTGTATACACATTTATACACTCATCCATCAGTGGACACTTGGATTGCTTCCACCTCATGGCTATTGTGGATAATGCTATGAAATTGGGTGTACAAATATTTCTCCTCTTAATGGTATCTTTTGAATGCAAGTTTTTAATTTTGGTGAAGTCCAATCTATCAATTTTTTCTTCTATGTATCAGTGTTGTATTGAAGAACTCTGCCCAACCCAAGGTCATAAGTTTTTCTCTTTCGTTTTCTTCTAGAAATTTATTTTAACCACTTAACATTTCAGTTTACGATCCATTTTGAGTTCATTTTTGATTGTGGGCATGATGGATGGATAGGGTGAGGCAGGAGTTTCCACTCATTCTTTTGCATGTGGATATCTAATTGTCCCAGCACCACTGGTTGAAAAGATTACATACCCTTTTCCTGCTGAATTATTTTAGCACCTTCGTAAAAAAAATTATTGACCATAAATGTAAGTATTTACATCTAGACTAGCAATTCTGTTCCACTGATTTATATGCCTCTCCTTGTGCCTGAACTGATTACTATGGCTAAAAATTTTTTTAAATGTTTATTTATTTTTGAAGGAGAGAGAATGATCATGAGCAGAGAAAAGGCAGAGAGAGGGGGACAGAGGATCCGAAGCAGGCTCTGTGCTGTCAGCAGAGAGCCAGATGCGGACTTGAACTCATGAACCATGAGACCATGACCTGAGCTGAAGTTGAACACTTACCCGACTGAACCACCCAGGTACCAAATTACTATGGTGTTACAGTAAGTTCTGAAATCACATAGTATAAATCCACCAATTTGTCCTTCTCTTTCAAAATTGTTTTGGGTATTCAAAATTCTTTACATTCCCATTTTTTTGAAATGTAGCTTGTAGACATTGACACGCTGATCCTAAAACTTACAAGAAATGCAATGGCTATAGGTTTTCTGTTATCCAACATTTTTTCCCTTCAAATTCTTTTCAAAAAAATATACAACTAAGTAAAGGCTAGGGACGCCTGAGTGCCTCAGTCGGTTAAGCATCTGACTTTGGCTCAGGTGATGATCTCATGGTTCAATGGTTCAAGCCCCACGTTGGGCTCTGTGCTGACAGCTCAGAGCCTAGAGCCTGTTTCAGATTTTGTGTCTCCCTCTGTCTCTGCCCCTCTCCCATTCATGCTCTGTCTCTCAAAAGTAAATAAAACGTTAAAAAAAAAAAAGTAAAGGCTAAAATATGGATTCAAAAGATATGTTTTAACTTGGGATCCATTATTCATCCATAAAGCTTTAAAAGTGGCTTTCATTTTTCTGTTAAGTAACTATTCCCAACTGAAGTTTGACCCTGGTTTTAACGTTCAGTTGCCTGGGTTAGACAAACCACTTCCAGGGGAGAGAGGCAGAGGGCCATGAGAAGTATAGTGTGTTCCACATGTGGGTGAGAAATAAGCAGAGGGCTGGTTAATAAGATATTACAGAGAAACCAGTGTTCTTGAGTTGTGGGAGCCAGAGTGAAGTCTTCCTTAGTGGAAAAGATAAACATATGACCCATGAAATCCAATGCTATGAATTACTGGGTCAGCTACCCTCTAACTTGCTAACCTTCCCAGACTGAAGAATATACACACCAGTTTCACATGTACAGAAGAGGCCAGTGCTACTATTTAAGTACTTGTATGATCCAGAGCAAGTTGATTAACTTCTTTTAATCCTCAAATTCCTCAGCTCTAAGATGGGGATTATGAGCTATTACATAGGGCTGTTATCAAGAATTAAAAATTAGGGGCACCTGGGTGACTCATTTATTTAAGTGTCTGACCTCAGCTCAGGTCACAATCTCACAGTTTGTGGTTTTGAGCCCCGTGTCAGGCTCTGTGCTGACAGCTCAGAACCTGGGGCCTGCTTCGGATTCTGTGTCTACCTTGCTCTCTGTTTCTCCCCTGCTTGTGCTCTGTCTCCCTCTCTCAAACATAAATAAACAAAAAGAAAAAAAAGGCCGGGGTGGGGATGCTTAGGTGGCTCAGTCGGTTAAGCATCTGACTTAGGCTCAGGTCATGATCTCATGGCTTGTGAGTTCAAGCCCCGTACTGGGCTCTGTGCTGACAGTTCAGAGCCTGGAGCCTGCTTTGGATTCTGTGTCCATGTCCCCATTTCCCTCCCTCTCTCTCTCTCTGTCTCTCTGCCCCTCTCCTGCTCACGTTCTCTCTCTCAAAAATAAACATTTAAAAAAATGAGTTAAAAAATAATACAGGAAACGTTCTTGGCACATATAAAGGCTAAAATATATAATAGCCTTAGAAAGACTTAGATTTCAATTTCAAATGTTAAATGCTATAAGAAACTAAAACTAAGTTCTTCAGAAAAAAAATGTTACAGAAATGAGATTTTTAAAATAATGCAGGGAAAAAATTTTGCAGTTATCTGAAAACAAATATGTATTTAGAATATTCAAAGAATCATTACAACTCAATAAAGAGGCAAATAAAAATGGTCAAAGAATCTGAATATAGTTCTCCAAAGAAAAGATAAAAATGGCCAATAAGCACACAAAAAATTACTCAATATCATTAGCCATTAGGGAAATGCAACTGAAAACCATAATGAGACACCACTTTATACCTACTCTAGATTATAATCAAAAAGATAATAAGTGTTGGTGAGGATGTGGAAAAATTGGGCATTCACACACTGCTGGTGGGAATGTAAAATACTATGGCTGCTTTGGAAAACAGTCTGGCAGTTTCTCAAAAGGTAAAATACAGAGTTACCATAGGACCCAGCAATTCTACTCCTGGGTATATACCCAAGAGAAATAAAAACATGTCCACACAAGAACTGGTACATGAATGTTCATAGCAACATTATGCATAACAGCCCCAAATGGAAACAACTCAGATGTCTATTATCTGATGAATGGATAATAAATGTGGTATATACATAAAATGTAATATTATTTGGCTACAAAAATAAATGAAGTACTGACACCACAACACAGATGAACTTTGAAAACATTGGCCTAAGTGAAAGAAACTAGTACAAAGGATAATATAGTGTAGGATTCCATTTATATGAAATGTCCAGGATGGGCAAATCTAAGATAGTATATTTATTGGTGTAGGGGGGACATGGGAGCTAATGAGTATAGACTTGCTTTCTGAGATGATGAAAATGTTCTAAAATTCACTTGTAGTGATGGTTGCACAGCTCTGTGAATACAGTAAAAATCACTGCATTGTGTATTTTAAGTGGGGGGGGGATGGGAGGGACTGGAGAGCTGGACAGCTGAGGATTGTGGGATTTCTTTTGGAAGTAATGAGACTGTTTTAAAATTAACCGTGGGGTGTCTGGCTGGCTCAGTTGGTAGAGCATGCAACTCCTGATGTTGGGCTTGTGAGTTCGAGCCCCATGTCAGGTACAGAGATTACTCAAAAATAAAGTCTTAAAAAAAAAAAAAAACAACCTGCCTATAATGTATTATTTTACCTTTTTACTACTAAAATCTCTTCTTCTACTTGAATAGTAAAATTCCTCTCCCTCACTTCCCCTGAGGTTACAGAAAAGAATCTGTAGACTCAAATTTCCACTCCTGAAAACAACAGGCTAATTTTACTACGTTGATAAATTTTAAGTCTACTGATTAGTAGAACACTTAGGATGAGCCTGCTACTGGCATGATGTTTGAGGGAAGTATATTCTGAAATTCACTAAAAGGAAGACCAACAGCCTTCACATGGGATAAATATATTTTAGGGGTGCCTGGAGCCTGCTTCAGATTCTGTGTCTCCTTCTCTCTCTCTGCCCCTCCCCCACCCATGCTGTCTCTCTCCGTTTCTCAAAAATAAATAAATGTTTAAAAAAAATTTTTTTTAATATTTTACATTTCTAATTAAAAAACTCTTCAGTTTTCGATTAAATGCTGGTTTTAAAAGGTTGTTCAGAGATGGTTACGTTATCGGATACTAAGATGATGAAAGAATGTCAATTATTAGTTTATAGTGGTCCCAGATAAAGAAAATATCATTCTGAAGTCAGGAGGGGCAATACTTGGGTTTTCCTTAAAAAAAAAAAAAAAAAAAAAAAAAAAAAAGTAGAGAAAAAGAGAACATGAGAGATGATCAGGAGAGAGCACTCAGGTTGCAAGGTCAGTCATGAAAGACTGCTATATACTCAACAGCTGTATTACTTCTTTCTTTTGGCTGTAGGCACCTTTGAGAAAAGAGAAAAGAAGATGCAACCTCATTATGGTGGTAACTTTGCAGGCAGAGAATATATCAGCAAAGGCAAGCTTAAGCCTGTCTGTAAGACGAGGCAACTGTGTCTAGTTTCCCTGGAGTGTGAAAGTCACAGACTGTAGCGGACTCTAACATCTGGAAAACTCAGCCAAGCACCAAAGTTAAGTATGTGCCAAGTTCTGACCCAGTTAAAAGACTAAACCTGAGCTGGCTGTATGTAAGAAGTGTTCTGCTGAAGCTCAAGGATAACGTCAAGATCATAACAATTAGTGATTAGTGAGTACAGAAGCTAAGAAATTTAGGTGTTTGTTTCTTTAAAAGTACTTAATATTTTCACTGTAATGTTGTAATCAATCAAGAGTTTCACTTTTCTGGGGAAAAAAACCCACAGAGAATAATTTAGTTGGAAAATGTGCTAATCTCTTAATAAATCACATCTCTAAGACTGAAGAGACGACTGAGCCCTAACCAGGGGCGGGGGGGGAGGGGGGCCGGGGAGGGGCTCTACTGGCTGATAATGTTCCCAAGAAACCCCAACTGCTAACCAAAGTCTAAGTGACAACATATCTTAGACACTGAACAAATGCTTGCATTTCTCCCAATAACCAAAATCCTTGTCTTTAAAATTAATAAAGTACAGTGCTTGCCAGCAAAGGGAATAATGATGTAAAAGGTTGAAACATTCAAACTCACAGGTCTCTACACAGCAAAGAGGAAATATACTAATGAAATTTTTGTACATAAATATTGTAGTCATGAGTCTTACTGGAATACTAATTTCCAAAAAATCTTTTACCTTTTAAAACAAATGCCAAAGTTCAGGCTGTAAAAGGCCATTTCCAAAAATCTGAGGGGCAGAATTTGGCCCATTAACAAATGTAACTATGAGAAAAGCAACAACTATTAATATTTCCCACTAAATGCTATACTCTGTTATTCAGAATTAGACTGTACCACTCTTGATCCATTTTATTTTTGAGGAGTTTGGTAATGTAGCACCTAAAGGAAATCATGACTTTTCAACATAGAGTAACACACATACTTTCTTCTGGGTCCTCACTGGCTAGGATGCTGCTGGAAAGTTCCTGCACAGCAGCTCGTGACTCAGTCGTGGAGTGATGAGGCCCTAGGCGGTTGTCCCTCTGGGCTTCCCACTCTTCACTGAAGCCACCATCATCGCTCTCTGTCACAGGGTCTTGGGACTCACCTTCTGTGCCTTCAAGAGAAAGTGGAAATTACAGCTCTGTAATACTTAGAAAAAAATGTTAATACCTTTAAGAAAACTACACGGAAACAGTAACTACCCGACTGTCACTGCAACTAGGTTAGCTGGCTCCTAAACCACAAATCACAAGCTCTAAAAGTACCTGGAGGTTGCCTACCCGATAGTCATTTCTCTCCTTGTTTCCTGAAGGCAGAGTCCGGATTTGTTTGGGTTTCCACCTATCCTGCACATGACTCTTCCCAATGACAGTTCTAAAGCTGAGGCTGGTACTAGCCAATGTGTGTTGAGGCCAAGTCTGCTCTGAATTTGGGGGGAAGTTTTTCTCACTCTTTTGAGAGTCAAGGAAGAAACAAACAGCCCCTTTCCAACTCTGGATGAGGTCTTATCTGGATAAAATGCCTAGAACTGCAGTTGCCATCTTCTGACCATGAGAAGCAGTAGACTGAGGACCAAGATTGTATCTAAAGATGACGGAACCAGAAGAAGGAAAGAACCTGGGCCCTTGATGATATCAACGAACCACAAAATTCCCCAACCCCACAAATGCCTACACCTTAGGACTCAACTCTAAGTTAACACAAGAGAGAACATAACTCTTCTTTGTTTAAAGCAACAAAGATCTGATCTCGGCTGCCCAAAGCTTCCTAAATGATGGCGCTCACCAGTGGCTTCAGTGACCAGGATAAAAAGCATACCATTATGGGAGGTGGGGTGAGGTAGGAAAGTGGGGGTGAATTTTTTTTATGGGCCAGTCATTTTGTTACGATGATCAATCTTACTGAACACTGTGAGCATAACATGAAAGTCCTGAGAAACTTCCATACATTAAAAATAATTAAAATACATGTGAAGTTGATAATACCTTTTCTCTCCTTTATTATTATTTCTAATAAAGGTAAAACATGCTCATAGCAGAGGGAGGTTTACCATGAACAAGTAAAGCTTGCATCCTTCAGGCCTCTCAATTGCATGGAATTCTGGGAGGGGCCAGAGCAATTCTGTATTTATAATTTGTATTCTTTTTCTTAACCAGGTCTTCACAAAACCTGAATCTTCTATGGTTTGGAGTTTACAGAATCATATAAACATAAGCTAAACATAAGCTTTATAAATAAAAACTGCACTGCCTGCTCTGCCCCATCCCTCCTCACTCCTACTTCCAAACCTTCAGACATCCCTCTTGGGAGCCCTGTGTCTTTTTGTTCCAACGTAACTTCTAGTTCTTCTAACACAGTGGTTTTTAGCGAGGGGGTAGCACCTCCCTTCCAGGGGGTGTTTGAAGAACCAGGATGGAGGCCTTTTGGTTACTGCAACACCTCAAAGCCACTATTAGCATTTAGTGAGTGGAGGACCAGGAATGCTAAATATCCTGCAGTGAGGGGAAGTCCCACACAATGAAGAATTGCCCACCCAAAATACCACAGCACTCCCGCCGAGGAGCTCTGAAGTTCAGCCAGGTCCTTCTAACTACAAGGCCTCTCCCCATGTCTCCTCTTCCAGAAAGTTCTTCAAATCTTCAGCTGGTTCATCACCTACTGTCACTTCCTCAGGGAAGCCTTCCTGATTTTCCAGAGTAAAGGAAATTCCTCTTCTATAAACTTTCATACCAACTTATACATCTCCTTTGTAGGCTGATCACAAGTGCATTAATTATTTGTGGAATTAGTTGTTGAACATCTGTATCTCTCCAAATAGGTTAGAAGCTCCACAGGGACAAGGTATCTTGTTCAGGGCTGTACCCCAGTGCCCAGAAAAATACCAGGCACACAGGAGCTCAATCACTATTTGTTAGAAGAATAAAATCTTGATGTACCAAAACCACATTCATACTCACATATATAACTCATAGATAACAATCTTTTAATTTTCTTTAGTTTCACACAGGTTAACGTAATAACTGGCCTTGTAACAACTGTTTCCAACGTATTTCCTACTTCTCTACCTGGACTGCTGTGGGGTTCTCAGGGGACAGTGCCCTCCTTGCAGCACCACTCGGCAGATCTCCTGGCTCCATAAAACCCCAACTTCCCTTTTCCTGACAAACAGTAACTCGATTAAGGCCCTTTTTTCTTCTCTCACCAATCTTTACTCTGCCTGTTTTTCAGCTTCCTCAGGAGGTTAGCTCTTTTTGTTTTAAAAATAACTTTCCTTTCTTCTTGACTATTTATGGTGTGCTATTATTCCAGTTCTCTCCACCAACTCCTACCTTATGTTCTCCTTAACATCTTCGGTAGTACCCACAGAGGCCTTTTGATCTCCCACCCTGGATCATTACTTTTATTCTCCTCCAGAAAGTCCTGTCCACCTGGAATATTTGATCTTCTTGGTATAAACATGATTGCATCTCAAGTCAAATTATACTTAAATTACCCTGGCCATATCAGATAAGAGGCTCTCATTTTTACAGGTTTGGAAACCAAGATTATTTTTCCTTTTTTAAATCATAGCCTCAATTTGAACCTTTCCATACTGGTATTAAGGGCACTGAATGGCAGAAGTTCTTCACCTAGGGTGCCTTGGGTGTGCAGCTGGGTTTAGAGTGTCTGAACTCCTTAAATATTTATCTGTATTTACTGGATATTACCACAGCTTTCAGGAGGTGCTCAAGAGTCCATGACCAAAGACAGAGGTTAAAATCATTGCTTCTTAGCTCACTGTCAGCCAATATAACAGGACAATGACCCAGAAAAAACAGGAAATTACCAAATAAAAGTCACCTACTTTGTGCATTACAATTGGAGTTTTTGGATACCTTCCTTTG
The DNA here is from genome assembly GCF_014898765.1 of Herpailurus yagouaroundi. NCBI lineage: Eukaryota > Metazoa > Chordata > Mammalia > Carnivora > Felidae > Herpailurus > Herpailurus yagouaroundi. The sequence continues at coordinate 47,644,928 of NW_024412396.1, read as the reverse complement.
GGCTTCTGGGTCTCCTTCTGCCATATTCACCAACCACACCATTGTTGCTGTTGGGAAAGATAAAAGTCCAGATAAGAACTTTAAACACAGAAAGTATGTGACTAGAGAACAGGCCATTATCTTCCTACACAAATCACCAATCTTCTTAATGTTGCCTTAAGTATCGTTAACAATCAGAAATAAATGCAGATTAAAAACCATAAAAGGTTTTCTTTGATTTGGGCAGATTAAAGAAAAAATCCTAAAACTGAGCATTTACTCTAGCTTCCCAACTGCAGCTGCTATTGTAAAACAGTTCCTCATTATTTCCAGTCCCTGCAAAGTAACCAGAGAGAAAACTGTTCAGGCCAGTCAGACTCAAGCTGGACTAGCTGAATTTCCTAAAACAGTGTGAAATCACTGATGAAAATTACTTACTGGAACTAAATCAAAGAACAAACCAGGGCTCACAAAAGCATCAGATGATCATGATGATTCTAAGGATGACTGAATAAGTTTCTTTCACATTATGCCTCACTTCTGGATTTTCAATAATGCTAAACTACATGATATACAAGTATTAAAAAAAGGTTAAAAGCAACAAACATAAAGGGGATAGTCAACTGGCTTATTCTATGTCCCTTCCATAAAAATAACATATATATCTATATAGATCTAGGTATATACACACATCTCTGTCACATTTTAGTTAAAGGACAACATGAATACTTTAAAATGGTGCTTCTCCTATATTGCAGGTGGGTTAAAAAAAATGGTATAGCTCTTATATAGCTCCTGTTGAAAGAGAATTTGGTAACCTCTAATAAAACTGTATGTGCCAAAAAAAAAAGAAATCTTGCCAGTTGCAACATGGACAAACCTAGATGTTTATGCTACTACACTAAAATAAATGAATAAACAAAACAAAACAGAAGCAAATCCATAAATACAGAGAACAAACTGGTGGTTGCCAGAGGGGAGGGTGGACGGGGGATGGGCAAAACAGGTGAAGGGTATTAAGAGGTACAAACTTTGAGTCATAAAATAAGTCATATGGATGTAAAGTACAGCATAGGGAATAAGTCAGTAATATAAGAACTTTGTAAGGTGACAGATGGTAACTATACTTACCACTGTGAGCATTTCATAATGTGCATAAATGCTGAATCACATCTGAAACTACTATAATATTGTATGTCAACTATACTTCAATTAAAAAAAAAAACTACCTGTGCATTAACCCTTTTATTCAGGAATACCACTTTTGGGAAATATCCCCAAAATACACTAACAATAATACAAAAATACTTATAAACATGTGCATATAGGGCTATGGCAGAAACCAAATGCTAGCAGCAACCTGAGTCTAATCTATGGTCACAGTAAGCAATTTTAAATAAGACACTTGGCATCTATGAATTTCTGGCTTGTTATCACTGATTTTATAATTATATCCATGTTCCTAATACCCTTAGGCTTTCTGAATAACTTATGAAACAAATACACAACCAAAGAAGCTGAAAATTCTTTTTTTTTTTTTACCTTTTTTAAATGTATGTTTGTTTGTTTGTTTATTTATTTATTTAAAGATTTATTTTTGAGAGAAACAGAGACACAATGCGAGTGAGTTAGGGGCAGAGAGAGAGGGAAACACAGAATCTGAAGCAGGCTCCAGGCTCGGAGCTGTCAGCACAGAGCCCGACGGCGGGCTCGAACTCATGAGCTGAGCCAAACTCATGACCTGAGCCAAAGTCGGACACTCAACCGACTGAGCCACCTGTTTAATAAACAGGTGTCCCTGTTTATTTATTTTTGAGAGACAGACACAGAGCATGAGCAGGGGAGGGGCAGAGAGAGAGAGGGAGACACAGAATCCAAAGCAGGCCCAAGGCCCCAAGGTGTCAGCACAGAGCCCGATGCAGGGCTCAAACCCACAAGCCAGGAGATCATGACCTGAGCCAAAGTCGGATGCTCAACCGACTGAGCCACCTAGGTGCCCCTAGAAGCTGAAAATTCTATAACAGCTACACTTTCTTGTTTACTGAGGCTTCAGGATTTTAAGGTCAAACAAGTTTCATTGTATGATAACCCAAATAAGTGGTCAAAGTCAACATAATCCAGGTATGCAATACACTCTTAAATTCAAACCCAAAGAAGAGAAACTCTGTATAAGGCTTATGAATTTCTGTAGCCTTCTTGGCAATGAAGGTAGCAAGTATTTATTTGATTTTCTCAATTCAAGTATGAAAAAATATAACAACAAACTCTTTTGTTTTAACATTTAATAGTACCATGGAGGGGTGCCTGGGTGACTCAATTAAGCATCCAACTTCGGCTCAGGTCATGATCTCGCGGTTTGTGAGATCAAGCCCCACATTGCACTCTGTGCTAACAGCTTGGAGCTGGAGCCAGCTTTGGATCCTGTATCTCCCTCTCTCTCTGCCCCTCTCCCACTCGCACTGTCTCTCTCTCTCAAAAAATAAACAAACATTAAAAAAAAAAATTAATAGTACCATGGAAATCAGGCGTCAGCAAACATTTTCTATAAAGAGCCAAATAATAAATGTTTTGGGCTTATGGGTCACATCTAGTCTCTGTCACATACTCTTCTCTTTTCTTTTCTTTTTTATTAAAACTGTAAAAATCACTCTTGGCATACAGGCTGTACAAAAACAGGTTGTGGGCCAGATTTGGCTACAGGCAGTAATTTGCTAACCACTGATGTAACTTATCATGAACAGAATATGTAGTTGTTGAATGAATTAATATTACTAAAATAATATCTAAAAACCCACTTCTGAATCTTTTAACACCAAACATCTCAGATTAGAAAAATATGCAATTTTAGGGGCGCCTGGGTGGCGCAGTCGGTTGAGCGTCCGACTTCAGCCGGGTCACGATCTCGCGGTCCGTGAGTTCGAGCCCCGCGTCAGGCTCTGGGCTGATGGCTCAGAGCCTGGAGCCTGTTTCCGATTCTGTGTCTCCCTCTCTCTCTGCCCCTCCCCCGTTCATGCTCTGTCTCGCTCTGTCCCAAAAATAAATAAAAAACGTTGAAAAAAAAAATTAAAAAAAAAAAAAGAAAAATATGCAATTTTAAAAATTCACATAATCTAAACTCCCCCAAACTGATATGAAATCAAAGAAATGCTTTGAATGAAATGATCTACCCTCAAGGAACTATTAGCCTCAGTTTTTGATAAGCTACCAGAGTAGACCACCTCTACTAGGGAAGAATGATTTAGTTCCAAAGCCAGGTGTACATTTTTCCTGTCAGAATGATGGAAACAGAAAACAAAAAAATGCTGCTCACATTTTGTGAGGATAAGATGCTTTCGCAAACCAAATTATCATTAACTGGGGAAGAGTATAGAAATGCAAAAAAGGATTGCTTTTTTTAAAATTATTTTCTTAACGTTTTTTATTTTGGGGCGGGAGGGACAGAGAGAAAGGGAGACAGAGAATCCCAAGCAGCTTCCAAGCTGCCAGTCCAGCCTGAGATTGATGTAGGACTCGATCTCACAAACCGTGAGATCATGACTTGAGCCAAAATCAAGAGTCAGATGCTTAACCAACTGAGCCACCCAAGCAGCCCCAAAGGACAGCATTTTTAAAGAGCCAATAGTAGGGGAGCCTGAATGGTTCAACTGGTTAACTCAGGTCATGATCTCACGGTCTGTGGGTTTGAGCCTGCATCAGGCCCTGGATCCTGCCTCGGATTCTGTGTCTCCCTCTCTCTGACCCTCCTTCACTCATACTCTAATATAAAACAACAAATATTAAAAAAAAAAAAAAAAAAAAAGAAGCCCTCTCAAACTCAGTGATTTATAAAATCCTCATGACAGATTTAGTATTTCATGAGAACAGATGCTTTCTTGGACCTGTCTGATATACACAGAAGGTAAAGGTTTATGCTTAATGTTTTTCCACATATGTTGAATTACTGTTAAAATATCTTAGAATGTCAAATGTTATGCAGACTTGAGTTTTTAAAAATGTGACATGCAAATGATATTTTAAAACAACAAAGTAAATGCTTATTTGCTGTATAAAATCAGTATGTATGTTTAATGTTGTGGCAAACTGAAAAACCACTGCCAATTCTTCACCCCTCCTGCACCCATGCTCGTGCCATGGCTACTGTGAACGGCATGTCGTTCTCCTCCTCTTCCTGACCTGGGGCTCAGCTATGTGGTTTGCTTCAACCAATGACATGTGGAAGGGGTGATGGCATGCTAACATCGAGCCTAGGCCTTCAAAGGCCTTGCTGCTGCTCTGTCGTTCCTCTAGCCAGTAAGAACAGGTCTTCCAGGAGCCCACTGCTGGAAGAAAGGGAGCACGTGGAGCTGGGCTAGAACAGCCAACTCAGATCAGCTCAGTGAATCAAACCACCTGCAGATATGGGGGGGGGGGCAGGGCGGTGATAAGTGACTCGTATTTTTAAGGCACTGAGTTTTAAAGTTTTAAGGTTTCAGTTTTAAACCACCTTAAATGTGTCACCACATTATTGTGACAGAAGCTAACAGTAGACAGAACAGTAAAACAATGTAAAATTATGAAAACACAAATAATAATTTAAAAACTCAAAATCCCTCCCCTTTGACATCCATAATTAACTTTTTAAAAAACACAAGGGACAATTAAAACTCTACAAGTGGAGAAAGGTATAAAGAAAAATATAAAAGCTACCAAATCTCTAAATCCCACTTCTCAGAGGTAAACACTACTAGCCTTTTGTCAGTTTTTAAAAAGTATCATCAGGATTGCATGTATACAGACTTCCATAGACAGCTCCTTTCCCCTACTCCTCCCACAGGACACTGCATTACTGCTTTCAATCTTGCTTTCTGTTTTTACTATGTCATCTTTAACATTAAAAAAAAAAAAACACACAACTGGACATATACAGAGCTACTGCATTTTTTTTTTTTTTTTGAAAGAGAGAGAGTGAAAGCAAGCGAGCATGCTAACAGGAGAGGGGCTAAGAGAGAGGGAGAGAGAATCTCAAGCAGGCTCCAAGCCCCAGCACAGAGCCCAACTTGGGCTCGATCTCACAACCCTGAGATCATGATCTGAGCCGGAATCAAGAGTCAGATGCTTAACTGACTGAGCCACCCAGGTGCCCCACTGCCTCATTCTTTTTAATGGCTGTACAGTTATCTATTTTATGATTGTACCGTAATTATTTGCAAGTGTTCCCTTTGATGGATACTTAGGTTACTTCCAACCAGCATTCATTATTAACATTTGGTGGAACATTCTGTATGCACAAATATAAAAAACATAAATGGATTTTTATTTCCAGGAATAACACATAAGAAGCTCACACCCAAATGTGATTAGGAGTAAAATGTTCAAAACGTCATCTGTTCTTTTCTGTTAAAAAACACAGGAAGCAGATGATAATAAATTTATACTGGAGAAAGAGTAACACAACGATCCTTGCATTCCAGACAATGGGTTTCTTAACACTTAATCAGACTTCTCTAGCTACAAGCACAGTCCCCACCTTTCCACCTCCCGCAAGTGACTTCACATCGAGTTCACAAGAAGATTAAGGTCAACTAACACGTGCTCTCAACTTTACCTGTATCTTTCACTATGTCTCACTACCCTCTGCATTTCCGTCTTCCTTTTTCCTTCTTTCCAGGTCTTTCCCTGTTCTCATCTAATTCCTCTTCCTGAACTCCTAGAGCAATTTCTACCTGCTTTGTTGGTAACCTTGTTCCATTAATCATTCCTTCTTGCTGGTCGTTTCAAAGGCTTTCTCCACAGGCTCCTTCCTCTCAACCTTGGAAACACAGTTACATCTTCTGTCTCCTGCCAACACCTTTCCTCAGAGCTGCTCTCCTCTCAAGTCACCACTGCCCTGGCTCTGAGACAGGAATCTGCAGCAGTAGGTGATGTGCACTGTCCCAACCCTCCTGCACCACCCATTCTCTGGCCACACCATCAATTCCACTGCCAGGATCAGCAACAGCAAAGCAGACACACTTCCTTCCCTTAGGAGCTATTGCCTCTGGTCCTATCACTCTACTGAAATGCTCTCTTAATTGCCACTGAAGATGTCCAAGGCACCCAAATCTATATGGTTTATTTAGTCCTCATTATCTTTGGCTTCTTTGTAGCATTTGACATTCTCTCCTTAAAACTGCTTTTCTAATAACCCAACAGAATAATAGGCAAGAAAAAAAAAGCCTACAAGGATATGTATCATATTGATTATAGGGGTAACTGCTAGTAAGGTATTATGATTGGAGATGATAGTTACAGTGAAATTTTGCTTTATCTACCATATTTAATATTTTCCAGCATAATCAGTTGCACAATTAAAACTTTTGAAAACATGTAAAACAATACTATACGCAGTCACAAAATAAGAAATATATATAGCTAAGAAAAACATGAAAAAAAGTCCAAATAATCACTAATAGTTATTAGTTAATAACCCAAGATGCAAAATAAATAAGAGGTTGTTTTTTGCCGATTTGTTTCACTCACACGTAATAATGAAGGTATAACAAAACTGGTACTTTAACACTACTAAAGGAAATAGAAACGGGTATAGCCTTTTTAGGAGGCAATTTGGATCTATCAAAATTTAAAGGCATACATCTTTTGACTTAGCAATTCCATTTTTAAAAAAAATTTTTTTTGACGTTTATTTATTTTTGAGAGACAGAGAGAGTGCGCGCACATGAGGGGGGAGGGGTAGAGAGAGAGGGGGTAAGGGTTAAGTTGTAGTGTAGGGCTAACTCGTAGCTTGAAAAATAAGAGCTTTGTTCTGACACTGAAGGTCAAGAGATAACAGCCTTGCTTTACTCTTGTAAATTATGCTTCGTACTCTTGTAAATCAGGCTTTACCAATGAAGGAAACAAAAGCTCAAAGAAAAGAGCATCAGAGGCAACGTCAAGGAGATCCACTGGTTGCAACTTAGCGAAGAAAGTCTAAAATAATCACCTCATCTGGGAACTGTTTCTAACTCATCTGGGAACTGTTTCTAACTCATCTGGGAACTGTTTCTCTGTTCTGTTCCCAGGTAATGATAAAACTATGTGATCGGCTTTAAAAACTTGTACCCCGGCTGTTTGGGGCCGCACTCTGATCAAGAGTGTTGGTCCTGATCGGACAGCCTTGCCTCTCATTGCAATAAACTTTGTTGTGACTGTCACTGGTGCCCGTAGCATTCTGTTTCAGGAGTCGTGTGGATGCAACAAGGGAGACGCATAATATGAAGCAGGGTCCAGGCTCTGAGCTGTCAGCACAGAGCCCAATGTGGGGCTGAACTCACAAACCGTGAGATCATGACCTGAGCCAAAGTCAGATGCTTACCCGACTGAGCCACCCCAGCGCCACAGCAATTCCATTTTTAAGAATGCATCTTACAAAAATATTCACAAAAGTGTATGCTCTCTGCAAGCACTGTTTGTGACAGAAAAGAAATGGAAATGATCTACAGGTCTACCAATAAGGACACCTATTTCTGAGCATCTATGTAAGAGAATACTATGTAGCCACTTCACACACTGACAAGGAAAACAAGTCCTGATACTGGTTTTTGAAGTGGAAAGTCCTGGCTATTCCAATTGTCTGATATTTTCCTCTCTTTAATTGTTGTCTCTTCATTTTCTCACTCTCTAAACACAGGAGTTGACAAAGTTCTCTCCTTGACAACCTCTCCTCATCCACTTCTGTCTGAACCACTCATCCACTCCCAAAGCTTCAACTACCACCGCCACAATGACCCTTTCAGTTCTGCACTTCTAATGTCAACCTTTCCCCAAGAACTAGCACTTTGCTTCTACACTTCTGGTGGAAATTTCTCCCTGGATGACTCAGAGGTCCCATCAACTAAATAAGATATGTGCCCAGACAAAACTAAACATTCCTTAAACAAGAGAAATGTTTCATCATCACCTTTCCTTCAGGCCTAAGACTTCTCTCATCGGTTGCTAGGAATTACCTACTAATTCTACCTCCAAAACCTCTTGTCAGTCCTCTCCCTTGACTGCCATTCCCAACACCAAAATTCAGACCTTCATCATCTCCCACCTAAATTACAGCAGTATCTGTTTAGTTATGCTTCCCATTACCTCAGTTTTCACTGCCCCCAATTCATCTTGCACAATGCTGCAAGCTTATAAAGCCACAGCTCTGATCACATTTCTCTTGTGCTCAAGAACCTTTGTGATTCCCCAGTGATCACATACAGATATCTAAGCCAGACACACAAAGCTATCCTTGATCTTGCCCTAATCTGCCTTCTTGCCCTAATCTGCCTTTCCAATTTGTACTCCGTGTTCTAGTCAATCTGAACATCTGAAATCTGATAAAGATGCCCCATTCTTATGTCTCAAAGACAGTCTTGTGATAAACCCCCTTATGGAATCAACTCTTCCATCTGTGTTTGCAGAAATCCTACCATCCTTAAAAGGTTCAATCAATCCAAATGCTATCACATCCATGAAGCCTTCCTGATCCCCCAGCCAGGTTTTTCCCTCTTCGAATTCTCTTGACACTTTGTGCCACTTCTGGATCAGGTAAGAACGCCTTGGATGTTGCTTATTTATACACTCTAAACTGTAAGCCAAGGAGCTTTAAGGAAGGCAAAGTATCTTAAACATCTTTATGTCCCCCACAGTGCTCTGGCAGATTTGGTCAAAGCCCAAATGCTTATGTACCAAATGATTAGGAAGAATATGACCCCAAAATAACAACAAGAGGGGCAAACAGATTGTGAAGGAACAGTACCATTCTTTCAATGAATTAGGGCAAGCTTCACTGGCAGTAAGTGTACATAACAAATGCTCATTCTTGACATACGAGACTTCAAATGAGAACACTGGCTCCCCATTCTCTAAATAGTTCTTCTTCTCTAAGTTTATTTATTTTTGAGAAAGAGAGGGTGAGCTGGGGAGGGGCGGGGAGAGAAAAGAGAGAATCACAAACAGGCTCTGCACCATCAGCATGGAGCTCGATGCAGGACTCAAACTCACGAACCATGAAATCATGACCTGAGGTGAAATCAAGAATCGGATGCTTGACTGACTGTGCCACCCAGGCACCCCTATTTCTTCTAGTTCTGTATCTATTGAAAACTGTCTTGAACTAGATTCAAATGGAAGACAATAGTTACCAAGGAAACAGGAATGTGTAGAAGTTCCCTTAATGTTATCTATGCTTTTAAAATGAGAAAAAGTATGACGATAATGACCACAACCACTTGTGTTTGAGTTCCTATAAATTCTAAGCTGATTACTAACTTAACATTATTCCAAAATACTTACAGGAGTAAATGAGAGCTGGAAAGAGAGTTTCATTTCTTTCCTGAGCTGTTTCAACCAGCATACGAAGTGGGCCTTTTGGACACAAAACAGCCACTAAATCTAGAAAGAAAAAAAAATTATTTTTAATCTGGAAAAATATATCAGCTCAACTTGTAAATGGGTCTGCTAGGGAGGAATTAACCAAGGGAAAAGGGATAATGTCTTATTTAGAGGGGAAGATGTTGAATGAATATGAAATAAACAGCAGGTAAACTGGTGGGGGGGGGGCGGGGGAGGGACAACCTAAACAAGATACACAAAACCATACAGAAGATCCACGTAAATTTCATTTTGGTTTTTCCTGCTAGTTGGTTAACAGTGTATCATTACTGAGTTCTAGGAATAAGTCTTCCCAGTTTGAAGAAAAGAGGCAGGGATAATGACAAGATCATTATTTCTGTTTATTGGAATTTCCAATTTCCAATAAGCAGAAACAAAGACAAGCCATTTCCAAACAAATCTTATCAGGAGCCACAGATGGAAGCTTTATACTGAGAGGAATTTAATAGAGGGGATTACTCCATTTTTCAAAATATGGAGAGTAAAAGATTCATTCCCTCACCTTTTTAAAAACAGTATAGGTACTACTTAGGGATACTTGAAGTAAGAGGGAAGTAAATTTAAACACAACAAAATAATAAATCTTTGCATGAGAAACTTTAGTATTTCTTTTGTTCTCCTGTCAAAAGCATTTCACAATATGCAAGCCTTAGAATGCATGTGGAGCTGAAAAGTGGCCTATTTCATAAAAATAGCTACTCAGAGAGGAGGAGATTTGCCTCAGCTATTTTTAATTCTATCTCTTTCCATCAACTGCAATTTTTCTTACATTTTCTTTATTGCCATAAAAATTCAAAACACAGAGGTACAGAAAATTTCAAATATTTAACACTATTAAAATGGGTAGCTACATTTGTCAAGGAAGACTTGACAGCTTGTGTTGACACTGTCATCATTCAGATGCATTTAAGTAAAAAAAAACCCTCACACCAGCAAGTGGTCATGTCTCCTTTTATACTACTACCACTAATATACTAAATCACACAAAGAATTCTCAGCTCTCACTGCTTCCACTTTGATTTGTTTTGAATGACAAAAGGGAAATTTGACGTGCTCTGAAATAATGAGATTTTCAACCTGTTTGAAGGGGCTGTGTCCTGTAACTATCTCGGTTTTATGACATGCTGCCCCTTACAGAATCGCTAAATGATAAACTCCCTTATTTTTAGAACAATTAAAGTGACTTAATTTTGTTTAAGAATTTTTAGAATCTGTGTGACAAATTAAAAAATCTTCAGACCTTATAAAAAGGGAGTTGAGAATCACTAAACGATGGATACAATCTCTTAAAGGAACTCAAAGCTCTGTAGAAATAATTTGTATCATGTATGGTAGAAAGAGGGGTAAATGGGAGAAATAATGTAACACAGTAGAAAGCATACTGGACTTGGGATTCAGATTCTAGATCAAACACTGTAAGCCTAGGCAAATACTTTACTTCTCTAAACTTCAGGTTTGTTAGCAGTAAACAGGAATTACTGCCTTGATTATGGGATTTTATATTTTGAAAAATAACAGCTAACATTTACTGATACTGTTCTAAATGTATTATATGTATTTTTTCATTTACTCTTCACAATAACTAAGATTTAGGGGTTGAGCATTGTGACTAATAACAGACGGCCAATAACTGATAGGAGAGGAGCCTGGTTCTGAACCGAAGGCAGCTGCCTCCATAAGTGGCACTCTTTGTTTTTGGACATAAAAAATAGCACCAGACTCATTATTACAATTCACCTGTAATGTCTACTGATAGAAAATGCCACGTTCCATTTAATTAAATTTTAACTTGCTTGTGTATGTCACAACGGTGCTCTGTGAGGACTGTAGCCTGGGGCTGGTAGGGATGGTGAAAGTCCCACTGAAACCCTTGTTCAAGAGCCCAGCATTGTGTACTTTTACAGGTGAGATAGTCACTATTAACAATGTCTGGAACTCCACAGTGGATAAAGTGAGGCCTAGACTCTGGCTTTAATTTGTACAGAGACATGTGTAACCTTGATATATATTCTGGTTATCTGTGAGGCCAGAGATTCTCACAGTTATTTTCCTTAAAGAGGAAAACCTTGGATAAGTAATTGCTGTTGCTACCATTGGTGGAACCAGATGACTACACCATTGGCAATGGCCCAGGCGTCTGTAAAAATGCAGAGATGAAGTCACTTGTTGGCTAGGATAAGATGATTGGCTAAAGTTCAGCTAATTTTGCTGACCTCTGGATCCCACTCTCTGATCAAGGATGTTTGGGTTAGGGAACGAAAAGAAGGAGCTCTTTAGTAAGTTTCATCACGTGTAACTTTGATGCTGTCCATAAGGTGTACAAACTCCCACTGCCGTCCACTCGTTTGTTCCCAAAGGGCTTCCCAGGTAGCCACAGGTCTGAGAGAGGGGTGACCTCTTCTAGCACCCTGTCAACCAGCAGGGGACTAAGGATAGAAGGGGCCACCTCTCTTGTAGGTGCAATGCTCCAGAAGGCCCAGACTTGGCTCTATCCTGTAGGTAACATTTCTGTCTTAGCAGGGAGGCCCTGGTAGTTGTCTTGAAGTTGCAAAATGCTGCCTCCATGACACACAGAAAGATATGGAGCTCCACAGGTTCAGGGCCGGTGAAAAACTTTTGTTTCCAGGAGAGCTCAATATGTACTCTCCAACTGCCACTCTAATGGTATATAGCAGGAGACTGAGGAGGGCAGTTTCTCACACCAGAATCCACGGGCAACTTCTGATCATAAGTGGTCCAGAGATTTCAGGTGTGAAGGGAGGCTGCCAGAGCTCCTACAGTGAATGATTCTCTGGAGGTAGGGAGAGGGGACATTAAGGGAAGTGACTGTTCTACTACAATTTGGAGATTCTTAGAGCCCTTTATTGTAGGAGGCCCCAATTCAAGATGGGCCAATTTGTTATTAACAGTATAAACAGGCTTAAGTAAAATTTGTAAATGAGTGATAGGTTGCCTCCAGATCCCAAAAACGCCTAAAAAAATACGGGGCTTATTTTAACATTGTGGATATAGGGAGGCTCTGTTGCTATTTCTTGACAGTGTCAGAGATGTAGAAGGCCTCAGTGTGGAGTTATTTCCAGAGACTGTACTGTAAGCCCTGGGTAAGTGAATGGGGTAACTGCTGAAACATCAGCAATGTTCTCGTCTCAAGGCTGTCAAATGCGATAGCACAATGAGAACAGAGCCCCCTGATCTCCCAGGAGCCAGTTAGGGAACCAGACCCCTCTAATTGCGTAGCAGTCCTCGAAACTGCACATCTTCCCTACATGCTTTCCCGTAAACACCAGATATGTGTTTCGTCTACGTCTGGAGGCTCTTTGGGTTTTCCTCCCATGTTTTCACATTCTTTGATGTTTATACCTGGCGAACATGAAATAAAGACTATGTGCAGTTTGGTGCTGCTGCTGTTTCACCGGTAGAGGCAGCCCTGCACATCCACTCAATCTGAGAACTTTCTCTTCAGTGCGCGGCTACACCTCAGCGCACCAAATAATTTTCAGGAATTCAACTGGGGTGGCAAAGCCTTGTACTATGTATAGGCAATGCCCAGCCCATTTTTTTTAGCTCCTTTGTGAATATTTGTATATCTCCAATGAGTATGTCAAATGAATCTCTTCAGAGGATAATATCATCAGTGTGATGTTGTATCTGTGCTCCTGGAGAAAGCTGGATGTGGTTAAGATCTAGACAACAAAAATAATACGCAACGGTTGCACTGCTGAAGAATTCCATGAGCAACTAGGTAAAGATCTAGCATGTGTCCCTTTGAAGGTGAAAGCAAACTGCAGCTGTTGAAAAGGCACTGAAGAACATATTAGTAAAATCTCTGCAAAGTATTTACCAGCTGCTGATTAGATGGGGGCCAGAACTGGCCAGAACACAGCTATGCAATAATAGATGAGTACTCTGCAAACCATCAAGTACTATACAACCTAAGATCATCACGAAAAGCACAAACAATATATGACTTCTATAGTTCTAGGATTGCTCAAATATGAGAACAGAACCAAATTAATTCTATTTCCACAGACTTTTTCTTTATTAATCAAGTGGGGATGGTTAGGATTCCTACTACAGGTCACCTAACATTTTAATAAGCATTTGAATAGCAATAAAAGAGCACTGTCTAATTATAATCAGAGACCACATGCTGACCTCTGAAAATGGATCTCTTTTTGGCTTTCGTGCAGGGTGACAGCCACGAAGTACATACCTATACAGCTGCTTTTGTTATTCATGGCAACGGCACATTCTGACTGTTCGGCACCCATGTCACACTGGTTGTTCATGAATTTGAATCTCACACTGCCCACATACGTTTTATTTTTAAAAGAATAATTCTACCCAGGTTACCTTATAAGAAGTAGGTAACCTAATTTTGATTTTAAAAACCAACTGAGCATTTTATGTGTATAAAGTACTCTGCTAGTGTTTTTCAACATATGTTCTGAACTCTTACAACTCTGGGAAGCATCGTTCCCATTTTCCAAATGAGGAAACGGAAGCTCAAAGAGTTTGAGGCACTTTCCTAATGTCACAAAGATACTCAGTGCTAGAGATGGGACTTAAATCTGAGTCCTATAGACTTCTAACCAGAAGTCTATGGATCCTTCCACTAATCCATCACTGGGTTCAACTGAGGGGCACTCAGAAAACATTTTTAAAGAACTTAACCTCAAAACAATGGAGATCTTTATATGAAAAAGATACTATAGCTAATTACTTATTTACTGAAGAGCTATGGGATGTAACAGTTATCACTTTCCTAAGTCAAGATAACTGGAAAAGGAAGGGAAACACACCAGTGAGGTACTTCTGTGATGAACAAAATGTCAGTCTTGAGTTTTACCATATACTGAAATCACAGCCAAGATGAGCCATGCTGTCCACTCTGGGAGGTACTTGATAAATACCAAGGCCATGAGGGCACTGATCATAATGAGATATGCCTGCTGGAGTCGCAGCGGCCCTTTCCAGTGAATGGCAATCATTCCCACCACACCAAAATTCCAGATCAGGAGTGCAACAGTAATGTAGTCCATGGCAACATTGTAGGTTTTAAACACTTCCCTGAAAAAAATTAAACAGAAATCTAAAAAGATTTATATATAGTAATTTTCATCAAAGCATTGTTTAGAACTATGGTTCCTCCAAATTAGATATTCCTATCTCACCTTCATATTTTCATATCTTATTATCAACTGTGCTATTAATAGTTTCCTTTAAATTAGTTCACTTGTCCCCTCAAGTTGAGTTTATTTATTTTTCTTTTTTTTTATTAAAAAAATATTTTTTTTTTAAACATTTATTTATTTTTGAGACAGAGAGAGACAGAGCATGAACGGGGGAGGGTCAGAGAGAGGGAGACACAGACGCTTAACCGACTGAGCCACCCAGGCACCCCTATTTATAATTCTTTGAAAGAGAGAGAGTGAGCACAAGTAGGGGAGGGACAGAGGGAAGGAGAGAAAGAGAATCTTAAGCAGGCTCCACACCTACCACAGAGCCCCTGACATGGGGCTTGATCTTACAAATATGAGATCATGACTTGAGCCGAAATCACGAGTCAGGTACTTAACCAGCTGAGCCACTCAGGTGCCCCAAGCTGAGATACTGATTTAGGCTCAGGTCATGATCTCACAGTTTATGAGTTCGAGCCCCGTGTTGGGGTCCGCACAGATGGAACAGAGCCTGCTTGAGATTCTCTCTCTCCCTCTCTCTCTGCCCCTCCCCTCCTTGATCTCTCTCTCTCAAAATAAATAAAAATAAACTTTAATATTTAACTAAAATAGATTAATTAAAAAATTAAACATATGGGGAGCCTGGGTGGCTCAGTCAGTTGAGTGTCCGACTTCGGCTCAGATCATGATCCCACAGCTTGTGGGTTCAAGCCCTGCATGGGGCTCTGTGCTGCCAGTTCAGAGCCTGGAGCTGCTCTGCATACTGCGTCTCTCCTCTCTCTGCCCCTCCCCGACTTGTGCGCACTCTCTCTCAAAAATAAAGAATGATGGGGCGCCTGGGTGGCGCAGTCGGTTAAGCGTCCGACTTCAGCCAGGTCACGATCTCGCGGTCCGTGAGTTCGAGCCCCGCGTCAGGCTCTGGGCTGATGGCTCAGAGCCTGGAGCCTGTTTCCCATTCTGTGTCTCCCTCTCTCTCTGCCCCTCCCCCGTTCATGCTCTGTCTCTCTCTGTCCCAAAAATAAATAAAAAACGTTGAAAAAAAATTAAAAAAAAAAAAAAAAAAGAATGATAATAATAAAATTAAACACGCAAAATAAATTTTATAGCTAGGACATATGATGTTATCAAGAAATTTAGTGTAGCCATTAAAAATATATATATACATAGATATTTTACAATACTAACCAGCCTTATATACACCAGGTACAAACTATATATAAAAACAATTATAATTTAAGAGTAATTCATCAACAAAGTACGTGGCTTTAAGTCACAGTTATATAGATCAAACAGATTTAATTCCTGAAAAACAGACCAAATATTTCACCACTTACCCCAAGTAAATGAATGAGAAAAAGAACAGCAACAACAGAGATGAAATAATAAGCCAGGCATGGATGACCTAGAAAAGAAAGCAGTTCAATGTAACTGACAGATCCCATAACCCTACAAAAAGGCAAATTTCTTACTTCAAAAATAATGTATTATTTATGTATGTGTTATGCTTTCCAAATGGCAGAACTCAAACTGATTTTGGGATCAGTGCATACTTCTATTAGAACTCTTTGGTGCTGAACTACTGCAGAAGAGAAAATTCAGCAAGACATATACAGACCTTGTTCCTTTACAAATATATGAAAATTAAAAAAAATTTTTTTTTAATGTTTATTTTTGAGAGAGACAGAGTACAAGTGGGGTAGGGGCAGAGAGGAGGGAGACACAGAATCTGAAACAGGCTCCAGGCTCTGAACTGTCAGCACAAAGCCCAACGTGGGGCTCAAACCCACGAGCTGCAAGATCATTACCTGAGCCAAAGTCGGACGCTTAACCAACTAAGCCACTCAGGTGCCCCAGAAATATGTGAAATTTTAAAAATAATACAGTCTAAAATGAATTATCAATTCATTTGACTTTTGGGGAACCAAAGGTCCACATTTAAACTTTAAAGGAGCAATATTTTCAATGGAAATTTTTCGTGGTATTTCTGAAATAAATAGAAAAAACTGAATACAATAAAATTGAAAATCAGATATTCTATTAGGTGACTTGTATATGCATACATTAACTGTATTAACAAAAATAAGCCTTTAAATTATATAACCATTTGATGAAATATTCAGAATCTAAAGTTTGAACACTTTCTATTTTATTTAACATGGTTCATTACTAAGTAGTAATATTACGAATTCTTTGGAACACTTCTAAGTCCATCATCATGCACAATTCATACAGCACTATACAAATATTAGTCACTGTTACTCATGTACAGCTTATGAATATGATAGAATCAGAATTTGACTTTTCTCATCTGTTACACAAGATGAACATTTTAAATGTTAATTTTATGTAACAGGTGTATTTGGGAAAATACAATACAACCCAGGGAGCCTGGAGATTTTAAGAACAGAATGGAGAAGCACAAAAAAAACTGTCAAGTAATTTCTAACCAAATTGAAATTATTTTGAGGTGGATACACCCATTATATGCTTCAATCTTTCAATGAAGCTTACTGTTTAATGACAGAAGTTACTTAACCAGTAAATTTTCCAAACATAGTCTCTTACCAGAGTATTATTTTGTCTTCATTAAAAAAAAAACCTCCCACACCCACCTCCCAGATCCAGTTGTTCCAATAATCAGGCTCTAAGCTATCAAAATCTAGTTGTGATTAAAATGTATGTTAGTTTTTCTTTCTCTTGTGGTTCTGTTTTGATTACCCAAGGTGATCTATGATTGTCCTGAAAGATTTCTGCTGTCTCTTTTTCTTTAGAACAACTTTATAAAATGGTACAGTTTGGGGAAAAGTCAAAAGAATGGCTTTACATGGAAGCTGGTATTCCTTGGACATCTGAATATTCTAAACTGACTACCTGAATACAACAAACTTAATTTCTAGTGTTCTTTCACAAAAATTTCCCCCAACAATGTATTATAAAAATTTTTTCAAACATACAGCAAAGTTTAAAGAATTTCACAGTGAATATCCAGCTACCATTCACATTTTGCTATACTTGGCTTTGCAGCATTTCTATCCAGTTCGCCATCTATTAGTCCTTTTTATTTTTAATACATATCAAAGTAAAGTGAAGACACCTATACACTTCCCTCTGAATACTTCAACTTTAGCAAAATATTCTAAAGGGAGCCCTTCCTCTGGTTGGTCTGCAGAAAACCCAGTAAAGCTGAAAGAGCAAAAAGCAACCTCCTTGAGGGCTTCCCAGTCCCTCGCTTCCAAGTCTCAGCTACAGAAATAATCCATTACAAAACTAAAAAGTTATATAAACTATTACAAAACAGAAGAGCTTTAACAAGTGGAAGATGTACATTGGTACCCCGTATTAAGTGATGAATTAAAAAGCAGGAGTAAACACTGAATACTAGAAATTCTCATCTTTCTTGAGATAAGCTCTTTGTTTTTTCAGCAAGGGAACATGGGGGCATTATTTTAAGAAAGCATTTATCTGAAAAGAAAAGCAACATATATGCATAATATTGAGAAGATAAACACTAAAAGAAGGAAACAATTCCCACTGATTGGGGACAAAGTTGTTAATTACCTTTTTTTTTTTCAGGTATGTTTTCTGTCTGCATGTATAAAGACCTTTTAACAATATTAGAATCAAGTAATATATAGTTTAATATTCTGCCTTTTAAAAATTTTTTTAGTTTATTTTGAGAGAGAGCGAGCAAGCAAGAGAGGGGTAGAGAGAGAATTCCAAGGAGGCTCCGTGCCGTCAGTGCAAAGCCTCCTTGGAATTCTCTCTCTGCCCAATGAGGGGCTTGATCTCATGAACTGTGAGAGATGACCAGAGCTGAAATCAAGAGTCGGATGCTTAACCAACTGAGCTACCCAGGTGCCCCTTAACCTTTTCTTATTCCCAATTTCTTAGGGAATTACAATTTCCAATTTTTTTTCAATTGTAATTTATGCTAGGATAAATATCTTAGCATGCACATATTTTCCTGCATTTCAAATTCTTTATTTCAGATATATCATGAAAGGAAAATTATGGAATCAAAGTGTACAGACTCTTATTACTGACTATTGATATATATTGGCTTAGTGACTTCACACACAAAAAAACCTGTATTAATCTTTACCAAGTCAATAGGTGAAATGTATCAATTTGTTATTCTAATGTTTCTTGTTTTTCTATTGAGGAAACATATATACACATCTCTCTGTTTCTCTCCTGGCCATCTACATTTCCTTTGTAATTCCTGTGGCTTGGGTTTCTAAAAATTTACAGGATGTTCCTAATTTTTTTTTCTTTTTATAAAGATTTCATTTTTTTAAAAGTAATCTCTACACCCAATGTGGGGCTCAAACTTACAAGCCAGAGGTCAAGGGCCACATGCTCTACCAACCAAGGCAGCCGCCCCTACGTAGGAGCCAGGCGCCCCTACGATGTTCATAATTTTCTTAATAGTTTGAAAGGCTCTTCATATTGTAAAGATATTAGCCCTTTGTCTGTAATAATGGTTTTTGGTCACTAATGTTATGATTTTCTGAATTATTACCTGAATTCAAAGCCTCTTCTGATGATGACTAAATAGCACTTGCCCTTTTTCTAGAACATCAGGTGGTAAAACAGGCTTTTTTTTCTCATCTTGCAAAAATCCCTAGTTCAGCTTTCCTGTGCTAAAGGCTCTGAAAGAAAAGAGCCATGCTTCAGTGTAGAACAGCAGGCATCTCCTCTAAACCCTGAACTAGCCAGGCCGGAAATCATGTGCTTTTGGTAAGTTATATAGTTTCATCTATAACCTGATATGTAATAATTAACTGCCTTTTCAGTCTCTACCTTTTTAAAAGTTTGTTTGGTCTTTTAGCTTCTTGTGCTTCTCACAGACATTGCACAACCAACCACTGACATAACAAATCTTCGGGGTTTATTTCCAAACAGGTCCTGGCAAGTTTCTGAATTTCTGACTCAAAAGCTCCTTTTATTTTACTCTAGGAATCAAAGTAAACAACTTGTTCCTATAGAATTGGCTGTGCCTGCTAAGACTTGAACTTAATGTTAAAAAGCAAAACAAAGCAACACCCATGAACAAATAAATGTAGAAATGTGGCTGAAAATAAACCCTTGCATACTTTCTAAAAGAGTTACATGACATGTAACTAAAAGATGCACAAAACTGACCAAAAATGTATCAAGAGAGGTTCGAGGTGCCATGGAGTAAAAGCACACCTATCCTGTCTCTCCTGCCAAACGCAACCATAAAACTTGGAGAGAATGCATGCAGCTGCTAGGTGAGGACTCCGAAAAGTGAACAGAGTCAGGTGGGCTGGGGAATGAGAAATAAGTTGATCACTTTTTCCCCTCCAGTACTATCCTCCTCCATTAGAATTCAATGCAGCTCTGACTGGGCATTAGCAAGACAGTGAGAGCTCTAGAAGCCTAGTTCTGGAAAGGAACAGGAAAGAGGTCTCCTAACAAAAAAGAGAATGCAAAAATATCAATTTTGGGTTTTTCCTTTCACCATTCTCTCACATTCAGCCCCCAAAGAATCCTGTGGGGGTGGCAGTGGGGGTTGCAGGAGCCTAAATTTCAGAGGGGAAGTTTCCTCTGTAACCTGGAGGAGCTGTACTTCCCAGAGAGTGGGGCACATTGCACTTGTTTCATTTCTCTCTGTCCTCCCACTTCATGGCCCCATCATTGGTAAAACAAAGCCCCATCATTGGTAAAATAAAGTCATTTCTAGCTGGAGGAATGGAAAAGGGAGGCCAAAAAACCCAAAAAATACCAGGGAGATCACAGAAAGGAAGAAGCTTAGGAAAGCAAACTTTTAAAGCTGTTATGAACTTATTGGTCCTTCCTAAAGGTGTACAGGTGTGGTTATGACCCTAAACAGGATACAGACTCCCCATAAAACGCAAAGAAGAAAAGTAGCATGTAATCTAGATAAGAGTCACAAAGTGAGTCCAGCAGAGCAGAAATATGGACCTAGTAAGTAAACACAGGCAGACAAAGTTATTGTCATGAAGATACTTAAACGGGGAGGAGAAGGCTTTGCAGCAAGGGTTTACATCATTCGCTCTTTGGTTTTCTGAGTATTAATGACACTTGCCACCATCATACACACCTGTCTTCCATCTTTTCCACTTGCTAACAATGTCAAGACTACAGATGGCCAACACTTAGGTTAACACTCCCACCCACTCAAACTTTCAACAAGGTTAACAAGGTTAAATTCTGCATAATTTTAAAGTTCGTGAACACTGGAAAGGTATTTGATCTTACTAAATACCAGCCAAATGCAAATTAAGGCATTTTGTTTCATCTATAAAAATTAAAATTCAATGCTGGTAAACGTAGGGTAAGACATTCTCATTCTCTACTAGTGTTAAGTACAAACTGATACTATCATTTTGAAAAAGGAATTTTGCACACCATAATGGTTAAAAATATGTAGATAATTCATCCCTGAAATTCTGTGTCTAGGATTTTACCCTAAGGCAATAATGTGAAAAACTGAAAAAGCTCCACAAAGACATTCATTGTTTAGAATAGCAAAAAACTGGAAACTTAAATGTCCAACATCAGGGAGATTAGGGAAAGTAAATTACAATACGCTCATTGAGTCAAATGTTATGTAGCCTTTGGACATATTTTCTGAGAATTTATAATATGGAAAAATGCTTATCCCAAAGTGAAAGTTAAAAAAGGACACATATTGATTATACATTTTATCTTAACCATGTTAAAGAATATACAGAAATAAATAGAAGGAAATCGAGTAGACTTCAATATTTGGAAAGTTATCATTCATTTCATTTCTTTGAGAAAGACCCTAAAGGCTCATGACTTATAATAATTTGTGATTTTTCTGAGGCACGCATCTGAAATATGTGCCAGGTGGCAAAAATTCAAGAGTGAATCCCTTAGCTAGCAGGTGAGCTAAGTGGGCAAGGCTGGGAGTGTTGGGCCTGTGTCTTTCCCGCACAATCTCCCCTGCCCTTATTTCCCAAGGAAAGAACTAGTGCTCCTGCAGGAGAGACAGTAAGGGATGGATGGCTCCCAATACAGAAGTGGGAATATAACCAGTCACCAATGAGTTTAACACCAGGGTCTGAAGGAGGCTCCACTGGCCTGTACTCAAGAAAATCTGAAAATTAAAAATCAAATTTTTAAAGTTACACTAACAATTAAAAAAAAATTAAAACTCAAAATCAAATCAGTTCTACAACATAAGACCCTTTTGTACAAGACAGGAAAACCCAATCACAAAAAGAACATGGTAGAAACCAAAGCTCCATATCTCACGCTCACCTTATAGCACCTGTATTTATACAGAACCACCAGGAGAATAGTCATGACAACAATGACGCTGATCATGATAGCAGCATTCAGAATTGAGTGTAGGGCTCTCTGCCCCACGGTCTCGGTGTCTTCTGTGAATGGGGTATAGATTCTGTAATAAAACAAAACACAAAAGCCCCAGGTCAAACCACATACCCTCTCCTTGTCTTGTTTCTTTGATTCAAACTGGTATCTTTAAGTGACCTTTCTTCCATCTCAGCAATCTAGCCAAGAATTTTAGCTAAGAAAATTAGCTATACTTTAAAATAAGTGCTTTAGGGTCGCCTGGGTGGCTCAATTGGTTAAGCATCTGACTCTTGGTTTCAGCTCAGGTCATGATCTCATGGTTCATGAGATCGAGCCCCACGTTGGACTCTGTGCTGACAGTGCAGAACCTGCTTGGGATTCTCTCTCTCTCCCTCTCTCTCTGCCCCTCCATGACTCCTGCTGTTTCTCTCTCAAAATAAATAAACTCCAAAAATAATAAATAAATAAATAAATAAATAAAGTGCTTCAAGATAAAAAGAGATATCCAAAATATGGAGAGGTGGACTTCCGTGAACCAGACACTGGCTCCACCTAGTGGATGCTTTATATTGAAATAATTACTCCTCAAATGTTCTTTCTCCATAGCTTATTAGCAATTTGTTAAAGAACTGGGTTCTGCCATATACTGAGGCTACAAATAGTTGTCAGAGGAAGAGGGCTTATAATACAGTAGCTTACAATTATTTTTTTTCACCTATAGGAACTGTTCTGATATAATATATCCATCTTCCCCTTGGTTTCTCATTCACATAAACATGTTTTTATTCCAGGTCCTCAGTCTCCCAGCTAAAAGACTTTTTTCTGACTTCTTTACAGTTAGGTGTGGCCATGAGGCTAAATATGGTCAATGAGTTATAAGCGGATATGTTGTGCTGAACTTCTAAGAAAGGCGTTAATTCTGCTGAGATGTCTTATATCCTCTTCTCTGCCACTCCTTCTTTCCTGTTGTCTGATTTGAAGCCTAGAGCTCCAGTACCAATAAGGAACCTTGAATAACATAAATGATAGAAGCTAAAGGAAAAGGAAAGAAGACTGAATCCTTGAAAAATGTGAAGTCACTATACCAATCTGGACTGAGTACCCAATACCACTCTCTAGGAAACAGATAAAGTATGTACACCATTTAAACCAGTTGTTTTCATTTCCTGTAACAGGGTCAGGCAACTTTCTGTAAAGAACTAGAGAGTACACATTTTTTAAATTTTATTTTATTTCATTATTTATTTTAGAGACAGAGAGAGAGTGCAGGCATGGGTGGGAGAGAGGGGGAGGAGGAGGAGGAGGAGGAGGAGGAGAAGAAAGAGAGAGAGAGAGTGAATTTTAAGCAGACTCCACACTCTGCACAAAGCCCAATGCAGGACTCGATCCCACAACCCTGGGATCATGACCTGAGCTGATATCAAAAGTAGGGATGCTCAACTGACTGAGCCACCCAGGCACCCCAAGAGAGTACATATTTTATTTATTTATTTATTTATTTTTAATTTTTTTTTTCAACGTTTATTTATTTTGGGGACAGAGAGAGACAGAGCATGAACGGGGAAGGGGCAGAGAGAGAGGGAGACACAGAATGGGAAGCAGGCTCCAGGCTCTGAGCCATCAGCCCAGAGCCCGACGTGGGGCTCGAACTCACGGACCGCGAGATCGTGACCTGGCTGAAGTCGGACGCTTAACCGACTGCGCCACCCAGGCGCCCCTAGAGAGTACATATTTTAAATGTTGCCATATGGTCTCTGTTCCAACCACTGAACCCTGCCATTGTAGTATGAAGTCAGTATGAAGACAGCCATAGACAATATATAAATGAATGAACATGGTTGTGTTTCAGTAAAAGTTTATTTATAAAAACAGGTGGCAGGCGGATCTGTCCTTTGGACTATGGCTTACTAACCCTTGTTCTATAACATGTAGCCCAAACTAACTCTAACGTATACAGATAATATTACCTAGTCTCTTTTGGCTACTGTCTCCAATCCCTGCCCTTTACTCATTATCTTAGCGTTTCTTCCAAATCATTACAAGTTTGGCTTTCAGAACACCACACAGTTCGCTAATTTCAAATTCCAAAATTCACTTAAAACTCTGTGTGAGCCCAATGGGAGTCCCTGAGACAGAACTAGGTGAATCTGAAAGCATTTTTCTTAAAGGCAAAGGGGTCGTACCAACAGCACCAGAGAATCAACACAACAGTCTCCCAAGAGTCTAGAGAATGCCAGCTTGTATTAACTCTTCATCCTTTCATTTACTGACTTTTTACTGAGCATTTATTACATAACTAGCCCTGGACACTAGTTGCCCTCATAAGCCTTACAGTATAGAAGGAAACCAGGCTTTAAATACTGTAAATAAGTAACAGATTTGCATCTTGTGACAGGTGAAAAAGAACAGGTTGCTATGAGAAAGAACATCAGGAAGGACCTAATTCTCTTATGAGGATCAGGGCAATTATCTTTGAGTACTTAGACATTTAAGGGAAGATGAGAAAGATGAGAGGAATTAATCCATCGAAGTTAAAAAGGAGGAGCACCTGGGTGGCTCCATAGGTTGAGCATCTGACTCGGTTTTGGCTCACGTCATGATCATCTTGTGATTCATGGGATTGAGCACAGAGCCTGCTTGAGATTCTTTCTCTCCCTCTCTCTCTGCCCCTCCCCCAATCACACACACATATGCTCCCTCCCTCTCTCTCTCTCAAATAAATAAACATTTTTTAAAAAGCCAGAAAAGGAAAGAACCTTCCAGCAGAACAATGGGACCAATGGCCCTGAGGTGGAAAAAAATCAGTATTCAATTCTTTACCTGCTCAATTCCAAATAAATTCAGCTCTATCCAGTGATACCATACATGAAATAAAATTCTGTAGCTCTCATTTTCTCTACTTAAAGCATCAAGTAATAATCACCCTCATTATCTCAACTGCTTCTGGCTGTCAGAGAGAATGAACTCTCTAGCCTTTGTGTCCCTTCAGAGCAGAGGCCACCAAAGTGATAATGACACAGAATGAAGAAAAGCCGTATCAGCCTTGAGAATGATAAAACAAAACACTCATACATACAGCTGTCCATCCTTCCGGGTATAGAAGCTGACTGATTTGATGGTAGCCACGACCACCACCATACAGAGGGTCACCGGGACAAAGAGCATGATCACATGTTTGGCGCCATATTTCAACGTCAGCTCTTCATCTTCTTCTTCATCTTGTTCCACCACCTGCCGTGAGTTACCCTGGGGTCGTCCATTAGATAGCTCAGGGTTGCCACGCCTCCGCCTTTCACTGCTATGCTCAAGCCGTTCTCTACTGTCATTCTAAAAGCACAAGAGGAACTATTTTCAGTAAGTCAGACTCCCCAGAATCAAGGTATTCTATATTAAACACAGAAAACATAACAATTAGACCTGAGATTAAGAAGAGGCCCATCATTACTTGAGTTCTGAAAGTCTGAGGCAAAAAGAATCAATTCACAAGAGATGTGCAGTTTAAAAGTCTAGATTTTATTCGCCACTGACCAGTGAAGGAACCCAGGTCCTCTCTCTCACCTGGCTCTTAGTTTACCTCATTCTCACCTTCCATTCTCAACCTAAAGCAATTGTACTCATCCTCTGAGGTTTGGCTTAAAAACTGACACCTGTGTGAAAACTTTTATTTGCTAATGCTTACAAGCACAGTAATCTCACCTTTCTCAAAATTATAAAGTGCTTTCTATCTGAGGTTTCTTTCATACCAGTTTTACAAGGAACTGTCTCACCTTCTTAATTTTAAGTAAGCTCTACACCAAATGTGGGGCTCGAACTCGTGACCCGGAGATCCAGAGTAGCATGCTCCACCGCTGAGCTAGGCAGGCACCCTTCACCTTCATTATTAATAAGATTTAAAATCCCTGTGCTGGGGGCACCTGGGTGGCTCAGTCCGTTGAGTGTCCGACTTTGACTCAAGTCATGATCTCATGTCTATGGGTTCAAACCCAGTATTGGGCTCTGTGCTGACAGTTCAGACCCTGAAGCCTGCTTTGGATTCTGTCTCCCTCTCTCTTTGCCCCACCCCTGCTGGCACTCTGTCTCTCAAAAAATAAAACGTTAAAAAAAGTTAAAAAATAAACAAAATCCTTATAGTGATATACAAGGGATCTATTTCTTACAATTTCATGTAAATCTACAATTCTCTCAAAAAATTTACTTAGGGGCATGTGGGTGGCTCAGTCAGCTGGGCGTCTGACTTTGGCTCACGTAATGATCTTATGGTTTATGAGTTACAGCCCTGCATTGGGTTCTGTGCTGAGCTCAGAGCCTGGAGCCTGCTTCAGATTCTGTCTCCATCTCTCTCTGACTCTCCCCCACTTGTGTTCTCTCTCTCAAAATAAACATTTAAAAAAGTGTACAAAAATTATTTAAAGGATTCTTAAAAATCTTTAGAGAGAGATAAAATTAGGCCTTATACAATTCTGATACCCCTCACCTTGCCTGTATTAGAGGGAATAAATATTTGATGAATGACAGAATAAAACTAGAACCTTCCTTAGATTCTACTTTCCTCAGTCTCTTAATCCAAACACTATTTTCATCCTTGCCCTGGGTTTACCCTTTCTTACTCTTCAAGTTCAACTTCCTTTTTGTTATCATTGTTCATATATTTTTAAAATTTAAATTCAAGTCAGTTAACA
The DNA here is from genome assembly GCF_014898765.1 of Herpailurus yagouaroundi. Classification (NCBI taxonomy): domain Eukaryota; kingdom Metazoa; phylum Chordata; class Mammalia; order Carnivora; family Felidae; genus Herpailurus; species Herpailurus yagouaroundi. The sequence continues at coordinate 47,618,374 of NW_024412396.1, read as the reverse complement.
TACAGTGCAGTATTGGTTTCCGGAGTAGAAACCAGTGATTCATCACTTACATATAGCACCCAGAGCTCATCCCAACAGCACCCTCCTTAATACCCATCACCCATTTAGCCCATCCCCCCACAGACCTCCCCTCTAGTAACCCATTTCTTGTCTGTATTTAAGAGGCTAATATGGTTTGCCTCTCTCTCTGTTTTTATCACATTTTATTTTTCCTTCCCTTCCCTTATGTTCATCCATTTTGTTTCTTAAATTCCACATACTTGTCTTTCTCTGTCTTACTTCGCTTATCACTGTTCATATCTAAAACTCAGTTTTTGTAAAGGGGAGAGTGGATACCAAGAGTATTAACAACAGTAATAAAAATAATAAATAACAGGAGAAAAAGAACAACACTCCTCTTCCCAGATAAGTACAGAATAGGAGATGAAAGCAGACTGATAGTCACTGTTGCTGGTAAAACGTAATCTGCTTGGTTAAGCACCCTACTGTTGGTTTCAGATCAGGTCATGATCTCACGGCTCGTGGGTTCAACCCCCACATCAGGTTCTGTGATGGTAGTTTGGAGCCTGCTTGGGATTCTCTCTCTCTCTCTCTCTCTCTCTCTCTCTCTCTCTCTCTCTCTGTCTCTCTCTCTGCCCCTCCCCTACCCACACTGTGTCAGTCTCTCTCCAAATATACAAATACACTTTAAAAAAAAAGAACAACAACAACAACAACAGGTTCTCTTAGGGGCACCTAGGTGGCTCAGTCTGTTGAGTGACCAACTCTTGATTTTGGCTCAGGTCATGATCTTACAGTCATGGGATTGATCTCATGGGTGTGGGATTGAGCCCCATGTGTGGAGCCTGCTTAAGATCCTCCCTCTCCCTCTTTCTCTGCCCCTTCCCTGCTTGCACATATGTGCACGTGTGCGCACTCTCTCTCTCTCTCAAAATAAAGAACAGGTTCTCTTGGGAAAATCATGTGAGAACATGCCACTTTTACCTTGTTTTTGACTAAGTATTACTGTTATTCATTAAAAATACATTATAATCTTAATAACAGCTTAACATTATTACAATGTACTGGAGATTGTGATATGTGCTTTATGTTAAATTCTCACAGCGTCTCGTCATCACCACTTTATAGACAGGGGAATGGCCATAGCTAGGAAGCATTACAGAGAGGGTTTGAACCCAGGCATGCCCAACTACAGATATCAAGCTCTTTTAAATTTTTTTTTTATTTTCATTTTTGAGAGAGAGAGAGAGAGAGAAAGAGAGAGAGCGCGTGCGCGCGCCTGAGTGGGCAGGGGCAGAGAGACAGAGACATAGAATCTGAAGCAGGCTCCAGGCTCTGAGCAAACAGCACAGAGCCCAGCATGGGGCTTGAATCCATGAGCCACGAGATCATGACCTGGCCCAAGTCAGACGCCCAATGGACTGAGCCACCCAGGAGCCCCCCAGAAAACAAGCTCTTAACCACCTCTCAATGTGCTGTTCACAAGACAACATGGGAGCTCTGCAGACTCAGTGTGGGCTGAGTTCTCTTTTACTTCATTTGGATATATTCATCCCTTAAGTAATTATCAAAATTCTATATTCTAGGTACTATACTGTGGCAATACTGAAATTAAAAAGATCTAGATGCTGTCCTCAAAAAGATCATAAAGTTAGCTTTAATACAGGATAACTATTACAAAAGAGACATGAACAAAGTGCTGCAGGACTGATCATTCCATGTGGTCAAGAAAGGCAAGGTAAATATACAATTCCTGAGCAGAAGAGTGACTGTGGTGAATGGAAGGTGAATGGGCTCCAAGCAGACATGACTGTGGGACTGAGGTGTGAAGTTAAAGAGCAAGGCCTACACAGAAAACCAGTGAGTACGCCTGAGCTGGCTGGGAAACAGTCTGTCAGGGCTGCTTGCAGGAAAAGGTTAGGAACAGGTTGTAAAGAACCTCATTTGCCATGCCCAAGGTCTTTAGACTTTGTCCTGTAGACAATAAAAAGTCATAAAAATTGCTGGGGTGCCTGGGCAACTCAGTCAGTTAAGTGTCAACTTCAGCTCAGGTCATGATCTCACGGTTTGTGCGTTTGAGCCCCACGCAGGGCTCTGTGCTGACAACTGGGAGTCTGGAGACTGCCTCGGATTGTGTGTCTCCCTCTCTCTCTCTGCCCTTCCCTAGCTCTTGCTCTCTCTCTCTCTCTCTCTCTCCCCTGCTCTCTCAAAAATAAATAAATAAATAAAATTTATTTATTTATTTTTGGGTTTTTATTTTATTTTTAGGTTTAGGTTTTTTTCCTTTCATGTCTTTTATTTTTATTTATTTTTAATATATGAAATTTACTGTCAAATTGGTTTCCATACAACACCCAGTGCTCATCCCAAAAGATGCCCTCCTCAATGCCCATCACCCACCCTCCCCTCCCTCCCACCCCCCATCAACCACAAATAAATTTTTAAAAATTCATTTAAAAAGTCATAAAAATTGTTAAGGTTGAGGAAGCGACACATTAGATTATGTTTCATTTTGGAGAAACCTGGTAGAGTGATGACGAAAAACAGATGTATAAGAGGTATTTCAGAAGCAGAACTGACCAGGTTTTGTGGCAAATTCCATGTGGATGGTCAGGAAGGAGTCAAGGATGATCCTAGAGGTTTCTAGCATAAGGGACTAGGAAGGTGGTAATGGCACTAACAGAGCAAGGAACACAAGAAGATGGGCAGGCTGGAGGAAAGGTTTATGTGAGGCACCTGCAACCAGGCAGCAAAGTCCAAGGGTAGTTAAGAATACCAAGCCCAAGGGCACCTGGGTGACAATCAGTTGAATGTCTGACTCTTGATTTCGGCTCAGGTTTGAGTTCGAGCCCCTCATCAGGCTCTGCAATGACAGCGCAGAGGCTGCATGGGATTCTCTCTCTCCTCTCTGCCGCTACCTTGATCACACGCTCTCTCTCAAAATAAAAAAACTCAAAAAAAAAGTTAAAAAAAAATTCCAAGCTCAGAAGGGAGTTGGGGGAAGTCATTAGTTTCTATAGTTATGTAAATGGATGAAATCTCAGGGACAGTGTATAGATGGAAAGCAGGAACAGTATGGACTTGCTGGTCATTATGTAATGCAACAAGGTGGGGGGGGGGGGGACGGACAAAGGGGGATGACGACCAAGGAGAAAAGTGAATAACCTCTAAACTTCAGCAGCAGGTGATAGGAGAAAAACCAGCCAAAGAGATTAAGAGAATAGGGGGGAGCCTGGGCGGTTCAGTCAGTTAAGTGTTTGACTCTTGATTTCAGCTCAGGCCACGCTCGCACTACTGGTGGGTTTTCAAGCCCCACATGGGGCTCTGTGCTGGCAGTGCGGAGCCTGCTTGGGATTCTCTCCTGCTCCTCCTCTGCTCCTCCCCTGTTCATGCACACTCTGACTCTAGCTCTCTCAAAGTAAATAAGTATTAAAGAAAAAAAGAATGCTACATTAAAAAAAAAAAAAAAAAAAAAAGAATAGGGGAGAGGAACCCAGGAACCCAGAAATTCCAGGAACCAATACATCACAGAAGCCAAAGGAGAAGTACATTTCAGAGGTGTCATCAACAGTCAGGCTGTATGAGAAATGAAAAGCCACCGAATTTAGCAGCAGGAAGTTGGCCAATATTTTTACAAAAGTAATAAAGAGGGAAGTCAGATCATAAATCATAATAAACTGGGGAATGAATGGAAACTGAGAAATTAAAGGCAATCATTCTTTGAAGCAAAAAAATTTTTAAAAGATGTGACAACAGAAGGGATTCACATTTGAAAACATTTTAGGGGTGTTAGAGATTTGAATGTACTTATCAAGTCACAGTATAGAGTTAGGACTAGTGGAAGAGACTGATGATATAAGCCAGGGAATAGGGTAGGGGATAAATGGGGGGAACAAAGGATCGAGGAGTTGGCCTTACAAAGGAACTGATGCCCTCTACTTCAGCCTGGAGGTCAGGAAGTAACTCTTTGACCTCACAGAGAAAGTATTTATGAAGACTCTCAAACCCTATGAGGAATGGGAAGGAAACTATTCCAAAGCACCAAAGGTAGAAATATATATACCACTCAACAAGAAAGATAATTTTTGCTGAACACACATCCCTGGAGTGGCCAAGTCCAGTAGGAAGGAAATGAAGGCTCGGGAAGACAGGGACACAGTGTGACAAGTAGCTGAGGAGCAAAGAGTTGAGGGAATTCATATTTCTATTTTCTCTAAAGGAGGTGATGAAGTCATATGCTGATAAGAATGTTATGTTTGTGACTAGTGTTCAGCAATACAATTATAACCAACTTAATGGGTCGATTAATGTGCAGAATAAACTAAAATACAAATATGGGTGCCTAGGGGGCTTAGTCTGTTGCGTCCAACTTTGGCTCAGGTCATGATCTTGAGGTTCTGAGTTAGAGACCCACATCAGACTTGTTGCTGTCAGTGCAGAGCCCTCTCGGTTTCAGATTCTCTGTCTCCCTCTCTGCCCCTCCCCAGCCTGCTCTCTCTCTCTCTCAAAAATAAACATTAAAAAAAAAAAAACCTAAAATACAAATAATAATAGCTCTCTCTATGTAGTATTTGATCATTTACAAAACATGCTCACATCATCTCATTTATTCTTTTCCTATGTTGAAAAAGATTTTGGTAGATGAACACTAAAACAATTTGTTCAAAATCTCAAGTCCAACAGCAGAGGCAGGAATCAAATTGAAGTCTCTTGCTTTTGAAATCTGTTCTTTCTAGGGCACCACAGCTGTCCTATTAGGCTCCATGAACAGTGTAATTGGGTAAGTCTAGCATGAAAGAGGCAATCATAATATGTTCTTTCACAGTACTCAACTGGATGTTCCAGTTTATAATGAACGCCAACCCCACCCTGCCCTGCCCTTGAAGCTGATATGGGATGCTAGAGCACTGTCTAATGAACCCTTCCTCTTTATAGTACCTCAGATACTATTCTTAAAACTGACTATAGGTTTTTAATTTTTTTAATAAAATTTATTTAAACAAGTAAAACTTTCACATGGTTCTAAAGTCAAAGAGTATAAGAAGAAAATCTCCCAGTAACTCTCTACTTAGTTGTCTCATCCTCCAGGTTACCAGTCATTGTTCTCTGCAAATCCTCTCAAAGTTTCTTTATGTATATACAAGCAAATACAATATATATTCTCATTCTGCCTTAACACAGAAATGGTAGCACAATAAATGCACTCTGTATTTTTATTTCTTTGCTTAACTACGGATCTTAGAGATTTTTTACACACCAGTACATAAAGTACATCCTCATTCCTTGAAAAAAAAAAAAAAAAAAACTTAAACCAGCTACATAACTAGTGTATGAATGTATCGTAATTTATTAGGCCAATCCCTAAAGACGGACATTTAACTTCCTTCCAACTTTTTGCCATTTACAAACACTGCTACAATGAATTCCCCCTGCAAGTTATTTCACATGTGCGGAACATATTTGTAGGTAAGTTTTCTGAACTAAAACTGCTGGGTCAAAGTACAAACACATTTGAAGTCCTGATACAATTGCCAAACCCCACTCCCTACAGGTTGTGCCAATTTAAAGACTCAACAGTATAGAAGAGTTCCTATCTCAACAAGCCCTTGTCAACACAGTAAACTATGAAATGCTTGGCTTTTTACCAATTTGATAGGTTAAATATGGGCTCGCAGTATAATTTTAACTTCTATTTCTTTTGTTACTAGGAAAGATGAGCATTTTTTTTCTATTAACTAAGTATTCATATCCTTTGCCATTGGCTTATGCTACTTAGAACCATATTTGGTACTTTGTTTTAGTTTCTAGGTATAATTACTACACTTACTAATTAATTTTTTAAAAAGTGAATGCTCGGGGCACCTGGATGGCTCGGTCGGTTAAGCTTCCGACTTCGGCTCAGGTCATGATCTCACGGTCTGTGAGTTCGAGCCCCGCGTCGGGCTCTGTGCTGACAGCTCGGAGCCTGGAGCCTGTTTCAGATTCTGTGTCTCCCTCTCTCTCTGCCCCTCCCCTGTTCATGCTCTACCTCTGTCTCAAAAATAAATAAACGTTAAAAAAAAATTTAAAAAAAAGTGAATGCCAGATATATAGGAGACAAAGGACAGATAAGGTATTTGTTCTCATGAACTGATTTCAAACAGGGGGAGAGAGGTAATAAATGTGGGATGGTACTATAACAGGGTGATGTGATAAAAAAAATATGTGGGATGGGACTACTTTTAGATAATGTGGTCAGATAATATCTTCCTGAGGAAGTGGTATTTGAGCTGAGACCTGAAGGATGAAAAGATATGAAAGGCCTACTGTAAAGGATGAACTCAGCAGGTCAAGGGGTGTCCAACCCCTGTACATACCGAAGAAAGATTTGGCCTAGTTCCTGGGCGATAACCTCTAAGCCTTTGGAATATCCTGCCTGTTAAGAGTGTTTTTATTTACATGAAGCTTTGGGTCACATTGCTAACAATGTGATCTACGGTGGAAGTCTTGGGCCACAAGGTATCTGCTTGACCTTGGGAGGGGCTGGAGAACTATGGTCAGTCATGTCTACACAACCAACAGCCAATAAAACTCCTGGACACCAAAGCTCAAGTAAGCTTCCTGGTTGGCAATACTCTGCATGTTGTCACATGCTGTTCCTGGAAGAATTAAGTACTGCTCCTCCAACTCCGCTGGGAGAAAACAACTGGAAGCTTGTGCCCGGTATCTCCTGGACTCTGCCCTACATGCATTTTTCTAATTTTAATTTGTATCCTTTCTCTATAATAAACTATAACCAGTGAGTATAATAGCTTTTCAGAGTTCTGTGAGGCCTTCTAGCTAATCACTGAACATGAGCATGATCTTGAGGAGCCCCAAATATACTTGTGCATTGAAAACTACAAAATATTTGCTCAGAGAAATTAAAGAGCAAGAGCAAATATAGAAAAATGAGACTACATCAAACTTTAAGACTTCTTTGCATGAAAAAAACAATCAACAGAGTAAAAAAGAACCACAGAATGGGAGAAAATATTTGCGAATCATGTATCTGATAAAGGGTAAATATCCAGAATATATTTGGATGTAATGCAACAACGACAAAAAAACAAATAATCTCTTTTTTTTTTTTTAATGTTTTTTTTTTTTTTTCAACGTTTATTTATTTTTGGGACAGAGAGAGACAGAGCATGAACGGGGGAGGGGCAGAGAGAGAGGGAGACACAGAATCGGAAACAGGCTCCAGGCTCTGAGCCATCAGCCCAGAGCCTGACGGCCTGACGCGGGGCTCGAACTCCCAGACCGCGAGATCGTGACCTGGCTGAAGTCGGACGCTTAACCGACTGCGCCACACAGGCGCCCCAAAAAAACAAATAATCTCATTTAAAATGGGCAAAAGACTTGAACAGACATACCTCCAAACAACATAGACAAAAGGCCAACAAGCACATAAAAAGATGTTCAAGGGGCACCTGGGTGGCTAAGTCGGTTACGCTTCCAACTTTGGCTCAGGTCATGAATTCACGGTTCATGAGTTCAAGCCCTGCATCGGGCTCTGTGTTGACAGCTCAGAGCCTGGAGCCTGCTTTGGATTGTGTCTCCCTCTCTCTGCCCCCCCCCCCCCCCACTCACGCACGGTCTCTTTCAAAAATAAATAAAACATTAAAAAATAGCTTTTGGGGTGCCTGGGTGGCGCAGTCAGTTGAGTGTCTGACTCTTGGTTTGGGCTCAGGTCATGATCTCAGTTTATGAGTTCAAGCCCCACATTGGGCTCTGGGCTGAAGGCACAGAGCCTGCTTGGGATTCTGTCTCTCCTTCTCTCTGTCCCTCCCTGCTTTTTTTTTTTTTTAAGTATTTATTTATTTACTGGGAAACAGAAAGACAGAATGCAAGCAGGGGAGGGGCAGAGAGGAAGGGAGACACAGAATCTGAAGCAGGCTCCAGGCTCTAAGCTATCAGCAGAGCCCGACACGGGGTTTGAACCCACGAAGTGCAGGATCATGACTTGGGCCGAAGTTGGACGCCCAAATGACTGAGCCACCTGGGTGCTCCTGACCGTCTCCCGCTTCTGCCCTCTCCCTGAAAAATAAACTTAAAAAAAAAAAAAATGTTCAAGATCACTAATCATTAGGGAAATACAAATCAAAACTACAATGAGATATCATCTTATACCCATTAGGATGGCTACTAACAAAACAGTAACAAATATTAGGGTGCAGAGAAACTGAAACCCTTGTGCACTATGGGTAGGAATGTAAAATGGCATGGCATTTATAGACAAAAGATTAGAAACAGAATTATCATATGATCCAGCAACCCTACTTCTGGGTATATATCCAAAATAATTGAAAGCAATATCTTAAAGAGATATTTGTACACCAGTGGTCACTGCAGCATTATTCACAATAGCCAAGACAGAGCTACTCAAATGTCCATCAACAGATAAAGAAAATGTGGTACATATGTATAATGGAATATTATTCAGCCTTAAAAGAGAAGGAAATCTTGCCACATGTTAAAACATGGATGAAACTCTGAGGACATTATACTAAGTGAAACAAGTCACAAAAAGACAAATGTTGTACAATTCTACTTGTTGAAGTATCAAGTATCAGCTCGAAAAAACAGAAAGCATAATTGCGATTGCCAGGAGCTGGGGGAAGAGGGAAACGAGGAGTTGTTCTTCAGTGTGTAGAGTTTCAGTTTTACAAGTTGAAAAATTTGTAGAGCTCTGTTGCACCACAATGTGGGTACAGTTAACACTACTGAACGGGACACTTAAAAATGGCTAAGATAGGGGCGCCTGGGTGGCGCAGTCGGTTAAGCGTCCGACTTCAGCCAGGTCACGATCTCGCGGTCCGTGAGTTCGAGCCCCGCGTCAGGCTCTGGGCTGATGGCTCGGAGCCTGGAGCCTGTTTCAGATTCTGTGTCTCCCTCTCTCTCTGCCCCTCCCCCGTTCATGCTCTGTCTCTCTCTGTCCCAAAAATAAATAAAAACGTTGAAAAAAAAATTAAAAAAAAAATGGCTAAGATAGTAAGTTTTAAATTTTGTTATATATTATTTACCACAACTTAAAAAAAAAATGTTTTTGGGAGGGTGCCTGGGTGGCTCAGTTGGTTAAGTGTTCAACTCCTGCTCAGGTTGTGATCTTGTGGCTCATGAGTTCGAACCCCACATCGGGCTCTGTGCTGACAGCTCCAAGCCTGGAGCCTATTTCAGATTCTGTGTCTCCCTCTCTCTCTAACCCCTCTCCCGCTCACGTTCTCTCAAAAATAAACATAAACAAATTTTTAAAAAAATTTTTAAAGACGTAAATAAATGTATGGATACGTTGTGTTCATGGATTGAAAGGCTCATTATTGTTTCTTTTAATTTTTTAATTCTTTAATTCTTTATTTTTTTTTCAACGTTTATTTTTGGGACAGAGAGAGACAGAGCATGAACGGGGGAGGGGCAGAGAGAGAGGGAGACACAGAATCGGAAACAGGCTCCAGGCTCTGAGCCATCAGCCCAGAGCCCGACGCGGGGCTCGAACTCACGGACCGCGAGATCGTGACCTGGCTGAAGTCGGACGCTCAACCGACTGCGCCACCCAGGCGCCCCTTTAATTCTTTATTTTTAATTATTTTTAATTTACATCCAAATTAGCATATAGTGCAACAATGATTTCAGGAGTAGATTCCTTCGTGCCCCTTACCCATTTAACCCATTCCCCCTCCCACAACCCCTCCAGTAACCCTCAGTTTGTTCTCCATATTTATGAGTCTCCTGTTTTGTCCCCCTCCCTGATTTTATATTGTTTCCCTTCCCTTATGTTCATCTGTTTTGTCTCTTAAAGTCCACATATGAGTGAAGTCATATGATTTTTGTCTTTGTCTGATTAATTTCACTTAGCATAATACCCTCCAGTTCGATCCACGTAGTTACAAATGGCAAGATTTCATTCTTTTTGATCGCGAGTAATACTCCATTGTATATATATACACCACATCTTCTTTATCCATTCATCCGTGGATGGACATTTGAGCTCTTTCCATACTTTGGCTATTGTTGACAGTGCTGCTATAAACATGGGAGTGCATGCGTCCCTTTGAAACAGCACACCTGTATCTCATGGATAAATGCCTAGTAGTGCAATTGCTGGGTCGTAGGGTAGTTCTATTTTTAGTTTTTTGAGGAACCTCCATACTGTTTTCCAGAGTGGCTGCACCAGCTTGCATTCCCATCTTTTTTTTTTTTTTTTTAATTTTATTTATTTTGAGAGAGAAACCGTGAGTGAGGGAGGGTTAGAGAGAGACAAAGAGAGAGAATCCCAAGCAGGATCTGTGCTGGGCTCAAACCCATGAAACACAAGATCATGCCTGAGCCAAAGGCAGATGCTTAACCAACTTAGTCACCCAGGCTCCCTAAGACTCATTACTGTTAAGGTGTCAATTATACCAATACCTCACTCCCAACTGATCTATAGATTCAATGTAATCTCAATCAAAATTCCAGCAGGCTTTTTTGTAGAAACGCTTGCAAAATTCATATGGGAATACAAAGGACCTATGCTATCTAAAACAACTTGCAAAGTTAGAGAACTAATGCTATTTGATTTCAAGACTTCTTATAGAGTTACAATAATCAAGAAAATGTAGTGGCACAAAGACCGACAAACAGACCAACAGAACAGACCAGAAAGTCCAGAAATAAAAAGATACATAGACAACTGATTTTTGCCAAAGGTACAAAGGCAATTTGGTGGAGAATTTTTCAACAAATGGTACTGAAACAATAGGAAATCCAAATGGAGAAAAATGAACTTTTTCCATATCTCATATGATGTACAAAAAAATTATACTATACAGACTTAAATATAAAACCTAAAACTGTCAAGTTTCCAGAAGAAAACGTACAAACTTTTGAGAACCTGGGTTAAGCAAAGATGTTTTAGATATGACACCCAAAAAAAGGTCTACAAAGGAAAAAACTGATACAAAAGATTTCATCAGTATCTAAACCAACATATTTCCACTTCTCAAAAAACTGTTAAGAAAATAAAAACGGGGCGCCTGGGTGGCTCAGTCGGTTAAGCGTCTGACTTCGGCTCAGGTTGTGATCTCGCGGTCCGTGAGTTCGAGCCCTACATCGGGCTCTGTGCGGACAGCTCAGAGCCTGGAGCCTGCTTCTGTTTCTGTGTCTCCCTCTCTCTCTGCCCCTCCCCCGTTCGTGCTCTCTCTCCCTGCCTTTCAAAAATGAATAAATGTTAAAAAAATTAAAAAAAAAAAAAAAGAAAAAGAAAGAAAAGCAAAGCACCTAGGTGGCTCAGTTGGCCACCAAGCATCCACTGAAGCATCCAACTTCGGCTCAAGTCATGATCTCATAGTTCCCTAAGTCTGAGCCTTGCTTTGGGCTCTCTGCTTGCTGTCAGTGAAGACCCCACTTCGGAACCTCTGTCCTCCTCTCTGCCCCTCCCCTGCTTGCTCTCTCTCAAAAATAAGTATTTAAAAATAAAGAAAAGAAAAAGAAGCCAGACAAAAAAGTATGTACTGTATGTATGATCTCATCTGTACAAAAGTCTAGGAAATGAAAACTAGAGTATAGTGACAAAAATTTGATCAGTACTTGCCTGGGGATGAGGAGTAGCTGCGGAGAGGCAAGAGGCAAAGACTGCAAAGGAACACGAGGAACTTTGAGGGTGATTAAGTTCACTGACTGTGGTGGTTGTTTCAAGGATAAATTTACATGTCAAAACTTATCAAATCGCATACTTTAAATATGGGTAGTTTACTGAATGCCAATTATACCTCGATAAAGCTCTTCTAAAAAATAAAGGGTCTTTCTCAAAGGGGTGTGTAGGTGCTTTCAAAGTGTTAAATAAGGAGAGTAACACTAGAACTACTAATAGATTTCCAAAATGAAAAATCTTCGCAGCTAAATATTAAGATGATGACTTAGCATTAATTAAAAAAAAAAAAAAACACTTTTTTATTATGGAAAAAAGTTAAAACTAATACTGTCAGAAATGTAAAATGAAGTCCCATGTGCCCTTCACTCAGCTTCAGTTATTAACTCATGGGTAATCTTATTTCATCTATTTTCCCATACATCCTGCGCCTGTGTATGAGGCAAATTTGGATGCATCATTTCATTCAGAGATATTTTAGCACAGACTTCTAAAAGATAAAGAACATATAGGCCTTTTGTATGTGTAGCTTGGTAGGTCATTTCTATCTTTAAAAATAGACTTTACTCTTTAGAGCAATTTTAGGTTCACAGCAAAACTGAGCAGAAAGTACAGAGTTCATAGGGCCGTTGGATGACTCAGTTGGCTAAGCCTCTGACTCTTGATTTTGACTCAGGTCTATTATCTCACAGTTAGGGGACTGAGCCCCAGGTCGGCTCTGTGCTGACATCGTGGAGCCTGCTGGGAATTCTCCCTCTCCTTCTTTCTCTGTCCCTCCCCAACCAGCCCCCATGTGCTGGTGCACACATGCTCTCTCAAAATAAACATAAAAAAACAAAGTACAGAGTTTACATATAGCCCTTGCCCTCACACAGCCTTTCTACCCCATCAACATCCTATACCAGAGTGTACAATCAATGAATGTACATTAACATGTCACTATCACCCAAAGTCCATAGTTTACATTAAGGTTCAGTCTTGTGTCACACATTCCATGGGTTTTGAAAAATGTATAATAATATGTATCCACCATAGTATCATATAGAATAGTTTCACTGTCCTAAAAATCCTCTATATTCTGTTTATTTATCTCTCTCCCCCTACTACAACTCTGGGAAACCACTGATTTTTTTTTTTTTTTTTTTTACCGCCTCCATAGTTTTGCCTTTAAAAGCTATTTTCGGGGGGCGCCTGGGTGGCGCAGTCGGTTAAGCGTCCGACTTCAGCCAGGTCACGATCTCGCGGTCCGTGAGTTCGAGCCCCGCGTCGGGCTCTGGGCTGATGGCTCAGAGCCTGGAGCCTGTTTCCGATTCTGTGTCTCCCTCTCTCTCTGCCCCTCCCCCGTTCATGCTCTCTCTCTCTCTGTCCCAAAAATAAATAAACGTTGGAAAAAAAAAAAAAAAAAAGCTATTTTCGGGGGGGCGTGGGTGGCTCAGTCAGTTAGGCGTCCGACTTCAGGTAAAGTCATGATCTCATGGTTCATGGGTTTGAGCCCTCCATCGGGCTCTGTCCTGACTGACAGCTCAGAGCCTAGATAGAGCCTGCTTCAGATTCTGTGACTCCCTCTCTCGCTGCCCCTCCCTTGCTTGTGCTCTGTTTCTCCAAAATAAATAAGTGCTAAAAAAAAATTTTTTTAAGCTATTTTTAAGGTTCAGAAAAACAAGTGCTAGAGCCTAAATTATAAATGCTTTCATTTCAGTGGCAGAGGGAAGGATTACTCACTATATAAATGTTGTAAGTGTCAGGGAGGGTGGGGTCCTTTGGGAAATGGTAAGTATGTGGGAAGTGAGTTCCTATGAAGCCAGATTCCCCACATCTCCTACACGATAAACTCAGAGGCTTTGTTTTAATTCCTTCTCCCTTCTCCTTACTTTAGAACAGGATGCAAGTACAAGTCCAGCCACCCAAGGCATGTGAATCCTCAAACAGGGAGAATACTTCTCAACCAGCAAAAATTGTGGAGGTATTTTTAATTCAGTGTAGTGCTTGTTTTGTTTTGAACCTTGTTTTCTGTCTGCCTTTTTTTTTTTTTTTTTTTTTTAAGAGCGAGAGCATTTGCGCAAGCCAGCAGGGGAGAGGGGCCAACGGAGAGAGGAAATCCCAAGCAGGCTCCAGGCTCAGCACAGAGCCCAACACAGGGCTCAATCCCATGACCCTGGGATCATGACCTGAGCCAAAATCAAGAGTCTTGGACACTCAACCAACTAAGGCACCCCTGCTTTTTTTTCTTTAAGTTTTACTATTGTAATTAAAAGATTATACTTAGGGGGTGCCTGGGTGCTCAGTCGGCTGAGCATCCAACTTCAGCTCAGATCATGACCTCAGGGTACCTGGGTTCAAGCCCCATGTCGGGCTCTGTGCTGACAGCTCAGAGCCTGGAACCTGTTTTGGATTCTGTGTCTCCCTCTCTCTCTGCCCCTTCCTGGCTTGTGTGCTCACTCACGTGCTCTCTCTCTCAAAAATAAATAAATCAACTTAAAAAAAAAAAGCCTACTATTAACCATTACCTTACACTACTGATTGGATAAGCCATAAGTAACACACGATTGAAATTATCTCAAAATTCTCACTGTACACATAATGCTTCAACAAATATGCTTGTCTACATTTCTTGGCACTCTTATGGTAATATTTGTATAATATAAATTTCCAAAAGTGGAAATCCTAGGTCAAAATGTGTGTACATTTTTAGACTTAACTGCCAAATTATCTCCAAAAGGCCTATGTATTTGCAGACTCAATTGACAACTTGCTTCCAAATAAACAGAAACTAGGGCGCCTGGGTGGCTTAATCTGGTAAGCATCCAACTTCGACTCAGGTCATGACCTTGCAGTTCATGAGTTCAAGCCCCATGTCAGGCTCTGTGCTGACAGCTCAGAGCCTGGAGCCTGCTGTAGATTCTGTGCCTCCCTGTCTCTCTGCCCCTCACCTGCTTGCATGTGGTCTCTCTCTCTCAAAAATAAACATCAAAAAATTTAACCAAATAAACACAAATTAAACTCCCATGAGCAACACATGTGAATGCCTATCTCCCCATATCTTCAGTAGCAAGGAGTTTCTTTTATTTTTTTTTTACGTTATCTCTACCCCCAACATGGGGCTTGAACTTACAACCCAGGGTTGCATGCTCTACTCACTGAGCCAGCAAGGCACCCCATAGTGGGTTTCAATCCTTGCTCACTGATAGGTGAAAAATGAAAAGTTTTCACTTCTGTGTTTCTTATTATTAAGGTTGATCAACTAGTCTTTTCATATATTTACAGACATTAATATTTCTTCTTATATTACTATTGTTCAAATCCTTTGGCCATGCTGTTACTGAATTGTTCATATTTCTTTTGACTTCATAAGAATTCTTTGTACATTAAGGTGTATCTGTCATTATGCATTATCAGCATAATAATAATTTGTCCAGTTTATTTTTTTCTTTTTTTTGTTTGTTTCTATTTGTTTTGGTTTTGCCCAGTTTATTTTTTTACTTTATTCATGGCAGTTATTGCCACACTTAAGTGTATAATTTTATATTGCTGGGGCGCCTGGGTGGCTCAGTTGGTTAAGCGTCGAACTTTGGCATAGATCACAATCTCACAGTTCGAGAGTTCGAGCCCTGCACTGGGCTCTGCACTGACAGCACAGAGCCTGCTTGGATCCTGTCTCCCTCTCTCTCCTATCCCTCTCAAAAATAAACATGAAGAGAAGAGAAGAGAAGAGAAGAGAAGAGAAGAGAAGAGAAGAGA
>NW_024412396.1:47588362-47602979 GCF_014898765.1 Herpailurus yagouaroundi | reverse complement strand
GAAGAGAAGAGAAGAGAAGAGAAGAGAAGAGAAGAGAAGAGAAGAGAAGAGAAGAGAAATGAGGTTAGTTCTATCAGTCTATGATTTTCTAACAATAAAGTTCTTCGCATTTAATGTTTTGAATTTAAAAAAGATAATGCAGAAAACCTTTATTTTTAAAGACTAAACATGCTGTAATTTTATAAATTTAGCAACTGAAGGTATTGGACTCACATAAGTACGCTTCAGCAATTGCTTTATATAGAGAATCATTATTGATCTTTCAATGGATTACTACTTTAAGGTTTCTATTTTATTTATTTCTATTTCATTTACAAAGGACTGACATTTTCTAGTGTAAATCAAAAAGGCTGTTGACAATTTATCTCTTTAAGGTCTAGAAAATTTAGGTCAGAATAAAGGAACATGAATAAAAATTCCAAAACCCCATTTATGAATCTTATCATTTTTCTCTGATGTCACTTTCCCTTCATTTCTTTACCTAAATAATTCGTTCTCAAACCCCAGACCGAAAGCACTGGCAAATTCTGAGAATGGATCAGAAACGCAAACTCTGTGACCCTATCTCAGACTTACAGAATCAGTAACTTTGGGGTTGGGAGTCAAATAATTTTTATTAACAGTTCTTCCAGAGGATTCCAATGCACAAGAAGGTTTGAAACTCCCTGCTCCAATATACATTTTAATTTTTTTTAATATTTTTTAATTTTATTTTTGAGACACAGAGAGAGCATGAGCAGGGGAGGGGCAGAGAGAAAGGGAGACACAGAATCCGAAGCAGGCTCCAGGCTCTGAGCTGTCAGCACAGAGCCAGATGTGGGGGCTCGAACTCATGGAGTGTGAGGTCATGACCTGAGCTGAAGTCAGATGCTCAACCGACTGAGCCACCCAGACGCCCCTCTAATATATGTTTTAAAAAGGCTAATCAACAATATAAAAAAATCCTAGACTTACTCTAAAAAATTCTTCTATGTTTTAGAAAACTAAGGTCTCAGCTAATCCACATAAAAGATGTAAATCTACACCAACTCAAAACATGAATTTTCACTATTCTGAAGTTTATACTTTCAATTTCCTCTAGCTCCAGTATATTCCTGTCACATCAGATGAAATGGAGGCTTCGGGCAAAAAACGATGACAAGTCAAGGAAAAAGAGCTCTACTCATCAAAATTTTGCACCAGAAAAAACATTACAAACTATTTTAACAGGTACAGTAAAAGTAAACCTAAGGATTATGACAGATCACAAACTACAGAAAAAGGCCCAAATAATGTTCTTGTTAGAGCTACTTTAATATCCAAACTATACAATACATTTAGGAAACCAAGAACTTCAACTATTTCACAACTTGTAAGCTTTGGCCTCTGTCAGAAATAGTTGACTCATTAGCTAGCTTCTAGAGATGGTGAGTAAACTAATGGAAAAAAAGTAAAAACTTTTGATAGAATGCCACCTCTAAGTAAGCAAGGCAAACTTTCTTGAGGGAAAAAGAATAAAATGAATTCTCCACTTAGCTCCTGTGACATACCAAACTACCTTTTTTTAATGTTTATTTACTTATTGAGAGAGAGAGGGAGAAAAGAGAGAGAGAGAAGGGCAGAGAGAAAGGGAGAGAGAGAATCCCAAGCAGGCTCCGTGTTTACAGTCCGGCTGACAGCGCCAGTGCAGGCCTTGAGCATGCGAACCAGGAGACCCTGGGATCACGAACTGAGCCGAAATCAAGAGTCAGACGCTCAACAGACTGAGCCACCCAGGCACCCCAAAACTTACTATTTTTTAAGGAAAATTTTCTAAAATGCATTGTAAACATTTCAGTCTTTTAAACTGGAGACCGACAAACATACCTCGAGGGCATAATGTAATATATGGCGATCAATACAGGCGCTTTCAAAGACCCAATGCTAGCATGCTGTTTTAGTTTCTTTTACATCAGTTGCTCTAACTCTCCTACTACTCTTACTCACTCATCACAGAGAACCTTGAATGCTTCTCCCCTTTCCATAGATATTCCTCAAATAGCACACTGTCCTTTTGCAACTTTTCTTCACATTCAAAAACTTCTTTTAAAAATAATTTTCTAGGGTCGTCTGGGTGGCTCAGTCAGTTAAGCGTACGACTTTGGCTCAGGTCATGATCTCATGGCTCGTGAGTTCGAGCCCCACGTTGAGCTCTGTGCTGACAGCTCAAGAGCTGGAGCCTGCTTTGGACTCTGTGTCTCCCTTTCACTCTGCCCCTCCCACACTCATACTCTGTCTCTCTCTCTCTCCCTCAAAAATAAACATTAAAAAAAAAATTTTTTTTTAAAGACAACTAGTAGAAAAATGGGCAAAGAACATAAACAGGCAATTCGCAGAAGAGGAAATGCAAATGGCCAATAAGCATAAGGAAAAAAGTTCTACCTTATTAGAAACTAGGAAAACACAATTAAAGTAACCTGAGGAGTCATTTCAAACCCATCCAACTGATACACACGAAGTCAGACAATACCAAAAACTGGCCAGGATATAAAAGAATGAAAACTGCTGTATGCTCTTGATACATAACCACTTCAGAAAACATACTGGCAAACTCTAATACAATGTAAGATCCATATACCCAATCATAGTGATTATCATTGAGAAGCTCTTACATGTGCAGAAGGATTAATGAATAAGAGTATCATTGCAACACTGCTGGTTACTGTGAAAAACTGGAAACTATTAAATATTTATAAACAAAAACTAGATCATTTTTATATGTTCACAAAATAAATAAAAAACGAATGAACTAGAGCTTTATGCATCTATATATACATAAATTCCAAAAACAGGTCTCTTCTGCAACGTGTACTTATGCATTTCAAAAATGTGGGAATTTTCTTCTACAACTTTCACATACACACATATATTTCATACACAGTTTTAAAACCTGCAAAGTGGTGATATATTAAATATCGCTTATGTTCATAAATATAGTAAGCATGACAAACACTAAATTCAGGATAGGAACTAAAGGCCAGGAAAATAAGAAGGGGAATATGGGAGAGCGGCTCCAATTTTATCTTTAATTTCTTTCTGTTATATAATTAGACCATCTGTCCAAATTAATTGCAAATTTTGTTTAGTTTGGTGAGGATTTCATTTCACGTACGATCAATATATAACAGAAACAGAAAAACCTTAGTGAAAATACTCTTCAAAGTTAACAAAGTATACAAAGCAAACATGACAAGACATTAAAGTTTAATAAAGTTGGGTGGTAGGTAAATGGGTACTTATTACATTATTTGTCATACTTCCTGCATACACTTAAAATATTTCATATTAAAAATTTCAGAAATAAACATTTGGATTAAAACAAGACCACAATTTTTCAGCTCTCTTGACTAATCTCATCAAACTCTAACTCCCTTCACTGTGAATGAGATTACCCATAGCTGACAAAAGGAAAACCTCTTTTCTGGGCTAAGGCAGCCCATCATCTATCCGCTAAGGATGGAGGAATGAAGTCATGGGCAACATTTTGTTTCTGGAAAGACAGAAATGTTTTAAATGTTATCTTCTACTTGAACACTAACGATATACCATTGCAATTATACTTGACGTTACACAACAAAGTCATCTAACTGAGTAAGACCGGGTTAATCAGATCCAAATGATTTTAATTTCATTATACTTCTCATAGGGTAATCACCTTGATCTTATTTTCTCAGGACTGTCCCAGTTTTAAAACTGAAAGCCCTGTGTTCCAGGGACCTCTCGGTCTTGGGCATACCAGGACAGCTGGCCACCCTAACTCCTTGTCACAACGAAACTTAGGAGAGAGAATTTATCTAATAAACCATCTTAATTATACAGATGGGAAAAATGAGGTACTAAGAAATTAAGTGAATTAAACCAACTTACAAACAGCTGTTTCAAATTACACCTGGATGAGCGTTCTTTCCTTTAAAGGGCCTATTTATAGGTCACTCAGCCACAACCGCTAATTGCCAATTCATCACTGTTCCTGAATCCTCATAGGTCCCCCAAACCCAAAGGATTGCCCCATAAGTTCAAGACTACAGATGCTCCTGACGTTGGAGGAAGAGACAGAGTAAAGGAATAGAAGTCCATTTTTTACACTGATATCTGAATAAATTCTGTAAGAAAGTTACTTTCCTTCTAGTTTCAAAAATATGTTTAAATGAATGTTCATTTATTTTTATAATATTTAAAATAACCTATATGCACACTCTAGGGGATATATTGTCATAGATAAGCACCTTAACAGAACATTTTAATAGCACTTTAATTCAGAGGCCCTAAATATATGGCCCTAAAACTAAATAATGTTTGTGACAGTATCTAGCACAGGGTCTAACTCACTGAAGACACTCAATATGTTAGTTTCCTTTCCTGAGCAGCATGGAAAGACTGAAACTTTCCACATCTCTCAATTTCCTTGTGATTCTTCTAAACTAGCCACTGAGCAAATAAAGAAATAAGCCTGATAAGGACTTTTGATGCCTGCAGAGGCTTGTCTTCATGTGCTTGTATCTAACAAATCCACTCTCCAAGAGGGGAAATAAAAGAGCTGCTTTCAATTAATCCACAAAAACAGTCATCTACATTCAATTTAAATTTGGACTTACCCCCATTTTTTCATAACCAACCAAAGCATGTACACAATGGCTTCTTTATAGCAAAAAAAAAAAAAACTTAACAATGAGATTCTTTTCCTTTTTGGTTTTGTTTTGTTTCAAGTACACTGGTGCAAAATGAATACACAAGACTTCGTATTTTCCTTCCCCAGAATTTTTTCATACAATATCTCCTTTTAGTATTGTAACATTTTCCTGGGGTAAGAGATAGTTGTAAGAACAGAAAGAACACTGGAGGAAGCTTGACATTAGAAAGCACAGTTTTATGTACCAGGTTTGTCCTATAATTTTCTATGTGATCTTGGACAAGCATTTAAACTGCAAAATGGGAATAATACCTATCCCATGGTAACTGGAAAGTATGAGAATGTATACAGAAGATATTTGTAAGCTGCAGAAGACATTTTTAAGAAGATAAACAAAAGATAAACTTATTTGATATCCCATAATCAATGGCAGGGTTAAAATTAAATAAATCAGGCCTGGTTTTCTAGGCAGTGGTCCCCTAAAAGATCTGGAAGGTACCATTGACAACATTAGCACTAAGACTTGCTAAAATTACACGAGTACATGTAATTATCAATAAAAATCCCATGTCAACTGTAACTCCTCTACAGCACCCTTTATTTCAATTTATCAATTACTAAGGTATAAAACAATGCAGACAAAAATATATATATATATATATACCATGAAAGCCCCACAAAACCTGAGTGTGAAGGATGTAAGTAATACTGCATTAACAATGGAGAGCTAACTATGTGCCAAGCACCATTCCCACAGCTGGGGATACAGGGTTACACAGTAAAGGGAGGCAGATAAACACATTAACAAGTTAGTAGACAGTATAGTAGAAATGCTGATATGTGCTATGCACAAGTAAAGCATGGAAGGGTATAAGGGGTAGTAGTAGGGTGGGGAAGGGGAGTAGAGGAAGGAAAGGCCTCACTGATAGGGTGACTCATGAGGTGACCTAAATAAAGCAAGTGAAGAAAGCCATCTGAGAAGAATGGGAGAATAATCCAGGACCCAGAGACAGAAATGAGGAAGCAGTGAGTAAGGGAGAGGTTAATAAGAGATAAGACAGAGATGGGGGCAAAGGAGAAGAATCCGGTCAAGACCTCAGACCTGATTTTTTCTGAGATGAGATACCTTTGGAAGGTTTGGAACAAATAGGTGACATATAACTATGTTGTTGTTGTTGTTGTTTTTCCCCAAAATTTGTTAGTGGTGGAATCTTTTGTTCAAATGGATACACAGAAGATCAATATGTAAACAGATACAATAGGAGCTGCTCTAGTTAAGGAAGGTGTACCCAGAAACTAAGTTGGGACTGTCCCCCATTTTCCCTCTCCCTACTCTGAGGTAACAGTTTTACAAAGTCTGTGGCATTGAAACTACCAAGGAACTTCATAATCTGGTCTCATGCTAACTTTTCAAAAATCTATTCCGGGGAGGGGCGCCTGGGTGGCTCAGTCAGTTAAGCTTCCGACTTCGGCTCAGGTCATGATCTCGCAGTTGGTGAGTTCGAGCCCCGTGTCAGGCTCTGTGCTGACAGCTCAGAGCCTGGCACCTGTTCCAGATTCTCTCTCCCCTTCTCTCTGTCCCTCTCTGGCTCATGCTCTCTCTCAAAAATAAATAAACATTAAAAAAAATTTTTTTTGGTTTAAATCCATTCCAGGGAAATAGCAAAAAGGAGCATATCGAGCTGCTGTTAGAAACATGTTTCCACAAAAAGCAGTCTTTGTAACACCCATTATCAACCAAGAACTGAGGTAAAAACTCTTCTCCTCTCCCTTCCTTCACACACCCCTCGGACTACATACTATCCTTTACAGCTTGTGTTCCCTTTTAGGGCTTCCCCTGATAATTATTTTAACTTGATCTCACTTGATTAAAAATGTTCTGGCAGTACAGTGTGACCTGCCTCTGATGACATATCTCTGGATACAGCTTCCCCGTCTATTTATATTTTAGGAAAATTCTTCCTCCACTAGTGTTATTTCTTCTATCAGTGATGATAGAAGTTTGCTCTACTCTAATCCTACCCATTCATCAAAGAATATTTTGTGAAGCCTTCCTCCTCACATTTTGACCCTTAATTGGAATCCTAAATCTTAGTGTGAAGGGCACTTCCAGGCCATCTAGTTAGTGCTCTAGCTCATTGCTCATTCCACAGACTAACTCTCTGCAGATGTGGTTGGTAGTTTTCCAGCCTTCTCTGGAACTGCTTTTAGTGACAAACACAATAAGCCACAAGGCAGTCCACACCCTTTCAGATGTACAACAAATTATGAGATAATTCTTTTTTATTGACCCAGAACCTGTTTCCTTCCACCACTGGTTCTGCTCTCTGGTTCTAACAGGGGAAAGTCTTATCCCACCCCACCCGACCAGCCCCTCACAGCCTGCATAGCTTATAGTTGGCCTTCTATGTTCCCCCATTCTGGCTCCATCTCTAAAAATCCTACCAATTTCCCAGCTATCTCACAGTCCATCTGTGGGATCTACATTCAATCTGTAATGATTAGCTAACAGAGTTGCAGGCAGGTTGGACATCTGTGTCTCATAACACTAATTACACCCCTTTCTTGATTCTCTCCTTTGAACTCTTTTTTTTAATGTTTATGTTTATTTTTGAGAGAGAGAGCAAGCATGAGCAAGGAGGGGCAGAGAGAGGGAGATACAGAATCTGAAGTAGGTTCCAGGCTCCAAGCTGTCACCGCAGAGCCCAACTTGGGGCTCAAACCCATGAACTGTGAGATCATGACCTGAGCCAAAGAAGGATGCTTAACCGACTAAGCCACCCAGGTGCCCCTCCTTTGAACTCTCTTAGGATTTCTACACTCAGTCTTGCATTCATCACTGTGCATTCTCCCAATGAGCATTTACTGGGCACTGTCAGGAACCATGCCGGGTACTGAAAAAATAAAAGTAAATAAAATGTACTCGGCCCATGGAAGAGTAAGAGTAAGTTAATGTAAAATAACAAATAGCTGGGGAAGTTGGAGAGGCTTTAATAGAGGAGGCGATATCTGAGGCAGGGAGAAACTATATTAACACCTACGTCTCACACAGCCTTGTGTCCCCAGCACTAAATGGTACAATGCTTTGCCCTCAGTTGAAGTTCAGCAAACAGGTAAATTTGATAAAGCAGAAAAAGCATGCTCAGTCCCCTCAGCCTCTCTTGGAAATGAAGGAAGGTGGTCACTGAATCCATAGTCTGGCAAGGGGAGTTTCAGGGGTTGACACTGTACCTGGCTACGTACAGTATTGCTCAGGTGGTTGTCCTCGGACATCTGTGCATTCTGGAAGTAAGACAAAGGTGCAGGTAACTCTGTCATTGGAGCAAGCGTATAGAAATACTTTTTCACAGAAAACAAAACCTCTTGGGGTTCTGAAAAAGGAAAAAGAAAACAATCCTTTGTGCATTACAATTATACTTTTATTTTCAAACACTTCCATAAATTACATTCAGCCAAAACAAACCTTTCTTTCATGTGTTCTCCTCCAAGCCAAGCTTTCTCAGGACCTCTCAGGCTGCTGTCATTTGCAGGCTCCCGGACCAGGTCTGGAATAGGATTTTACCAGGTCACCCAGAGTTGATCAAACCCTTGTAAATCTATTCACATGAATCAAACACTTATAATACCAATTTGTAAACCAGAAATGTATTAATCTGCCATCAACTTCAAGTGACAAACTTTTGTCAGTTTGGTAATGAGTAAATCTACTTGAGAAACCAAGTATTTTCAATCACAAATATATCCAATGATTTCAGACTTAGAGCAAAGGGACCTAAATGATATTAAAGAATGTTCTCTTCAACATTCCTTTTCCTATGATGACTAATCCAAATTAACCTTTCTATCTCTGTAAAATTGTCTAGGGCTTTTAATTTTGCAAAATTCTCTTTGTCGTCTCATTTATCCTTACCACAATGCCCCCAAGCCAGGGGAAGCAGGTAACATACCCATTTTACAAATGCAGAAGAGGACCTAAGTTCAGCGACTTGCTTAAAATCACACACAACTGGGCAGACCAGGACAAAAATCACAGACTCCTAACTAACTCCCAGCCTTAGATCTCTCCTTTGCATCCAGGCCCAGCCTTATTTACACATTCCATTCGGTCTCCCAGAGTTCACCCTGGGGGGAGGGGGGGTGGAGACACATTCCCATTTGCCTGTCTGCCTTAATTTCCATCAGCCAATATTTTTATTTCAACTTCCCTTTTCATAGAAAGTCTTCAGAAATACAGAAGGAAAAAAAAATCTGTTTGTATACCTAAGCAGTATTCTCATTTACACACAGTAAGACATTACCACTTACACACTCACACGAAAGTATTTTGTCAATGTCCGGTTTCATTTTCACTTTCAACTTGGGTATCCTCTACCCTGTAAATACTCTACTTTTTACATTCTAGTGATTTTTCATCAAAAACACCGAAGGCAGATTAAAAACACACACACAGAAAGTAATTTTCTCCTCTAGTACTGAGTTCAAATTAACCCTTAATTACCTATACCTAGATCATTTAAATCATGACAAATTTTTAATCAAGGTATGCTTCCCTCCTATCCTACATACTTTTAAATACCATGCCAACCTTTGTCCTCCCTTCCAGCTTCAGCCCATGGGTAGCTGACATGAAATCAGGGGACTGCAAATGAATATTAACTAAATAAGAAATAACTAATGTAAATTTGTTTTAAAAATAAGGTTAAACATACAAATAGAGACAACAGTCACCTTTATGGTGGTTATTTACTCAAAGTGGATATTTGGGAAGTTTTTGCGAGTATTGGTAATGTTTTGTTTCTTGATCTGGGTGCTAGTTACACAGGGATTTCAGTCTGTGAAAACGCACTCAGCTCTGTACCTATGATGTGTGCACATTTCTATATGCTTCAATTTAAAAATTCAGAGATTTTTGTGGAAGTAAACCTACATTTATGGTTATTCATACCATTGGTCCTGTCTCTTAAAACGAATAAAATTAAGACTTGGCAACATGTATGTTAGCTTACCTAAAGAGAGCTGCATGCCAATAGAACAGATATATTTTTTATAAGTCCAATAAACAAAGTAAATATTCTGATCTATGCTTCTAAGATATTTTAAAGTTGACTATCTCATTGAAATTTTAACATTAATGTAGCATTAATGATCAGCAAACAGAGCACATATTATTCCCTTCTTTCCCACAAAAACATCCAGTATAGTACCTATCACCTCAGCTAACCCAGAAATGCCAGAGGATGGCAAACAGAAAAAGCCACAAGTTGGTCACTTCCACTGATTGCCTGCTATACCAGATCATTTAAAGTATAGCTCTATTACAGAAAAACCTTCAGAAATCTGTCATTAACATTCTCATATAATCCCTCAGAAACAAAATAACAAATAAATAAGAGAGTGTTAGCCAAATGAAAAAAGCAAAATACAAGAAGGGGCCATGCGGGCAAAAATAAATAAAAAGTAAGTAAAGTATATTACCAGATAAAATAGGAAAAGAAAAGTGATTGTCTATTTACTAAATAGTAGTTTACTGGCTTTTTTTTTTTTTTAACGTTCATTTTTTTATTTTGAGAGAGAGAGCCGCGAGCGGGGAAAAAGGCAGAGAGCAAGCTCTCGCTGTCAGCACAGAGCCCAACTGGGGCTCAAACTCACTAACTGTGAGATCACGAGCTGAGCTGAAATCAAGAGTCAGATGCTTAACTGAGCCACCGAGGCACCCTTACTGGCTATCTATTTACACCAAAACTCAGAGACAGACACTGAGGGGATTTACTTAATTGCATTCACTTCATCCACTTTACATATGAAAGCCATGTGGCACACAGAAGTCTACTAACTTGCACAAGGTCACATCCAGGAGGCAAAGGAGCAAAGCGACGGCTCACATACTACATTATGTTGCCTCTGTGCAACAAACTCCATCCCTGCCCTTTGGGAGTTTACAATAAGCATTAAGTTACATTATGAAACAAAAAAAGTTATAGTGAGCTGATTTTTATTACTACTAGAACTGCTGCTTAGAAGTAAATGAGATCTTTAAAAAAAAAAAAACCTAGTAAATGAGATCTTAAACTTCAATTACTGATCTAACTCTAAATTAAAAATTGAAGTGTCAAAAGTTTTCCCAATATATACTCCTAGTATTTGTATCTGGTCATTTTAATTTTAGTAGTTTCTACTAGTAGCTTTAGGTTTATAGGGTCTGTTCAGGTATTACAAGAAACCACACAAACTGATTATCACACGAGATTTCTCAGACAAGTCTTGTAAGAAGCATCAATAATGTGGTAGTCACTTTGGCATATCCCAGTATCACTTTCAAAGGCACATCCTGTATTTACATGTGAAAAATTAAGGGTCAGGAAAGGTGAAAGAATTTGCCAGTGCATGATTATGGGGCATGTAACACCGGTTCCGGAACCCAAGTATTCTGATGCCCAGACCAGGTCTTTTCCAGTTCACTTAGAGAAAGCTCATGCTTCCACTGATGCTTAGAAGATCACAAAGCTACAGGGTGACCCTTTCTTGGAAGGGCTGCTCTTTACACGGAGCTCAGCAGGAAGCACAGGCAAGCACCAGCCTGGCCTGGTGAACAAACAAACATTGTTGGTACAAAGAAAGGCACAGGCAAAGCCTGATTTGATTCTGGTCCAGTAACAGCTGAAAACAATTGAGTACTGCATGAAGAAGGCCAATGACCCAACTGTCCAACTGTCCAGGCAGTGTGGCAAAGGACACTACTTGATTTTATAACATTCTTAGCATTCTTGCCCTGAGAACCAAAAAACAAAACAAAACAAAAAAACAAACCAAAAAACCCCCCCAAAAGATAGCTGTTGGGAAGTGAAGATCTTGTGACCCGAACTGCAAGGGGACGGAAGTAGATTTTGCTGTTTTCTCTCTCTGGCCACCTGCTAAAGATTTTCTGAGACTGACAGAGCACAGCACTTGAATTCACTGCCATCCATTTCCTTTTTCTCAAGACACCTGCTCAATCAAATAAAAGGAAAAAGAAATCCTTCTCTGATGGGCAACTAAAATTTCCATTATACACAATGATACTAAAAAACCCGAGAAGAATACAAATAATCTCAAAGCTTACATATGCTGAACAAAAGTCCATCTAATCAGAAAACCTATCCATCAGCACTTCAGACGAGATCGGGCGCATTCAGGGTGGTATGGCCGTAGACTCCATCAGCACTTCAAAAAGTATCATTAGAGCAAAGGTTTAGAATCCCAAAAATAAGTTTGTTAAAAGTCCCATTTAAGGAAGCACCAACAGAAACATACATTTCTGTCTCTCACTCCATCTCAAGGTAACAACTAAACCTCAAACTCTTACAGTAAGCTTACTTAGTTACTGATATTTCTTTCTTCGCTGTCAGAGATAAACGTAAAAATTTGTGTTGTTTTTTTTTTTTTTAAGTCTATTTATTTATTTATTTGAGGAGAGAGTGCACATACACAAGCTGGGGAAGGAGCAGAGAGAGAGGGAGAGAGAGAATTCCAAGCAGGCTCCCACAGCCTGACTTGCACCCACAAACCTTGAGATCATGACCTGAGCCAAAATCAAGAGTTGGACGCTTAACAGACCAAGCCACCCAGGCACTCCAACAAAATTTGTATTCCACATAAACAAACATCTCCATGAAATTTATCACCATCTTGTCCAGCACAAAGAGTTGGTGGTTTAATGACTCTAGTCAATTGACTAGTTTCTTCTTCACTTAGAAAACCACCATAAATAGGGGCATCTGGGTGGCTCAGTTGGTTTAGCATCTGACTTCAGCACAGGTCATGATCTCACAGTTCATGAGTTCCAGCCCTGCATCTGGTTCTGTGCTGACAGTGAAGAGCCTGCTTCAGATTATGTCTCCCTCCCTCCTTTTGCCCCTCCGCTGCTTGCACTCTCTCTCTCAAAAATAAACATTAAAAAAAAAAAAAATACAAAAAAACCCACCAAAAGTATTTTTTTAAGTACCTTTGTATCGTGATGCTAAGAAGTTTTTAAGTGCCAAATGAGACTGTGATTTATTTTCCACAAAAGTTATTTATCAGCTTTGATGTTAGTTTGACAGCTTCTTCCTGGACAGGCCACCCAAGTTCTGATTATATGGATGGGCTGGGAGAGCCTCTATTTGAGTTTTCAAAACCTCACATCCAACAATAAATGTAACCAATCTCCAAACTGCATTCATAATTAAATTTAATAAAAATAATTTGAAATTAACTTAAAACTTCAAGAATATATATATACTGGAAAGACTCTGAATTTTAAGAGACTGGGAGCAAACAATTTCCTCAGTCTTACAGGAGGCTTTGTGAAGGTGGTAGACTCCAAAAAGAGCAAGGATAGTGATATATCTATTTGGTGATTTTTTTCCCTCCTCCATCCCACTCTACTTCTGTGAGCCATCTGTGGTAGATTAGATTATTATTCAGCAAATATTCACTCCCTCCCCAGCATCTCCCAGGGAAAAATAGACTTCCCCACGCCCGGGATATCGAGCTAGGCTCTGTGACTTGCTTTGGCGTCAAGGTGGGTGCAGCCTACTAGCCACCCTGTGCCTTTGTGCACAATCATCTGACTTGCTTTGGTCAAAGGGATCTCAGCAGATGTGACACAAGCAGACTGCTGAATTTTTCTTGTGGAGTTGGTCTTCTTTTGCTTCTGCTGTTGCCTTGAGAAGAGCTTACCATGGGTAGCCACTGCCCCTTCAGCCTGGGCCCCAGAATAAGACATGCAAAGCAGAGCTACCCTAGCTGATCCACAGTCCTGCAACTTGAGGCAAATACGGAGTCAAATACTCCAAGGCACTGGGTTTTGGGGAGGTCTGTTATATAGAGTTACTATACTTGTTCTTAAATAATAATGGTTACATGTGCTCAGAAGATGCACTGAAAACGAAAAAAGACTTACAAATCCAGGATTCTGTACCTGAAACCCTTAAGACTAAATGTGTTTGGAATTCGTATTTTTCTCAGATTTTATAAAGGTAGTACAATGCAAATACTGTATGTTTTTAATGCTCCCTCAAAGTCTTAGAATCACAAAATAAACACATTAATAAATATATAGTGAGGGGCGCTTGGGTGGCTCAGTCAGTTAAGTGTTCAACTTCAGCTCACATCATGACCTCACAGCTCGTGAGTTTGAGCCCAGTGTTGGGCTCTATGCTGACAGCTCAGAGCCTGGAGCCTGCTTTGGATTCTGTGACTCCTTCTCTCTCTGCCCCTCCCCTGCTCACGCTCTGTCTCTGTCTCTCAAAAAATAAATAAATGTTAAAAAAAATTTTTTTTAAATATATATTATATAGTGAAACATATAAGTAGTCTTAAATTACAACAATAGGTTCAGGTTAGATTTTTCTATCAAATGAATGACACAAAGCCTTTTGGTTTTTTCAGGGGCTTTTGGATTTCATAATTGTGGACACGGAACTATGGTCTTATATTATCAATATTTGTAATCATTTTAAAGAATCTTTCCCCAAGAAACCTTTACTTTCAGTAACTCTACATGGAAGGTATGATTACTCCCAGTTTGTCTCAAATTCATTGTGGAAATGGGTTGAATACAAGTAATCTTTAATGAAAACATGACTACTCACATCTAACTAATTTGTAAATCAGTGGTTATACTCAGCAATCCTTGCATTCTCTCTTTTGCTTTACATCAATTTAAGGAACTGTATGGGGGGGCGCCTGGGTGGCGCAGTCGGTTAAGCGTCCGACTTCAGCCAGGTCACGATCTCGCGGTCCGTGAGTTCGAGCCCCGCGTCGGGCTCTGGGCTGATGGCTCAGAGCCTGGAGCTTGTTTCCGATTCTGTGTCTCCCTCTCTCTCTGCCCCTCCCCCATTCATGCTCTGTCTCTCTCTGTCCCAAAAATAAATAAACGTTGAAAAAACAAAATTTTTTTTTTAAATAAAATAAAATAAAATAAAATAAAATAAAATAAAATAAAATAAA
>NW_024412396.1:47579274-47588352 GCF_014898765.1 Herpailurus yagouaroundi | reverse complement strand
AAATAAAATAAAATAAAATAAAATAAAATAAAATAAAATAAAATAAAATAAAATAAGGAACTGTATGGGGCAGTGTGAAAACCAAACATTAATACCCTTTAATCAACACACACTTTCAGAGTTTCTTCTACAAAACCAGACATTGTGATAGTTGTTGGGGATGCTACCAAATCAGATAATGCTTCTGTTTCCTTAAGGGGCTAACTCGCTAGAGGAGAAGTCAGACAAGTATATTTTTATATTAATTACATGTTGAAATAAAAACTTTTAGATGTACTAGGTTACATAAAATAGGCTATTAAAATTAATTTTATCTATTTCCTTCTACCTTTATAAAACTTGTTCATTAAAAAGTTTTAGGGGAGAGGCACCTGGATGGCTCAGTGGGTTAAGCGTCTGACTCTTGATTTCAGTCCATTTCATGATCTCAGCTTGTAAGATCAAGCGCAGAGCCTGCTGGGGATTCTCTCTTTCCCTCTCTCTGCCCCTCTATGCCAATAAACAAACTTTTAAAAAAAGTTTTAAATTAACATTTGTACCTCATACTGTTTCTACCAGACAGTGCTGCTCTAAATCTTCAGCTCCTTCTGCTATACCAGGCCAGATACTGAAAATTCCTAACAGCCTTCTTCCCGAAGCTTCCCTCCCTTCCTCAGCCTTTGTGACACTGAACTCTGGAGGTTCTCCTCCCGCCACTCATGCTCCTCAGGTGGTTCCTCGCCCTTCTTCCACTCCTTCATTCTAAGTGTTCCTTCATTCTGCGTGGGCCTCCTTGTCCCCTTCCTTTCATTAGGCATTGCTCCAACATCAACTAGAAAGTCTATTTCAGTGACTCTCATATTTACAGCTCCAGGTCTGTCCATGAGACATCTTCACCTGCTGGCACTTCCAAAGTGATACTTCCAAACCACTTCCTCATGTTCCTCTCTAAACTAGTTCTTTGCTCCTACTTCCTTATTTCTGCAATCGTTTCCCCCTTTCTCCAAACTTAAAACCTCCTACTCAACTTTATATTTTATTCCTTCTCTACTGGATGCCATGTCCTGTTCATGTTTTTCCTCCTTTCTAAGGCCCTGTCATCACCAAAGATCAAACTCCCATCATATCTCACCTGAATTATGCAAAAGTCACCTCAATTCTCTTATCCATTCTAGCCCCCACTATTAGATTAATGTGCCTAAAGTTCTGACCACAACAGTGTCACTCGTAAAACACATTCCAAATCTGCCTAACATCACATGAAGAGTCAGTATTAAAGGTCTTTGAAAGGTTTTTCAGAATATACCATAAAGAAGTCTCTCCCTATAATCTTCAATAATATTAGTGGGAGAGGCACCTGGGTGGCTCAGTCAGTTGGGCATCCAACTTCGGCTCAGGTCATGATCTCACAGTCTATGAGTTTGAACCCTACATCGGGCTCCAGGGCCTAGAGCTTGCTTCAGATTCTGTGTCTCCCTCTCTCTCTGCCCCTTCCCCACTCACGCTCTATCTCTCTCTGTCTCTCAAAAAATGAATAAACGTTAAAAAAATTTTTTTTTTTTTTTTTTAAATAATATTAGTGGGGCACCTAGGTGGCTCAGTTGGTTAAGCGTCCGACTTCGGCTCAGGTCACGATCTCAACAGTTTGTGAGTTCGAGCCCCGAGTCGGGCTCTGTGCTGATAGCTCAGAGCCTGGAGCCTACTTCAGACTCTGTGTCTCCCCCTCTTTCTACCCCTCCCCTGCTCACGCTCTGTGTCTATCTCTCAATAATAAATAAATGTTAAAAAAATTTTTTAATAAAATAATATTAGTGGGAAAGCAGGAGCAGAGGAAGCCTGGATCTGAGAGAGGAACAGGATCACATAAGCTTTGGTAACATATGTTGTACTTTCCTGCTAGGGTGGTTCTCAGAGACCAACTTCAATCTTCAGTTTCCCCTAAATGAAAATCCTTGCAGCAGTCTAGGACAGGTACAGCCATTAACTTAAAATTCAGCAAAAATCACATCCATTCAAAGAAAGTATACCTAGGCCCAGAAGAATGGAAAACCAGATACTAGATGCCACTTCTATTATCTACTGGGCGAGGGTAGGGAGAGAATCCATGCACTCAATATATATGATCTTTTTCTCATTGTTAAGGGTTTATTATTAAATGGGGGTGGGGGGAGGGCTTAAGTTGGTTGAACTCTGCAAATGAGTTAAGGAGAAATGAAACAAACAGGCTTTTTTGCAGATGACTGAAATTAGCCGAATGCAACAAGCTCCAATCTACTTTGCTGTTTTATTCTCCTTCATAACAGTTATTTTAATGGTCAGAGTGGGTCACTAGAGGCTTAAGATCCAGAGAATCCCTGTTTGTGATACACCCTGATTATAATACCCTTCCCACTTTAACTCCAGGAGTGAAAACCTTTCCCTTTCCACTGTTAAAAAAGAAACTCAAATAACAAGACTCCCTAACCAGATGTGGTTTCTACTTGCCTGAAACTTCAGAGAATCTTACAAGCTTTACAGCGTGCTCTGTCATATAGTTATATATGCCACAGTTATTTGCATCTTATCCTTATCTCCCAAAATCCTGAATACTATATTAATCTTGCCCAAAGCAGGCAAGTAGTGCTTTTAAAATTATTATTAAATTTCTCTCTTACAAAAAACATATTTATTTGAAAAGAATCCGAACGGGAACAAAACGTAAATATCTAAGACACATGCAAAGCAATGAATATCATGCCTCGCGACAGTTCCAACCAAGGCAAAAGCATCAGACCCTGTTTTCCTCCTCGAGCGTCAGACACAAGAAACTTAGCCCTGAGTGCCACTCGCTTCCCCAGACAAGGACACACTCAGGGCATGAGGCGCGGAGTTTCACTAGTTGCTCAACCAGACCGAGGGCAAGGAGCTTCCTCTTTCTCCTGCTCCACTCAAGACCGGCAATCCCGGCCCAGGGCACCTGCGCCCTGAAACGTCTTCGGGAAACCAGCACTTCCGGAACAAATCTACGGAGGGGAATCTCTTCAACCTGACCGCGCGCTGCGCCGGGAGCAAGAGAAACGGGCCGCCCCTCCTCGTTCCCCACTCGGGGTTCCTCAGTCGCCGCTCGGCCACGCCCCGTTCCTCATCCTTGAGGACACCGGCTCCACGGCCCGGGCAGCGACACAGGGCCGGGCCCTGCCCGCGACCGCCCGTGTCTGCACCGTGTGAGGGGCACCTTCCCTTCTCCCCTAAGTCCCCATCACGCACCTACTCTTCCCTCGCCGCCGACACCGGCCCCTGGCAGGGGAGGCTCCTTCCCGAGCAGCCGCTGTTTTGTTTCCGATGTGAAATCGCAGCCTCTGGAGCTGCTCGGCCTAGGCCCCGCCCAAAAGGCTTCACTGGCGTCGTCATTTCCGGCTCTGGCGTCGTTGGCGGCCAGCCGGAGGAGGGGCGGGACCTGTAAGGGCAAGAGCAGGGCCCACCGGTGCAGGGGAGGGGCCTAGAGAAAGAGGGCGGGGCTTCCGGTAGCGCGAGTGCAGATTGCGGGGCAAACCCTGCGCTCCAGCCGGCCCGGGGAACTAGAGGAACCCGCCCAGAGTGCTAGCTTGAGTCTGAGATTGTCAGGGATTCGAGGCTGCTCTTGAGCTGAGGATCAACGTTTCTACCTCACCTGGGCCCAGCGGGTGCTTCTTCTGGCCTACAAGTGATGGCAACTTAAATCTAACGTTTCTTTCATTTATCCATAGTACCTATTTATAGTGTTTCTCAATGCGAATCAGCTGCACCACAGTCAAGAGGATACTAATTAAAATTGTAAACATCTGTGCCCTCCACACCCTACCCAATGAATCAAAACTTATGGGAGGAGGGGGGTGGAACCTGAAAAACTGCATTTTAAACAAACATAGCCGGGTAGTACCTGGGTGGCTCAGTAGGTTAAGGGCGGCGGACTTCGGTTCAGGTCATGATCTAGTGGCTGGCGAGTTGAAGCCCCGCCTCAGGCTCTGTGCTGGCAGCTCAGAGCCTGCAGCCCGCTTGGGATTCTGTTTCCCTCTCTCTCTCTGCCCCTAGCCACTCCCACCCCCCCGCCCCCGCTCACACTCTGCCTCTCTGTCTCTCAAAAGTAAATAAACATTTAAAAAAAAAAAAATTAAACAGCCCGGGATTCTTAAGCTCCAAAGTTACAATCCAGTCTTCTCAGATAATAGGCTTCCAGAGAGCATAAAATGTGTCTATTTTTGAAATGCCCAGAGTATTTCATACACAGTGAATTGCTCAGCGGTCACTTAATTTCCGCGTCTGCCAGCTTTTCGTCCAAATTGCAAGACAGTACCAATAACTAACTCCTTAAGTAGTATGGCATACTCAGACACTCATCTGAAAGCTAAGAGTAAAACTAGTACTACCATGTAAAACCAAAGGTGAAGAATAGAGAAATGCTCAAATTCACAGGTAATCTGAAAACTGACAAATCAATGATGCATGGCATCTGGTCAAATGATATCTTTTGCTTCTTTTAAATTCGTCCCCCAATATAGCCCTACATGTTCCTAAAGCATGGGTCCCCAATCCCTCCCTCCTCTCCCCACACAATACATTGACAGATTTAGAAGTTTTTCCATGAACAGGAAAGAGATATGTTAGAGGAATAAAAATGTTGACACTACCCCTTCAAAACATTTAAGTTTATTTGAGAAAGAGAGGGAGCATGAATAGGGGAGAGGCAGGGAGAGAGAGAGGGAGAGAGAGAATCCCAAGCAGGCTCCATGCTGTCAGTACAGAGCCCAATGCGGGTCTCAGTGCAAAACTGCAAGATCATGACCTGAGCTGAAATCAAGATCCTGATGTTTAACCGACTTAGCCACCCAGGTGCCCCCTCAAAATATTTTTTTAAGTTTGGTTTGTTTGTTTGTTTATATAGAGAAAGAGAGTGAGAGAGGGTGGAAGGGCAGAGAGAAAGGGAGAGAATCCCAATCAGCTCAGAGCTATCCTATCAGAGCAGAGCCCAATGCTAGGCTTGAACCCACACACTGTGAGATCATAACCTGAGCTAGAATCCAGAGCTGGATGTTTGACTGAGCCACCCAGGCACCACCCCCCAAAGATATTTTTTAAAATCTTCACTGAATGCAATCTGGTAATATGTGTAGAAAGTCTTAAAATGCTGGTAAACTATTTTTAGAAACAATCTCAAAATATCTGTGCAAAGATGTTCATGAATTATTATTCACATCTTACAACAAATTATGGTTCATCCACTTCACAAAATGCCATTAAAAGTGTTTATGAAGGTTATGTGTAACAGAAATGTTCTGATTCTGTTAAGTTAAAAAAAATAGACATGAGATTTATGCATATGGGGGCATGTGGGTGACTAAGTCGGTTAGCCTCTGTCTCTTGATTTCAGCTCAGGTCGTGATCTCACAGTTCATGAGACTGAGCCCCACATTGGGCTCTGCACTGACAGCACAGAGCCTGCTTGGGATTCTCTCTCTCACTCTCTCTCTGTGCCCCTCCCCTGCTCCTGCCCTGTCTCTCTCAAAATAAACAAACATTTTAAAAAAGATTTATGCGTATGTATAAATACAACTATGTCAAAACATAATCCTGCAAAAAGAAACAAAACGGTTATTTTAAAAACAGCCACCAGTGACTGAGTAACTGGACCACAGATAATTTTTCCTTTCGTTTTTGGGATTTATTCATCTTAGAAATATAAACATCCTGGGGCACCTGGGTGACTCAGTTGGTTAAGCATCCGACTTTGGCTCAGGTCATGATCTTGCAGTTTGAGAGTTCGAGCCCCACATTGGGCGTGCTAGCTCAGAGCCTGGAGCCTGCTTCGAGCTCTGTTTCTCTCTCTCTCTCTCTCTCTGCCGTTCCCTTGCTCACACTGTCTCTCAAAAATAAATAAACATTTAAAAATTTAAAAAAGAAATTTAAACATCTTTGGGGTGCCTGGCTGGCTCAGTTCATGGAGCGTGTGACTCTTGATCTTGGGACACGAGTTCAAGCCACATGTTGGGTGTAGAGGCTACTTCAGTAAATAAATCTTTAAAAAAAAATACACATATCCAGGATTTGCTGACGAAAAGCAAGCAAAGACATTGGGAATGACAATCCTAGGCATCAAGGAAGAAGAGTCCCAAATAAGGAGCAAACGTCCATGGTGCTAACTGATCGACTAGGGTAGAGCCTATCACATCAGAGTCTCCTTTTAGGCTATCACCAGTCATCAGTGGGATGGTGATATAAACATTTGAGACTTGAGGCATTTGGAGGGAACATATAACTATAAGCTACTCTTTGTGGAATCTCAATAGTGGAAAGGAGTAGGAAAGGTTAAGTTTTCGTGTTCTTTAAAACTTTTAGTCCAGACTGAAGAAAGAAAATAATGGAATACTTGAGCAAGGCTCAAGAAATTGCAAAATATAGTTAGAAAGTAGGGCAGTGGAGATCTCCTGGATAGGATAGGTGGAGGTATCTATAATTATCTACAGAAAATAAGGTTTAAGACGCATATCTTCATAAACTGGAAAGCTAGAACTAGAGAATATGCCTAATGCCTTCTTTTTTTTTTTTTTAGTCGTCACACCCAGCATGGAGCCCAACTCAGAGCTTGAACTAATGACCCTGAGATCAAGATCTGCAATGAGATCAAGAGTCAGATGCTTACCCTACTGAGCCACCCAGGTGCCCCGCCTAATGACTTTTTTAAAGATAAGGTTTTATTAAACTTGAGACTTAGTTGCTGAGTAAGGGGGTGGGGGTTGGGGGAATCAAATGACTTGTACTCAGTGAATATTTTTTCCACACCTACTGTATAGTACTGGAAGTTCAAAAACAGTAAAAGCTGCAATGTTTGTGAAAAGGAACTGAAGTTCAGTAAAAGAACAAGAAATACAGCACCGAGGATCCAAAATATCTGCAGTGGTGCATTTATATTTTCCCAAGGGTTTGGAACTTGGGGACAGGAATGGAGAAGCAAAATAATATGAAGGGTGGCAAAAAACAGTATTAAGTGGAACGCCTAGGTGGCTCAGTTGGTTAAGTGTCCAATTCTTGATTTGGACTCAGGTCATGGTCTCAAGGTTCTTCAGTTCGAGCCTCATGTAGGGCTCTGCTCTGACAGCCAGGAGCCGGCTTGTGATTCTCTGTTGCCCTCTCTCTTCCCCTCCCCTACTTGAGCTCTTGTCTCTCAGGATAAACTTAAAAAAATAAAATAAAATGAAAACCCACAGTAGTGAGTGGTGAAAGATGAGGCAGATGGAAATCCAGAATGCCAGATCTATTAGAACCACTTGGTGGAAACAGTCTATTACAGATTAGAGGCTAGAGCAGTCACTGGTCACTAGCACGTAAAGTTAAGACCTGGTCAGAGAACCAACACCATTTCTTTATGCCACTGATTCCAAGGCAATCCTACTCAACACTTTCTACACAAAAGCAAGTTGCCATTTTTTTTTGAGTAAGCTCTACGCCCAACGTGGGGCTTGAACTCATGACCCCAGAGACTAAGAGTCGCCAGTTGGTCAGTTGGATCCACCAACTGACCTACGCAGGTGGCCCTTTATTTATACACAATGTCACTGCCCCGTTTCCTATGGGAATAAAGAACTGAAATAGAATAAATTGTCATCAGAGCTCCGTGCTTGGCCACTATCTCATTAGCTCTCACATCAGTCTTACTCATTGCAAGGAACATCTCCTGAGACTTGGACCTGATGAAGATAAAAAGCTAGTCATCTCTTTACTTTTTATTTTTTAGAGAGAAACAGAATGCATGAGCAAAGAGGGTCAGAGGGAGAGAGACAGCTTAGGGAGGCTCCACACTGAGTGGAGCCCACACTGACATGGGGCTCAATCCCACAACCCTAGGATCATGAGCTGGGATGAAATCAAGGGACCCAACCAACTGAGCCACCCAGGCTCCCCAAGGGCTAGTTATCTTATCTTGTATTTTTAGCCTTCAGTTCTTGTGTATGTTTTTTATTAAATCTTTTTTTTTTTTTTTTTTTTTTTTTTTGAGAGAGAGAGACAGCGTGAGTGGGGGAGGGGCAGAGAGAGAGGGAGACACAGAATCCAAAACAGGTTCCAGGCTCTGAGCTGTCAGCACAGAGCCTGATGCAGGGCTCAAACTCACAAACCGAGAGATCATGACCAGAGTGAAAGTTGGATGCTTAACCAACTGAGGCACCCAGGCACCCCTAATCTCCTCCTTAACCAAGAACTTGGGCCCTTCCTTTTAAAAAATGTGCCTCAATAAAATACTTAAAAACTAAACTTTAATATATAGACTTTTCACCTATAGTAACAACTAGTCTCTTCACTAGGGTGTATTTACTAGTATTTTTCAATTGACAAGAAAGAAATGAAGCTTTGTAGTTTTTGGATTCTACAACGTAGTGTTCACTAATTTTTCCTTTTGTTATAAAAAAAACAGGAAAAATAGCTGTTCAGAACTATTTAATTGCTTCAAAGATTTGCGAAAAATATTTCATGTGGAGGAATTTTATTAACAAGCACTTCCCTCTCCTTAGGTTGATATCAACATCTAGACCAGATCTGTCCAATGTAACTTCCTGCAATCATAATCATGTTCTATGATCTGCAGTCCATCTAGTATTGCTAGCCACTTAGCTATATATGGCTATTGAGCACTTGAAATATAGTGTGGCCCAAAAAAAAAAAAAAATATTTTTAGTCACGTGACATTCAAACATTTGAAATATGCTAGTGTTACTGAAGAACTGAGTTTCAAAATTATTTAACAAACGTAAAATCTTTGATAGTGCAGATCTAAATGGTGAATTAGAATCCCATATATAGGCCTCTAGACACCTGTCAAGAACAGTTGCATTGGGTAGACTATGTGATCTCTAAGTTCCCTTCTACATATTACTACCTCTGCTAAGAATCTAATGTCCCTTTCCTCTCAACCATGAAGTTAGTTCAACAGTTCAGACAGTACTTTGTGTGTATATTAGCATTCCTCTCATTATTCCTTCTTCACCATTACTGTCTGCTAGCAGAGGAATCTTGTCTTATTAATGTCTATCAGTCTACCTACCTTTTAACATGAATGCCACATATTGTGTTTCAATGGCTAAATAAAAAGTT
>NW_024412396.1:47512588-47579264 GCF_014898765.1 Herpailurus yagouaroundi | reverse complement strand
TTAACATGAATGCCACATATTGTGTTTCAATGGCTAAATAAAAAGTTATACACCAAAAGGACTGCCTCTTAACAATTCAGCCACCACTTGACACGAGAAGCTAGGTCATAAATCCAACTACTATGTGATGTGGCAAAGTAGGTAGATGTGGGAGTGTCATTTAATGCAGACAACATGGCTTGAAAAAAACTTTTATTTACTTTTGTTTATAGAAATTATTTTCTTCCTGGGCATTTTAGATTGCTATTCCTAACCTTGGCCTTCATACGAGGTAAGTGATAAAATGAAAGGCAAAGATACTGTCGAATAAAGATGAAACTGTAAGCACTCAAATGTAAATAAACAAATTACATCAATAATTCAACATAATCACATTTCAAAAATTCTACCATTTATCAAAAATTATAAGCTCACTTTGGCCCACAGTATGCATATTATAGTAATAGTTCTTGGGTTTGAAATACATATATGTGAATTTCCCAGTTTCCTTCCTGATACCTAGACTGACCGTTTCTCTGCCTATTTGGGATTCTGTCTCATACTTTTTATATGCAGTGGCATTCAGAGATCAATTTCAACATCCCTTGTTGAGCAATACTATTTCTCAATTTCATATTGTTAAAAGAAGTCTGATATATGACCTGAAAAGATCTGTAACCATTCTGACATAAAAGCTTTCAGTAGTTTTGTGTAGAAAGTAAAAACGATTACAGAACTCATCAGGAAAAGCTGAGTAGGGGCGCCTGGGTGGCGCAGTCGGTTAAGCGTCCGACTTCAGCCAGGTCACGATCTCACGGTCTGTGAGTTCGAGCCCCGCGTCAGGCTCTGGGCTGATGGCTCAGAGCCTGGAGCCTGTTTCCGATTCTGTGTCTCCCTCTCTCTCTGCCCCTCCCCCGTTCATGCTCTGTCTCTCTCTGTCCCAAAAATAAATAAACGTTGGAAAAAAAAAAAAAAAAGGAAAAGCTGAGTAAATAAGCCTCATATACACACTACTATTTATTAGCATTACAACTTTTTTTTACTTCATATGGAAGGAGACAGTGTTTAGTTTCATATGATTTGCGAGCTGTTTCTCAATTTGTCCAGCATATATCTAGCACTGGTGCCTGATTGGTACCTGATTAGAAACAGCACTCTCTACAAAATCATTTGCCTCTACTACATATGCAAGTGTTATGGTAAGAACCAGAATAAGTGAAAACAGTTCTCTAAGGAGAAAGTGTTCTGGGACTAGCTGGGAATAAAGCCTAGAATATTACAGTCAGTCTCAGGCACCACTTTTGGAAGATTATGTTATGTTCATGAACATACATAACGTGCATCTATCTGCCTCAAAAAAAAAAAAAATGTTTCTCTCTTTAAAGTCCACTTAAAAAGAAAATTACACTGCATTTGTGTACTGTTAGGACAAAATACTAGTACAGGTTTCCCTGGCTTTTCAGAAGTCAAGTTACTCCACTTTTACGCAAGACCTACATAGACCTACATTAGCACCTTTTTTGTCCCAACCAAAAGAAATCTGAACAGGATTTTCGCTTTTACGAGAAAAGGGAACATACAGCAAAAATAGCAATCTGCGTTTGTTTTACAGTGAGCCCTTACAGAGGCAGCAAGAGAAGCGCCACCAAGTTCCTTCCTGGGGGACCACACTCAGCATAGGGCCACCACAGCTTTGAACTGTGTCCCTGATTTATCTGGATATATTTTGTGTGTCTGTTACCAAGACGTATTCTAAGATATCAGATAAGTGTGACAGAGGTTACCTTTGGGCCAGGAATAAATACTCAAAATAACTTCTCCATATAAATTAATGGTTATTGTGTCTTCACTTTATGCCATTTCAGCTTTCATAACGTTTCACAAGGGTGCCCCTGGGTGGCTCAGTTGGCTCAGGTCATGATTCATGGTTCCTGGGATTGAGCTCTGTGTAGAACTCTGTACTTGGGATTCTCTCTCCCTCTATTCCCCACCCCTACCCCGCCTGCTCACGCGGATGCCTGCATTCTTTTTCTCTCAAAAATAAACAAACATCAAATGTTTCACAGGAACGCTCAACTTCAATAGCACGGGAAACCTGTACTGAGAACATACCTTAAACTGCTAATCAAAATGTAGTCCCTAGGTCAGTTAACACTGGCATCACCCAGAAGCTGGTCAGAAATGCAAATTTTCAGGCCCCCCTCTAGCCCCACTAAATCAGAGTCTACATTGTAATAAGAGCCCTAGCTGATTTAGGTACACATTAAAGTTAGAGGAAAAACTACTTCAAACAACTGATCTTTCCTCCATTAACAAATGTACATATTTAATTTTATAGGATCAAATGAGGAAAAAGCATGATTTATTTTCTGCCAGATCAAGAATGATTCTCAAGATTTTCATGTAATTTTACAACAACTTGAATGAATGGGCACTATAAAGATTTCCAAATTGAAATTAATCTATGGGCAAACTGTAAAGATAACCCAGAAAGCTCAAGTAATTTATTAGAAATGTTCTTACGTGTATTCTCCCAAACACTAGAATACACTAGTTTATACATGTCCGATTCTTTATATGCAAATCTGAAAAACAAGAAACTGAAAACCTTAAAGTTTAAGCTTGGTGGCAAACCTGGTCTTGAGTGGATAGGAAACCATTATAAATGATCTTTAACCCAGTGACTGTGATCACTCCTGTCCCACTGCAGAAATGTGATGTATGAGTTTGGGATCGCAACACAAATCTTAGTGGAGATGTGAAACAGTATATGGTATGTGCCCCAAGACTTGCAGATAGGGACCCTCAAGATAAATACAGTGAGAGAGCTGGAGAAGATAAAAGCAAAAGAAATTAAACCTATCTGAATAAACCTTCATGCTAATGCTGGCTAAATAAACACAACCTAATATGATGCCCTAGAAGCAGTAACACAGTAAGATAGAGAGGAATGATAAACTGTTTGAACAAGGTACAAAGCTGGAGAGATTAATCTGAGAAAAGGCTAATAAATAAATTTGTAGATGGCAAGGAGCATGAACTTTCTGAAATTTTCCCTGGAGAAACCAGAACTTAAAAATGGTAATACTAAAAGACTGTATTCTCCACAAATGTATAGATTAATCCAAAATAAGGCAAATGGCCCCTTTGACCTTCAGTTACTAATACTCATAAAAATCAAGTACATCAAAAATTCGGCCCACATTTTCAAGTTCTGTTTCTAGTATGCACTGCACAATTACAACATGATACCATTTATTTAACAAGACTCTGAAAGAATGGGTCCCCAAGATCAAATATATACAGTTTTAATATTGGAAATATGTACATAATGGAACCACCTCAAGGTTCAATGTTAAGAACAGTGTTTCAAATTCCTTTTAAGATGTAAAAAAAAAAAAAAAAAAAAATCTAGTAACTCAAGCTCAGTTATGCTTTTATAACAAACCCCACTACCCCCAATTTTTATCTTTCTTTTAAATAAATACTCAGACATGGGAATAACTGCACCTAATTTGTGTTAAGAACTGTTTAAAACCTGTTACATTTTCAGGTAATTTTGCTCCCTGGTGAAATTCTGTTCTACAATAAAGAAAGCCCCATAATATGTCTCTAAGAACACCATCAGTATATTCTTTAAACATTGGTGAGCAGAGGTAAACGAGGTGTGTGCGTGCATATACACTCATAAGATATAAACCTTTACAAAAGTGAAAACAAAAAATTAGTGGTAACTGCCATAAATGATTTACTTTACACCCTTAAAAATAAGATGTAAACTTTGCAAACTGCCATGCTCAATTCCTGTTGGTCTTTTTTCCAGATTTTCCTAGTCTGTAAAATTACCTAATTTTACCTTTTGTTTTTAAAAATGATTTTTTTCATCTATGCTTTGCAGATTAAGGGTTTTTTTGTTGTTGTTGTTTTTGTTTTTTTTAAACAAAAGAATACACCAAAATAAAGCTAAGGACCAATTAGTGCAAAAATGCATCAAATAACGTTCTCCAGAATGTAAGGATCTGCCTCATTTCTGAACAATGAAATTAAGGGGAAAACCATTATGATTCATGTTCCCTTAAAAAAGACAGGCTGAAGCAGCCAGCTATCAACAGGAAAGCCCCATTCCATTCACCAAACTGTTGCTGGCCACAAGAGAATACCATGCCCTGGGACACTAATAGCCTAATTATCCCAGACATTTGGCTTGGCATAATACCACGTTTCCTTTAGAATTCTACTCTTCAATAAGGAAATGTTTAAGGAAGCCCTCCAAAGAAAATTAGGGAAAAGTAAGACATTTATACACATTCACACGAACACATTCATACAGAGATACAGCAGGAATGGATTGTCTGCTAATCTTAGCACTCTAATTTTAAATTCCATGCCTTCAGGAGGGCTTGCCATTTTTGATCAAGGGGTGGGAAAGGTAATAGGTATGATGGGTATTCTTTCAATTAAAATCATTCATGTAGGTTCCTATACAGTACAGTTCAACATTAAGTGCAATTCTGCAAAAGAATTGGGGAGTCATTTTAATATTTACAAGAAATAAATCAGCAGAACAAGATTATATCAGATAGGCTGTGTACAGTAGCTGCGGCTTATAAAACATACCAGTAATTTGTACCTGGTGAGTATAAAGAGAACCAAGGTAGGATTCAGATGTCTTTACAACCAAGGGAGTACACAGGGCATCAACAAATTAGAGGACAAAAAAATTCACATTTTCTACATTGAAAAAAAAAATTACAGATCTCACAAATGTCTTTGAAGACAAAGAAAAAGTCAAAGTCCTCTGAAGGGTGGGAAAGAAGAAGCAATCTGAAACGGAACTCTAAATGTAAAAAGTTTTACTTCACAAGACCAATTTTCTTGGCTTCTGTTTCATATATCAATAATCTCCACATTTTGACTATAAAAACTTCTGCTTCTTCATCAAGTACCTGGAAAAGGAAAAGAAAAAACTGAAAAGACAGTAACAGATATAAAGCAACCATCAGCATCTCCCATTGGTGACTGTAGTTTTTTTTTTAAAGGTTTTTATACATTGACAAACATTTACTTTCATTAAAATGACTTGAAGGAAATCTGTCTAGTGTGAGAAGTGTATTAAGTAGTACAAATAAATTGCACACACAAGGGGTGCCCGGGTGGCTGAGTCGGTTGAGCAACCAACTTCGATTCAGGTCATGATCTCACAGTTTGTGGGTTTGAGGCCCACATCAGGCTCTGTGCTGACCGCTTGCTCAGAGCCTGGAGCCTGCTTCAGAGTCTGTGTCTCCTCTCTCTGCCCCTCACCCACTCACGCTTTGTCTCACTCTGTTTCTCAAAAATACATAAATGTGTTAAAAAAAAAAAAATTTTTTTTTTAAATTGCACACACAAGAAAAGGCAATGCATTCAGGAAAATTCCATGGCCTATCAAATACTAACACCACAATACTTTGTCAATTCCCTTAAAAAATCCCACACAAAATTTTTAAAAATTCCCTTCAATTTTTCAGTGATGACAATTAAAGAACTCCTGGGGCACCCGGGTGGCTAAGTCAGTTAACAGCTGATTCTTAATTTTGACTCAGGTCATGATCCCAGGGTTGTGGG
This sequence comes from Herpailurus yagouaroundi, assembly GCF_014898765.1. NCBI lineage: Eukaryota > Metazoa > Chordata > Mammalia > Carnivora > Felidae > Herpailurus > Herpailurus yagouaroundi. The sequence goes on along the minus strand of NW_024412396.1, from coordinate 47,573,681 downwards.
ATCAATTCCTGCATCAGGCTCTGCACTGAGTGTGGAGCCTGCTTAAGATTCTCTCTCTCTCTCTCTCTCTCTCTCTCTCTCTCTCTCTGTTCTTCCCTATCCCACCCTAAAATACAAAAAAAATTTTTTTATTTTAAAAATACTTCTGTTCTTTTGTTTGTTTGTTTGTTTATTTTGAGAGAGTGGGACAGGGGCAGAGAGGGGGCTAGAGAGAGAATCCCAAGCAGGCTCCACACTGTCAGCACAGAGCCCAACGCGGGGCTCGAACTGACAAAATGCAAGATCATGATCTGAGCCAAAGTCAAATACCCAACCAATTGAGCCACCCAGGTGCCCCAAAGAGTCAATTCTTAAAAAAAATAATAAGAAGAAAACTTAGACTCCTATGAGCCAGACTTGTCCCACAGTTTAAGAGAAATGTGCACCAACACTAATCAATGTGAAAAATATACCTTAGAAATAATATAGAACTAGGTACAAAATACAACCAAAGTTCATTAGTTTATGTATAATGAGGAAAGGTACAGTTTGAAAAAGCCAGATTTTTAATAAGAACAAAATACTACTTGAGCTAAAAAAATTCAATTGCGTTTATTCAGGAAATATTTAGAGGGTGAGCTTTTGCAGAACCAATTGACAAAACTAGCTCAATTAGCTGCTTCCTACTCTGATCAACAATGAGCCAGAAAATTAAAACAACATAAATAATTGACCAGTGAAGAGTCTAATTATACTCTGGGGGTAGCTGGGTGGTTCAGGGGACTAACCATCCAAATCTTGATTTCGACTTGGGTCATGATCTCACAGTTCATGGGTTTGAGCCCTGCATCAGGCTCCATGCTGACACTGCAGAACCTGCTTGGGATTCTCTCTCTTCCTCTCTTTCTGCCCCTCCCCAACTCATGCTCACGCTCGCTATCTCTCAAAATAAATAAACTTTAAAAAAAAAAAAAAAGAGCCTAATTATACTCCAAATATCAAAATATTTCAACAGATCAAAATGGATGGACACTGACACGACAGCTTCTCTGACAGAGATTGCAACTCTGCCAAGGCCAAATACTACAACAGTTTTTTTGTTTTTAAAGTTTTACTTTTTAAAATAATCTCTACACCCAATGTGGGGCTCCAACTTGCAAACCCCGAGATCAAAAGTCACATGCTCTTCTGACTGAGGCAGCCAGGCACCCCTAGAACATTGTTTGTTTTAATTCCTTAACTCAGACCCAACTATAAAATCCCTCTCTCAACCCCAAGGATGACCTTTTAAAGAGGCCTGAAGGTCAGGGAAATTCAGATTCTATCTATCCCCAAGGAGGGATCTATCCACATTTCTCCTTTCATCTGAGGATCAGCATTATGAAGTCAACAAGCTTTTCACAAATAGTTTATCAAAAATTCTAAACAACAGCTGCCATCAGGCTGGCTGGATAACAGAAAACTAATGTTACCTGGCTTTAGACATCATATAGTGCCCAGACACAAAGGAGCTCGACCTGAGAGCTCCCTTTGGTTAGGCACCCCCTACGCCCTTTCCTGACAACTCTGCAGCTAGAAATATGAGCTATTCCAGGGACCTGTCATCTAAGAACATGCTTGGTATTTCTTCCCCGACTCATCTTTCTACTCCTGCCTTCCCACTCTGCCTTTTGGACTCCATTACTCTTTCTACTAACTACTCTCAAATTCTTTAATTAGTTTTTTCACCTATTCACCTTAACTGTAAACCTGGTGTGTCCCTGAAAGACCCTGACATTCCTGTAGCCTTCTCAGGAAGTTCCTTACTTTCGAAGCCTTAGTCTCAGAGAGGGGAAGCTGCTGGGACCTCCCTGTTTCTCTTTGCAAACATTATTCTGACCGAGGTTCACGAGCTCTCACTACGCAACAGCCATCTAGCAAATACCTAGTCTTCCACTCACAACAGATGGAACACTCTAGCTTTGCTTCCTGTATTTCTCTTCAATCTCTGTCCAAACACACAGGAATTTCCACTTCTATGTGTATGACCCAGGCAGAAAATTCACGTATAGTCTAAACCAGGACATCAGCTTGACCCCAGAAACTGTCTCTCATGGCAATATTTGCAACACACCATTGTCTGGATCACTTGTCTGATTGTCTGAATACATCACTTCTTTCTTAAACATTCTACTCTCTCACTATAACCGCTCTTCCCACAGTGTCACTGGAACCACCAGCCCTTCATTCATGCAACCACCAGCTTCATTCCGATGTTACTGCCTTCTCTTCCTAGCTTGGAGTTCACAGTCCATTCAACCATTCTCACTTCCACCATCAGTTCTGCTCCTCCTTTGTTTTCTCACAAAGTCACAATGTGAAATAAATGCAACTACTGACTTGATTCTAATATTCAAATTACATGTAAGTCGGACTTGAGTTTAACTACTACCTGTCCAAGTGACAAAAGTTACAGAAGTCTTTCCAAGTCTGCTTATTTTATTTACTTAATGTTTTTAAAATTTATTTCTGAGAGAGAGAGAGAGAACAAGAGGGGAATGGGGGTGGACAGAGAGACACAGTACAGAGGATCCGAACTGGGCCCTGCACTGACAGAAGCAAGCCTGATGCGGGTCTCAAACTCATGAATCGTGAGATCGTGACCTACACCGAAGTCGAACACCCAAACAACTAAGCCACCCAAGTACCCCTTCAAGTCTCAGTTTAGATGGTAATTCCTGTGATGCTTGTCCTAACTGCTCCATCTCCTCTGTCCCCACATCTTTTTTTTACATACCCCCAAGATAACAAGTATATTATAGTATCCGAATTAGTATACCTATCTCCCTGCTACTTCTTTAAGAACAGACCCAGTAAGCACTTAATGAATGTTTTCTAAAGGTATGGATAGATCCAGGATTTATATTTATGATACATACAAACAACAAAGGCAAGGGAGGGAGAGAAGACTGTTAATGTTGTCTAATGACATCTTGACGTGAGTACTTTTTAACTTCTTTTAATGTAGATTCACATTTTAATTCAGACTTCTAAAAAGAAAGATTCTGGAGCCAACAAAGGTAAAAATTTAACCAAATACAGAGAAGGTTAGTCTGTTTACAGATATTGATTAGAGTACTAATAATAAATGTGACTTACCATGGCAACATCATCTAAAATGCTCTGAGGTGAACTATGAGCCATAACCTAAAAGAAACAAATAATCATCATTTTGAAAATGAATTCAAAATTAGCAATATAGTCAAGAAATTTTTAAAGTGCCCTCAAACTAATATGGGAATTTCTTGTGACTAAAGAAACTTTCTATAAATTTCTTAATTCCCAGAACCCCACTCTCTTCAATGGAAGTTTTCCACCAGAACTTGGGATCGCGATCTTTATACTATGTGTTCTAACTCAAATCTGGAGTACAAATTTCAGTGCTACAATAATTACAAGTGGAAAGGGCAGCCTAAGGTTGCTAGAACAGTAGTGGTAGAAAAATAAGCACCTCCCTGAAATGTAATTAGTTATTCCTTAACAGAAATATAGTGCTTCTTATATAGTGCTTCTACTATAATAACTGCTTATTAACAATAATAAAGCTTTGCCTCCAGGAGACAACGGAAGGATGTAGTATACCTTGGTGGTTAAGAGTATTAAAACTACAAGTTATACAGACTTGGCTCTTACTATGTAACCATGGTCAAGATACAATCTCCCCCTAAGCCTCAATTTCTTCATGTATAAAATGGAGATAACAATAGTAATTTATACTTCCTAAGGTTGTTGGGAGGTTTAAAGAACATAAACTCCCATAAGATGCTTAACACAGTACCTGCAAAGAACACAGCTCGGCACACAGCAAATCAATCAATAAAAAGGACCATTATCATTCTATGAAGGAAACTATTTTGCTCCTCTTTCTAAGGATGGATGACTGACAAACTGATGAGATAACCTATCAGCTGTCTCCACAAAAACCTCCCCAACTTGGGGTGCCTGGGTGGCTCAGGCAGTTATGCAATCTGACTTCAGCTCAGGTCATAATCTCATGTTTCAGGTGTTCAAGCCCCACATCGGGCTCTGTGCTAACAGCTTGTAGCCTGGAGCTTGCTTCAGATTCTGTGTCTCCCTCCCTCTCTCTCTCTCTGTCCCTTCCCTTCCCTGCTCGTGCTCTCTCTTCAAAAATAAATAAACATTAAAAAAAAAAAAAGTTTCCTCAACTGTACTTCAGCAGCATTCTAACTGTTAAGACAAGAAGGTGGTAGCAAGGCATTCTTGGGGGCAGAAGAGAGCAAAAGTGGCAGCAGTCAGCAAATCTGTTCTCCTTGACCCTCTGAAATGAAAGCATATGGCATAAGGGTGTGAGATAGGGTGGAGGCCATGAAATCTCTTACCTGAAACTACCATAGACTTAATTTTGCAAGACTTTTTTATTTTAAGAAGTGTCTAATATTTTATTTTATTTTATTTTTTAATGTTTGTTTATTTTTGAGAAAGAAAGACAGAGCGTGAGTGGGGGAGGGGCAGAAAGAGAGGGAGACAGAGAATCTGAAGCAGGCTCCAGGCTCCGAACCGTCAGCACAGAGCCCAATGCAGGGCTTGAACCCACAAACCGTGAGATCATGACCTGAGCTGAAGTCAGATGCTCCACTGACTGAGCCACCCAGGCACCCCGAAAGTGTCTAATATTTCAAAGATAACGCAAACGTTGGGGATGGAGGGAGTAAAAGACTAACCTTAGAACAAACAAAATCAACTAATGTAGCTTCCTCTTCACCTATGTATTCTATAATTTTCTTATTAATCCATGGTCTAATCCGTCGTTCCATCAATATCTGCAAAATAAAGCATGGTTACTCAATTAAAAGAACTTTTTATTACATTTACTAAAAAGTCTAATATGTTAGTGATTTTTCGTAAGACTAAAATATAGCATGCTATCATTCACAAGTTGAACTAAGACAGGTAGGTATCAAGATACAATTACTTGCTTCTAGTTTATGAAGACTTTAAGTACCACCAAGAATTTCCTGAATCGTCTACCTAAATTCCTTGGCAGGTCAAGATGCCAGCCAAATTATCATCGGTATTTGGCATTAATAGAATCAACTGAGTTTGTATGCTATGATCAAAAACTACTTCTAATAAAAATGAAATACAATTTGCTACTCACAGAATCCACAATAGACCAATCCAGGGGATAAGCAAAGAGCTCAGGTTTGGCTGTAGGGATTTTCTCAATGAGGCTCTTGATGTGTTTGCGCTTTTCTTCAGTGTTTACGGTGCCTTTGGCAGCATTTTTATCATCTTCACCATAATCCAAGGGAACCAGTTTCCGTTTTCGGGGTACATCATCACTGTCTTCATCCTCAAATTTGTTAAAGACACTATCTACAGGGAGTTTCTTTCTCTTCACAGAGTTAGGTTGACCAGGACTATTGGAAGCACCTATAGTAAAAATTCTATATTAGCATGATGACTTCTTCAACTTTCATTTCATTTTACAACCCACCATCCCTCAAGAGCATTGCATAATATACTTTCACAAATCTCAGAGAAAGATCCCAACTGTAAAAAATAACTCACTACTCACAAGTGCTAGAAAATTTAACTTTTCACTTCTTCTCAGAACTTGAGGCAGCTGCAGATATAGGAGCACTAGTAGAACTACGAAAACAATCGTGAGCTAGAAAAGCATTTTTGAGTATTTTTCTATCTACCTACCAAGCAGCACATTACTTATGTTTTTTCCTTAAGGCAAAATTTAAGTGTATACAGGGGGGAAAAATAAAGGAAAGAAGGAAGAAAATGCTAACGTACCCAGTTTAAGACTTAGTCCTATTTTTGGCCTATGTTCCTCAGGTTGTTGTTGATCTGGTGAATTTTCATGAGGAATAATAATACCACAAGGAGACTCATCCCCAGGAGTGTTGGGAGTGGCATTGCCACTGGCAGAGGAAACAGATGGGGCAGAACTGATGGGCCTCAGAGTTGGTTTGAGACAGGGCTTTTGCTCTGGCTCTTCTTCCTCTTCCATGGGTTCCTCTCGTTTTTCTTCTTTTTCTTGCTTTTCTTCTTCCTCTTCCTCTGATTCTGGTTCTTGCTTTATTTGTGGTTGTCTGCGCCTTTCAGCCTCTTGTTCCATCTAAAACCAAAAGATAACGTGACTAACTTTAACAGATCACAACTATACTCAACCAGCTTTTTATTTTATATTATCTTTCAAAAAAATCTTTTTCTTTCTCACTAGGAATAATGAAACACTGCTTGCTTCTATAATCAGAAAGCTTCATAAATCTGTATGTTAGGTACTCTGCAAAATGTTTTTTCATTTTTAACATTTATATATACAGTTATTTATACCCTTCAGATAAAACAAAGGTAAATACATAATAGGTGGCTAATTCAAAATGAAAAGATAGGTTTTTATATTTTTGTTAAATTATAGCTCAAAGTTTCATTTTTTTTTTAAATGTTTATTTATTTTGAGAGACAGGGAGAGAGAAAGGGAGAGAACTGGAGGGGTTAGGCAAAGAAAGAGGGAGAGAGAATCCCAAGCAGGCTGTGCGCTGTGCAGAGCCTGACGCGGGGCTCAAGTTCACCAACCATGAGATCAGGACCTGAACTAAAATCAAGAGTCAGACGCCCAACTGACTGAGCCACCGAGGCACCCCCCAAAGTTTTATTTTAGAACAGTATAGATAATACATAAGAGGGAACTCAAACCCTAGCTTGGTCATAACTCATTTGTTCCATGGCACCTGGCTGGCTCAGTCAGTATAGCATGCAACTCTTGATCTTGGGGTTGTAAGTTTGAGCCCCACAGTGGGTGTAAAGATCAATTAAAAATAAAATCTTAAAAGATTTTTTATTTGTTCTTTCTAGGTCATGGCTAAGGGCGGTAGTCACTTTTGTATTCACGAACAGGAAAAGAAATGGAGAGGGTGACGCCCAGGTGGCTCATTTGGTTACACATCTGACTTCAGCTTAGGTCATGATCTCACGGCTCGTGAGTTCAGGCCCCACGTTGGGCTCTGTGCTGACAGCTCAGAGCCCGGAGCCTGCTTCAGATTCTGTCTCCATCTCTCTCTGCCCTCCCTCTCTCAAATCTAAACATATAAAAAAAAAAAAAAGGGGGGGGGGAACATTTTTTGGAGTTAAAAGCCTATTAACAGAGCACCTGGGTCACTCCATTGGTTAAGTGTCCAACTCTTGCTTTCAACTCAGGTCATGATCTCACAGTCATGAGATCAAGCCCTGCATCGGGCTCCAAGCTGGGAGTTGAGCCTGCTTAAGACTCACTTCCCCTCCCCAACCCACACTTTAATAAATAAATAAAAATAAAGCCTATATGTCAAAATGAACACTCTCCCTGAAATCATGAAAGATCACACACACACACACACACACACACACACACACAATAACCATTAAAAGCATTATAAAAACTTGAGTGAATAGATCAATAATTTCTCTAAGCATGAAACAGAAAAACAGGGCAAAAAGATCCTTAACTATGTAACAATTAATAATTGGTGCATGACATGACTCAACGCCATAAAACTATCAACTCACAAAGTAGGACAATGACAACTAAACAATGTAAGGCATTCAAACTCACTGACAGAGAATCAAAACATAAAAACACACCTAATCTGAATGTTACAATAGTAAGGACTTAAAAGACTAACAACACACTACGATGGTCAAGGTATAAAAAAAAGACATAAAGGCTATACACCGGCAAAATTCTGGGTGGAAGATTATACTCTATTTAAAGGCACATTAGAAAATAGCATGTAAATTATAATCCCATTTACAAAACTTATCTGAGTAGGATACATATATGCCAGTGTGATGACATTTAAAAAGCAACCACAAATCATGGCACCTGGGTGGTTCAGTTGATTAAGCGTCTGACTCTTGATTTCGGCTCAGGTCATGATCTCACAGTTTGTGAGTTCAAGCCTAGAGTGGGCTCCACGCTGATACCACAGAGCTTGATTGGGATTCTAGCTCTCCTCTCTAGCTCTCCTCTCTCTGTGCCCCTCCCCCTGCTCATGCACTCTCTCAAAATAAACATTAAAAAAAAGTTTACAATACTATTAGCTTCATAATATATTAAGAACTAAGCACTTTTCTAAAGTGACACACTGTTCTTTTTTTTTTTTTTTTTAAAGAGAGAAAGAACACCAGCTGTAGAGGGAAAGAAAATCTCAAACAGGCTCCAAGCCCTGTGCAGATCAGGTCACAGGGCTCGATCTGACAACCCTGGGCTCATGACCTGAGCTGCAATCAAGAGTCAGAGGCTTAACTGATGGAGCCACCCAGGTGCCCAACACACTCTATTCTTAAAAGAAAGGGATATGCTATGTCCTATAACAAAGTCATTTCCTCTTTTTTAAAATGTTTTTATCTTTTTAATGTTTACTTATTTTTGAGAGAAAGAGACGGAGCATGAGTGGGGAAAGGGCAGAGAGAGAGAGGGAGACAGAATCCAAAGCAGGGTCCAGGCTGTGAGCTGTCAGTACAGAGCACGACATGGGGCTCGAACTCGCAAATTGTGATATCATGACTTGAGCCAAAGTCAGATGCTCAACTGACTGAGCCACCCAGGCACCCGTTTTCCTTTTAAAGTGAAAAGTTGTTCATGAAAACATCTTCAATTTATTTAAGAAATAAAAGATTTCAGGTGGCAATGAGAGAAGAAACTCAACCCACAAAAGTCAGGAAGTGTCAACGCACATTACAGGAAGGACAGATTTCTATAAATGTTTTCTTAGATGACATTCCTTTAACTTAGGTAATATTCACAGAAATTAAGGAAGAAAACAGCTGGAAGATGTTTAGAATTAAAGTTGTAAATCAACTAACACTGGTGATTTGTATGATAGAATAAAGAAAAAGACAATATCCTCCCCAAAACCAGCAAGATACATGAAACATAAGCTGCATCTCCCTTATAAGAATACTGTTGTGAATGTTATATTATCTCACCCTCTGGAGCTCTGCGTCTGGATCCGGGTGTCCTTCAGCCAGAAGGCGCTGCCTGATTTCCTCTAGCTCTTCCTTCTCTCTTTTCCTGTCCCGTTCATCTGCTTCCATTTCCTTTTCCCTATCACGCAATCTTTTCTGAAGAGCGCTTCCTCTGCAAAAGTAAAACATAACAGGCCTTAACATTCACATCAGCCAATAAACCTAACAGAAGTATCTTCTCCAGAGGTATCTTCTTTAAATACTAAAAGCTATATGATAAAAGAATGAAAAATGTGTTACTGTTCTTTATCTGCAGAACACCAACACCCAAGACAATGTGCCACCTGGTAATGTTTAATAAGGAAACATTGTCTTCTCATTTACCACCATGACTCATTCTTAAGTCATTTTATTTATTTGTTCATTTTTAAGTTTATCTTGAGAGGGAGAGAACATGAGTGCAAGAGCAGGGAAAGGGCAGTGTGTGAGGAAGAGAGAGAATCACAAGTAGGCTCAGTGCTTACTCCGGGATCGATCTCAGGAACCATGTGATCACGACTGGAGCTGAGATCAAGAGTCAGCACTTAATTGACTGAGCCACTCAGATGCCTCAAGTCATTTTAAATTAAGTATCTAAAACAAGTAGAAAAGCAGTTTTCAGATGAAAGAAAGCTCTCATTTTGTACTTATTACAGAGAGAAACCCTGACACATAACCTGTGTTCTTTTGGATGCCAAGTTGTGAAAAATTAATACAAGGAGTAGTAATACCATGAAGAATAGTTCTTTTTTTTAATGTTTGTTTATTTTTAAGAGAAAGAGACAAAGCATGAGTGGGGGAGGGGCAGAGACAGAGGAAGACACAGAATCCGAAGCAGGCTCCAGGCTCTGAGCAGTCAGCACAGAGCCTGATGCAGGGCTCGAACCCACGAACCATGAGATCATGACCTGAGCTGAAGTCAGAGGCTTAACCGACTGAGCCACCCAGTCGCCCCGTTCTTTATCTTCAATTTAAATCAATTCTTTCCATAATGGAAAACATCCTAGAAGGAAGTAGTGCAGAATCAAGAGAAAACAAGAGATTCTCCCTACCCAGCAGTTTATTATACATCCCAGAATGCTGAAATTCTGTAATACTGATTTTACAATTCAATAATTTACTGACTTTTTTCCCCTTTTCTAAAAAGTCAAATCCTTGGCGTGACTTAAGTTGCTAATTCCAGGGGCACCTGGGTTGCTGAGTTAGTTAAGCGTCCGACTTGGGCTCAGGTCATGATCTCTCAGTATGTGAGTTCAAGCCCCGCATTGGGATCTGTGCTGACAGCTCAGAGCCTGGAGCCTGCTTCGGATTCTGTGTCTCTGTCTCTCTCTGCCCCCCTCCCCCACTTATGCTCTGTCTCTATCAAAAATAAATAAAATAAAATGTAAAAAAAAAAAAAAAAAAAAAAAAAAAAAAATTGTTAATTCCAATGTTTTAATTATGTGCAGTGAGTATATTAAAATTACACATTAAATGCCTTCCCTACATGCCTGGATCACGTCAGGTACATGAGATAAAAAAAAAAATCACAATATTGTCCACAGTTTCAGGGAAATTATAGTTTGGGATGGAGGAAGGGGAACAAAGCAAACAAATCTACACTACTGTCACAGCACTAAAATTAGAGTAGTTTATTATTATTTTTTAATGTTTACTTTTGAAAGAGACAGCACAAGCGGGGGAGGGCACAGAGCAGGGGAGACACAGAACCCAAAGCAGGCTCCAGGCTCTGAGCTGTCAGCACACAGCCCAATGCAGGGCTCGAACCCACGAACGGTGAGATCATGACCCGAGCTGAATTCGGACCCTAAACTGAGCCACCCAGGCGCCCCTAAAATAAGAGTAGTTTAGAAATGCCATGGGAACATGACTTTACAGGAGGAGGAAAGGTAGGCTTTACAACCCTCACTTCAGAAAAATATGTCAATTGGGCAGTGGATGGGATGGTGTTTGGTTGGCTTTGTAACATTCTTGAAATCCTTGAAGACAAAAATTTTTAGACCACCTTAAATAGTTATTACTAGCTATTGAGGCACCCGGGTGGTTCAGTGGGTTAAGTGTCCAACTTCTTCAGCTCAGGTCATGATCTCGTGGTCCCTGTGTTTGAGCCCTGCCTCGGGCTTTGTACAGACATCTCGGAACCTGCTTCTGATTCTGTGTCTCCCACTCTCTCTGACCCTCCCCCACTCATGCTCTGTCTCACTCTCAAAAATGAATGTTAAAAAAATTTAAAAAACAAAAACTAGTTATAACTTGTTATAAAAACTGGACCTCTTTAAAACACATGAAAAAAGTTAAGCGGTTTTAATACTATTATGGACACCCCCAAAAAAGATAGAATTGTTGATCTCTTGCCAACAGTTCTCCCCTGTACTCCCCAAAACAACATATCAAATATGGGGGTGATTACAAGGTAGAACATGTAGATTTTCTTTATTATCCCACTGAGTGAACCTGTCTGCTCTGGTAGGGAACATAAGGCTAATACTAAAAGATGAGCTCATAAAGCAAGGCTTATTTACCTGTAATATTTGGGATCATCTCTATCATCATCATAATCTTCTAAGAATTCTTTCAGTCGTTTAGCTTCTTTTGCCTGTGAGAAAATTGAAGACAAAGTGTACAAAATTAACATGTGGGTAATGTTAGGTTACCCCCTTAAAAGGTCATATTTGTTAGCCCCTCCTCCTTTCTTGGGAAATAGATTTTTCTCATCCATATCACTTGAATACTGTAATTCTCATGTACTTGATATATTTAATTTAAATAACATTAGATATATTCTATCCTTTACTCTTGAAACAAGTCTATCCTTGCAAAAAGCACATACAGTATGCCACATATAGTATTTACTCCCTGAATATAATCTTCAACATATGGTAATGAACTTGAGCATACGAAGAAACAAAATTGTAAGCTATTTTATAGAATCTATGAACTTAAAAAAAAAAAAATTCTACATTTCATTTGTAGGGTATTATGCTATAGAAAGCAGTTTTTATAAAATGTAGAATTGAAAATCCAAATCATGTTCACGCATAAAAATCTAGGGGTGCCTGGGTGGCTCAGTCAGTTAAGTGCCCAACTCTTAACTTTGGCTCAGGTTATGATCTCAAGGTTCATAAGATCAAGCCCCACATTGGGCTATGTGCTGGACATGGAGTCTGCATAAGGTTCTCCCCACCTCACCCCCGTCACTCCCCCACTTGTGCATGCGCACGCTTTCCCTCAATCAATCAATCAATGTAATACCTATCTAACTCTGAGTGCACAAACCATTAAAGTATAGGACTCTCCCTTATTTTTGGAATTTCAAATATAATTATTATATTTAATAGCACTTACAGGTAACAATTACATAAAGCTATACAATATTAGTAGATAAATATTTACTTAGAATTTATATTCTCAACTATTATATCAACAACTTTTGTATCTACATACGAAGCAGATAATGCTAGGCTTCTAAATATAATAAAAGTTCATTATTTTGACTAAAGTAAAATTTTAATAATTTCATCCAGTTCAAATGTTACCTCTCTGTAAAAACCTCCCTAACCTAACCATCTATCCGTCACAAATTCCTACCCCCAGACAGAATTAGTCATTCTTTCTGTACTCCCTAAATACTGTAAACACACATTTACCATACCTTAAACACTCATGCACACACTACAGTAACTACCTACCTAAAGTTAGAAGTAATAGTTACTCTTGTGTGCCCAGTACCCAGCACAAGCCCAAGGCTGGGATATAATGTACACACAAAATGGGTCAAATAAACGAAAACAGGCTGTCAAGTAGAAATGACAAAATTTACAAATATCTAAATAAAACACAGGATGGTGCATGAGGCACATACTAAAAATACAAACATAAGTTACCAGTCTTGAGGAGTAGAAACTTTCACTTTTTACATCATATACTTGTTACTCGCTTATGTTTATATAATGAGCACGTAACTGCTTTTGTAACTGGACTTTTTTAAAGCTCTCAAAGAATAATAGGAAGTTTTTCTCTAGAAAGACAGATTTCAGATTTGCTTGTTAAGAAGCAGAATCACTTCAAATCTATTCCACCATGTTGTTCGTGGCAAACATTTCTTATTTTAACTGTTTCTCACTATGTTATTCTCTTCCTATTTTCTAACCTAGCGATGAGAAAGAAATTCCAGAATGGGAGCACCAATTCAGGAGAACTGAAATTACGTTCATTCTCTGGCATTATGGATCTACTACACAGAAAACCCATACTACCTATCTAGTTGCTGCATGCACCCTCTTTTGGTTACTTACAAATACCCCCTCTATGTTTCATGTTCAAAAGCTATTTGAAAATTCCTAAGTTCTGTGACGTTTTTGGAAGAATAATCTCCAAACTGGAGATAAAGAAACCTTCATGAAATTCTGGCAAAGACAGAACACATGGAACATGCCACTAAAACAAATACTACATAAAATCTTTTGTCATTCTACTTAGTAACGGCCTATGCGAACTGCTTTACTGTTATCGTTTATCAAATAGCGTGAATGCAAAATGTAAGGTTCATTTTTATGATTATCATGTATTTAAAAGAAACAGAGCATAAGGAAAAAAGTAATTCATAAATACTATATACTGAAGACAATAATTTTGACTTATAAAAACAGAGGTCTTTCTTTACACTGTATGTTAACTGGAATTTAAATAAAAACATCAAGAGGGAAAAAAACAGGTCTGCTCATGGCACGAGTCCCTTCATCCACATATACTACACCAATACAGAACAGTATCAATGCCTCTTCAAATTGAAAATGTTGCAGATTCTTAATCAAAGAATGTTCTATAACTAATCATTTTACACATTCCTCCTCTATGACAGATGCACTTCAGTGGTATTGCCAAAAGGTAATTTTGTTTATAGGCAGCAAAAATGTGAAAAATAAGAGTAAGAAAGACTTTGGTGGTCTGGAATTGTCGGAAGATTATTTGAAATATGTAAAAATTAAGTTATCTATACTGAGAGCTTATACATTTTAATTATAAAGTTACTTCTAATTCTGGTAAATCTGGTAAATTCTGGTAAAATTACTTCTAATTAATGGTAAAGAATTTGATCTGCTTTTTATTCGAAAAATCACTTATCAACCTAGAATAATTACCATTTCTCTTCTTCTTTCTTCTTCTCTTTCGGCCTCCTTCTCATACTCCCGGGTTTTCTTCCGTTCTCTGATTTCCCAATTCTTAAGGCGCTACAAAAAAAAATTGCCAAAGCTTCACAAATGTAAGCAAAGGGCCCCAACATGTTTGACTAGCTTACTGACTAGCAAAGCTTTAAAACTGAAAGCATTTCAAGGTTTGGGAGTTCGACCCCGCATCAGACTCTCTGCTGTCAACAAAAAGCTTGCTTTGAACCCTCTGTCCCCCACTACTCTCTCTCTCTGTCCCTCTCCTGTTCACGCGTGCGCACGCGCACACTCTCTCAAAAATAAATAAACGTTAAAAAATGTTTTAATTAATTAAAAAAAATTTAAAGCATTTCCTCAATTTACCTCTTGGTAAGCAGCTTCTTTCTCGCGGAGTTTTCTTTCAAGTTTTCTTCGTTCATAAGCATCCTCTTCATCCTCTTCTCGGTCCCGCTTCTTGTCTTTCTCTCTCTCTCGTTCCCGTTCCCTTTCTCGCTCTCTCTCGCGCTCTCGTTCTCTTTCTCGTTCCCGTTCTCTCTCTCTCTCTCTTTCCCGCTCCCGTTCCCTTTCACGATCTCTGCTCTTTTCTCTATATAAACAAAAGATTTACAAAGTCTGTCAATCCCTCTGTTTTCCTTTAAAACCGAGGGAAAGGAGGACAACATATATTACAAAATACACAAAATCACAGGCCAGAATTTAGCATTTGATTTCTGCAGAATTGTAAACTCCTCTACATTCGCCAGAAAGACACAATATAATTCTAGTCCCTAATTCTAAACTGCATTCTAAATTCAGCATTAATGCTTATCAGTATTTCAGAAAACAGACAAACCCACATATAAGAAATACCAAGGACTGACAAACAAGTTAAAAGATAGTCTACCCCACTAGTGATCAAAGAACACAAATGTTGGCAAAGATGTGGAGAGAAGAGCACTTTGGCATGTTGCATGGATAAATTATAACTGTATCTACCAGCAATGAAGTGTCCTCCAATATTTAAGTCAAAGTGATAAAAAAAAAAATTGCAGAATATATGTAGTATGATGCCATGGATCTCATTAAATACAAATATACGTATGTACACAGTACATAAAACAATAGTTTATGTATTCATATCTGTAGTAAAAGTATGCTATTGTATATATGTCAAATTCTCAATAACGGTTACTCAAGAGGATAATGATTATTCCAGCAGAGGAAGTTAAAAGATTTTAATGCCCACTAAAGACTAAGGACACTGGATTTCTAGTTTCAGCAACTGGTGGACTAAAAGTGGACCTCCTTTTGGTTACAATCAGGTTAAAACCTACAACACAGAGATGTATTATCAGAAAACCAGCTTGGGGAAAAAAGGTGAGTTTTTCATCCTTCCCCACTTGCTTCCTTTGTTCATTTTTTCTTTACCTCATTCCTAAATAATTTAAGATGATTCATCAAATTCAACAAAATTAAGGAGAAAAATAATAAAACAAGGTGAAATTAACTAGAAGTCCTAAATGGAGAGTAAATTGAGAGCTGGGCCGGGCAGGGGGAGTTGTGGCCATACAGCAGGCTACAGGACCACATACAGACATGAGTGGCTAAAAGCAGTGGTCCTAGAGCTGATTTCCCAGGACATGGGACCTCAATGAAATGGTAAATAGAAAAGATGCCCACCGACCCAGGGAGACAACAGGGACTCACGTCTTCCCAGAACACCGGGTGGAGAGTGGCTGCATTCTGGGTCCGTGTAAATCCTGGCTTCAGACAGTAATTAACTCTGAAGTTGAAAACCGTTACTTGAACCAATGCTTACGTGCGTGAGACAGGAAGCCAGGCACGCTCTGTGGCTAAGAAAATTCTCTCCTCACAGAAACATAAACAGTGTGGAGAGTAACAACGTACAGTTCTACTGAAGCAATCAGCAAACAGTAACTTCCACCAAACCTTACCTTGATCGACTCCTGTCCTTATTCCGATCCGAGCTCCTTTCCCGATCGCGGTCCCGGTCTCTCTCGCGGTCTCGGTCCCGATCTCTCTCTTTAGTGCGGTCACGATCCCTATCCCGTTCTCGTTCCCGCTCCCGTTCCTTCTCCTTTTCTCGTTCACGTTCTCTTTCCCTTTCTCGTTCCCGTTCTCGCCTTTCTCGTTCCCTTTCACGCTCCCTCTCTCTTTCTCTCCGTTCTTTCTCAATTTCCTGTCTTTCTTTTTCCTTTTTGCCTTTCTCTTCTTCCAGTTTCTAGAAACCAATAAAAGTACTTTTAGAGTTAACTCTGTAGCTCCAGTATTCAGATATTTCCCGGCGCAATGCCCAATATGGGGAACAAAAATAACCAAACCACTGGTACTTTAATATTAAGTACCTGTGGTTTTACTTGGCAAATTAAACTGAAGCAATCACAAGACTATATAGATTGCGTGCAAACCCAGATACTCTACACAGACCAGGAATCTCCAATCTTGGATGCTGGGAGATTGCGTCAAGTGTGGCTGGCCACTCAATGATTACGTAACAACTAAAATGACCATGAGGAATGTGGTGATTAAAAATAACATCTAGAAATACAATCACTTAGCTAAAATGTAATTCCTCTCATTATGAATTTCTGTAAACCAGTGCAACTACTGATTTACTACTGATACTAAATATAATCCCCAGACTTCCCATTACGTAAAAGGTTACTACTTGAAGGTTTTAAAGGGGAGGTGGGGGAGGAGAGTCAGGTCACTGTAATACAAATAATCTTCTACCCTCTGGTTTGCCCACCCTCCAAAAGATAAGCTGAATTCAGCCAAGATTTGCCCTATTATCTCAATGGAAACATTTACTCCCACCATTACAAGATGGACAGCCCACCAAATACAAAAAGTTTGAAAATACACTCACTTCAAGCAAAAATGTACATAATTGTAATAGTCTCATTTCACTTAATTTTAAAAGCAACATATTTATGCCCATTATGCCTATAAGACAATAAAAATATATCAACAGTGATAAATCCATCCTTGGAAGGAACGATTGCATATGAACTTACAGATGCTGTGCTAGGACATGGATCGCCAACACTGGATTAACCTTGCCTACAAGCTATGTTTCTGGGAGGAAGAGCAAGTACATGGTTCACAAATAAACCAAATAACAGAGTCAGACCAAGTTTGTACCCTGACAAGATTACCAGTGTACCACACGGTTTCTACACAAACTCCGAAAAAAAGAAAAAAAAGAAAAACCCAAACAGGAAAAACAAAACAAAAACAGAATACATTTATCCCTTTGGTTCCATGTTTAGTGTCACCGAAAAGAAATTTAAACTGCAACAATAAAATGTGCATTTTTTTTTTGTCTTTTCTCAGTCATGTAAAGCATTTAAAACAACTTTAAAAAGCAATCTTACCTGTCATACTCTTTTTCTCTCGCTCATGGTTCAGAGAACTGACAGAGGATTATGAAAGAGAAGCTAATGCATGAGAAATCAATATATTCAGCTGCTGTGCCAGTCTATATCAAAGGAGAACGTAGGCAAAGCCAAGACTGAATACACTGAAGTTACAAAGAGAAGAGAAAAGAAATGGTAGAAAGAGGACAGAAACTGAAAACTATTTAAAGGGGCAAATTAGAATGTCTGAAACAGTTCTAATGGACTATAAAAATTTGTATTGTAAAATGAGGCTAGACTACACAAAACTTACCTCAGTATCATACACTTATAAAGAAATGTTTATTTCTGAGATAATAGATACTTACAGATCTATTTTAGCTGTTCCAATAATAATCTCTTTTGTAGGATTTAATGTTTTTGCTTTTGCTTATTCACTGCACTACTTCTTTTTTAGATGTATAGTTCCACTTAATGTAAATAATAATTTGTTTCAGAACTCATTTCAAAAGTTTTGTTCTAAGTAAATGAACAAGTGAGTGAATCTGGACCATACTAAATGCACTTCTAAAACAATCTATATGCAGTAGGTAGACACACACACACACACACACATATATATTTTAAGACAAACACTAGAGAAAGAGAATATGGAAGTGAGTCTAAAAGGATGTAAGAAAGTAATGAAATAATGAAGAGGAAAGGACAGGAAAAAAAAAAATCATAAATCTTACCTTAGTCTCTCTTCAGACTCGTCCGTGCTGTAAATGGACGCCCCCTGCCACGCTGATACCCTGACAGTCCGTGGTTATTTAATAAACTCATACCAAAACATGCAAAGGTTCACTGAGCTCATTTTTTGTTACTGGAGTTTCAAATGTCCCCTTTAACCATACCACCCAACAAAAAGAACTATATTTTGTTTTCATTTTGATCTTTTTTTAAAATACATTTTGGAAATTCAAAACATCCCCACTCCCCCCCCAACAACAGTGAAATAAGTCTAAGGCAGTCAAATGCCTGACAGCTTCTCAAACTCTGAAGCAAATATCTTTTGAATTAATTTGTTAAAAACACAATTTCATCATACTTTACCAATGACATGACAGGGTTTAACAAATAACAACAAGGGGGTAAACCACACACACAACCGTATACCATTTTCAAGCTTACTCAGGCCCTGAATTTGTGTATTGAACCTAACCAAAAGTATCCCACAGTATCCCAAAAGTATCCCAACTAATGACTTCCCACAGACTACCATTTAAACTCAAAATTAATTTGGGAAAACTTTATTTGTGCTTTTAGATACTTAGTTCCCGGAAAAGCACTGTGTATGTGAGCTAGGGCTGGGCATCTGGATAATAAGTGTTCAGCAGCACTGATTCAATAGCATTAATTGTCAACTTGGGATTTGGAAAGCAGTAAGAAAGAAGAAGATCGTATAAAAGAAAAAATGAACACTTAACACTTCACTGAGTTAAAGATCACTCAGTATTTTGAGTAATAACCAGTAACATCTTATTATCTCTAACATGAAAATACATTTCATGCGATATTTGCATTTTACCGTCCATAAGCATCACCTTCAACACCAGCGAACACTCACAGATGCACTGTCATTGAGAGAAGCTTTCAATAGGCAAAACTCGTGAGTGGGATTTACTATGCACAAATACCCATTTCCAAGCCAGTTACCCCTTTGCATATTTTTCTGAGGGGGCATCCATAAATATAATAAAAAACAGAAGCTCATACTTACATCCTATTCCTTGTTACTTTCCAAGCTGAGAGTTTCATCTTGCATTAGTCACCATATGATCTCTATCATAATGGTGGGGGTCAATGAATAGATTAGCTTTATGGGAATTTACAGTTCTTCCATGCATCTAAAATTTGGTAAGTCTGGTAACCACTGACCTACTTTTTAAAATCTCCCCCTCTCAACTTAAATCTACACAAATATAAATCTTAAATTTCAATCTCGGCCCTAAAGCAAAGGTTTTCCTACGATTAAGTTAAATAAATGCCCCCAGCAATACACTACAGTGTAGGTTATCCTGCTGCCCCACTGAATCTAGTTTAAATCTGCTCTTGATGTTTATGTTAAAATCTAAAAGTAAAATTAGCTTTTATTCATACTCAAGTGAGGTGACTGTAGAGTAGTCAGTAACTGCAACAACTAAGCACAATATGTCAAGGACCACTTTAAAATGGTATGGTCTTCTGTTTCTTTGTCTCTATCTAGATATTAATTAACCTATAAAAAGCATTTAAAATTATATTCTAATGTAAGGTTGATTTTTTTTTTTTTTTGTCTGTTTGCTTTGGATTCTGTAAAAAGTCTAGATTGGTATCAAGTGAAAAAACAAGAATACTACCTTGTGTGTGTCTCTGAATTTGCTGATCTCTCGGGATATCAGATCTCTTTTGTCTTCTTCCATTTCTATAGCATTTATATCCTCCTAAAAAAAAGATAGGGGGGGATAGGAGAGAACGCATTATAGATCAATCTACATCAATACAAATATATTAAAACTAGAAGTTAGATATTCTGTACACCTTACAAACAGATAGTAACTAAACAAACAGAACTTATATAGTAAGAAATCTAGTGATCTAAGTTAAATAATGAGATGTCAGATGAACAAGAATCACAAATCTGGCCATTAGCAGTAAACAGTCATTGTCAATGTAAACGAACCTTAGTGATGAGTGGATAAGGGATCAGTGGGGCCACTGGAAATCTACGGAAAATCTGCGGAAAAATCCACAAAGATTAAAAAAAAAAAAAGCAATGAGTTAACATTACTCTGCACAACAATGCTCTGTATGTTTATACTATAAGCAATGCAAGATTTCTGTGACATTTTCTTGATTTCAAATTACTTAATAAAAAAGACTTCACTCACTCTCTTTAATCCCTCCTGTCACCTACCACCTCCTCACCCTCCAATTCCCCCAGGCAATGGAATAAGCAAAGTCTCACTAGCAGGATTTTTTCCTCCAAACCCAGGAAAAAATCATACCAACAAAATTCACCCATAATTCCTGCCATACAGCAGGATTTGATTCTTTCCTCCCAGCCCATAACAAACAAATATGTCTAGTAATTTTTTCCCTTCCCATTAACGCTGGAAGAGGAAGAACAAACTCTAAAACATCAACTACCCTATGACTATCAATTCCCATTCCCAACAACTGGCATTTCACTACACAGGTTTTTAAGGTCACATAAGGAAAAACAAGCCAAGTGATAAAAATGTATTTGTCCAGAAAGCTAATTGAAAATGAAATTCAAAATAAAATAAGGCACTGAAATTCAAAATAAAATGGCTGTAACTACCCCTTCATTTTAAAAACTAGAGTGTATGTTTCACAGTACTCTTTCATGGCACATATAATCTATGCACGTAAGATACTTCCAATATTTCAAAAAAATACTCCCCATAATTCTCTAAATTTATCCAAAGCAATGAATATTAAAAAAAAAACAAACATTTTCTTTCAACCTGGACTCCTTACTATTTAATTAGCTTAGGCAGGCAAAGAGTGGTAAATTAGAATACCCTGGGGAGGAGTGTTTCATCTTGTACTACTCTTTCACAGTCCTCCAGTTAGAAGTTCAATGGTGTTACTGTCCACAGAGGGAAATAAGCAGTAGTTTATAAGAAAACGTGGCTAAGAATTAAAGAATGGGTGAAAATCCTCAGTGAAGGACATCTGATATCCTGCTTAGAGCAGGGATAGAACAATATCAGGGAGTAAGACAAAGCAAAGCCAGCCCCTTCACGGCCGAAAAAACAAAAACAAAAAAACTTCCTTTGTCCCTTAGTACCAGCTTCTACTTCGTGAGTTAAGGTTTTTTCTTTATGAAATTTGAATCCACAGATAAATACAAGCATCCATGCCAGTGCATTTCAAACACACAAAACAAACATTTTGGTAAAAAAATTCATGAGTTACTTGATTAACCATGGTCAAATTAGGCTTAACTGTATATTGTTATAAATGCTAGTCATTTTATTTTCCCCTTGAAAGTGAAAATGAAATGAAAGCACAAGAGTGACACCATAAAAAGTAAACCGTAGAAATGACTCTGTTGTCAGAAATCAAATAACACATACGTCCTCCTTCTTTTCCTTCTTCTTCTTCCTGGGGTGAGAGTCAGATTCTTGTGAGGGGGCATTGAGCTCACTGGAGTATTCTCGAATTAAAACTTCAATGGCCCCTTTGATCATCTGATCTCTTCTCTTTGTCTCTTCATCTAAGGCTTCTTCATCATCATTAGTGACAGTTTCTGGCCTTGCATTCTTTAAAAAAAAAAAAAAGGCAAATTCAGGGGCAGGAAGGCAGAAAAAAAATTAAAAAAAACAAGAAAATTAAAATCATTCTAAAACAAGGTAGTACACAAAACAAACATGTTTTTCTCCAAAAGAGCACCACTGTAGTCCGAGTAAATGCAGATTTGGTTTTGTTCTTAACTTCACAAAACTAAACTTCATTTGACTTACTGATTTTTCTCAGATACTGATACTTTATCATTTTCTTTTGCTTTCTTCCTTTAATAGCTAATATTCTGACCCCCAACCAGTTACAGGAAGATTAAACCACAGGACTAACATAGTACACAAATACATCTGCAAAGCTTTCAGGTTTTCAGACTGTCTTGCTCAAATACTTCCACAAACTAACGATATTTACTACATTAACCAATTAAGACTTGAAAATTTAATTATGTGAAAAAAACAAAATACACTTGTATGCACACTATGACAGCCACCTTTACAGACACCATTTAAAATAAACAAAAGCAAAAAATAAATAAAAATAAAAATAAAATAAACAAAAGCATGTGCAGGTTAAACAAATGAAAAACACTAGGTAGCTATATACAACAAAATGCAAGCATAAAACAAAAAAAGACAAAACAAAACGCAAGCATCAGATAGGTCAGGGGCTGAAACAACTGCATCTCTTTTCCCCTTCTGCTTTCTAGAATGTGGAAATACCACTTAAAAAAAAAGCCAGGTACTTATAGTCTAAGAAGGAACCAACTCTAAATACTACGTAAGTCTTTCTCCCATGACTTGCACATGTAGTATTACAAAAAATAAAAACACAAAATTCATGTTGTAATGCTTCTCGCAAGTAACTATTTGCAGGATTTATTACTTTTTAATATTTATTTATTTATGAGAGAGTGTGCACAAGCAGGGAAGGGGCAGGAAGGGGTTGGGGGGGTTGGGGGGGTGGCGGACACAGAATCTGAAGAAGGCTCCAGGTCTGGGCTGTCAGCACAGAGCCTGACATGAGGGCTTGAACCCACGAACTGTGAGATCATGACCTGAGCCAAAGTCAGACACTTAACCAACTGAGCCACCCACGTGCCCCTAGGACTTTATTATATTTTAAAAGAAAACTAGACTAATTGTGTTGATGTGAAAAAAAAAAAAAATTACTGACTTCTAATGTACTATAATTCTTTTTGTTTTTATCTTAGTTCTATTTTAAAAGGCACCTGGTAAAGGAATTAATTCAATTCAAACTACAAAATTTAACCATATATATTTAAGTTTTTGGTTTGTTTTTTAGTAATCTCCACACCCAACATGGGGCTCGAACTCATGACCTCGAGATCAAAAATCACTTGATCTTCCAACTGAGCAAGCCAGGTGTTCCCAAACTACAAAACTTAGAGAATGACCTCAAAATTTTGGGTAATTTCGTTACTCTCAGTCTTTTCTTAAAACTAGGAAAAACAGAAAAGTATGACAAGCAAAAACATAAAGATGTATAAAAAAACTTTTGTAATTTAAAACTGTACACACACATGCCTCAAAGTAATCATCTATTTACTTGGTAAACATGTTGTTATGTGTTTTCAGATTCAAATAAGAACAATGCTCTTCTGCATAAATGCTGGCTCTTGTCACAATGCATACAACTATTCAAAGTAAGTTTCACATCTTGTGGCTCCTTAATATAACTTAGTGATGTCAGATTTCATAATTCTTTTTTTTTTTTTTCAACGTTTATTTATTTTTGGGACAGAGAGAGACAGAGCATGAACAGGGGAGGGGCAGAGAGAGAGGGAGACACAGAATCAGAAACAGGCTCCAGGCTCTGAGCCATCAGCCCAGAGCCTGACGCGGGGCTCGAACTCACGGACCGCGAGATCGTGACCTGGCTGAAGTCGGACGCTTAACCGACTGCGCCACCCAGGCGCCCCGTCAGATTTCATAATTCTGAAAGCAACCTTCAATGGATACTTCTTCAATAGGCAATTTTTTTTTTTTGACTGAGTCACCCAGGCACCCAACAGGCATTTATTTCTTAATTTTCTCAACACATTTTTTTTTTCATTAGGAAAAAAATTTTTTAAGTAATCTCTACATGCAAAACGGGGCTCGAATTCAAACCCCGAGGTCAAGAGTTGCATGCTCTACTGACTGAACCAGCCAAGCGCCCCCTGGCTCAAGAAATTAAGAGACTACTATCTGCAAGGTAGGTACTAGGCTAGATGGCAAAAAATCCAATATGGGGAAAAGAAATGACCTTGCCCTTAAGTATTTAGTAAATAGGATAAGAAGTTACGATACAGGTAACTTCAAGTTAAGTTATAAAGTGTGGTATAAAACTAACTACTCGAAGTTCCTCACTTTCCCAAACCTGCCTCTTGATACAATCTTGCGCCAACTTTTTACTTGGTTATCTTGGATAAAGAAGCTTTACGCAAGAACAGTAATTAAACTTAAAATTTATTTATTTTTTAATTTTTTTTCAACGTTTTTTATTTATTTTTGGGACAGAGCGAGACAGAGCATGAACGGGGGAGGGGCAGAAAGAGAAGGAGACACAGAATCGGAAACAGGCTCCAGGCTCCGAGCCATCAGCCCAGAGCCTGACGCGGGGCTCGAACTCACGGACCGCGAGACCATGACCTGGCTGAAGTTGGACGCTTAACTGACTGCGCCACCCAGGCGCCCCTAAACTTAAAATTTATTTACCAAAAACACTGTAATCTATAACTGTGGTGATGTGTTTTTACTTTAAATCGATAATATATGGCAATAAGGTCTCTGTGCAGCATTCACTAAAATCCCTTCAGTAATGCTCTGCTTCTTCACAGGTCTTTTTTTTTTTTTTTTTTAATAATTTCTTTAAGTTTATTTATTTATTTTGAGAGAGACAGCATGAGCAGAGGAGGGGCATAGAGAGAGAATCCCAAGTAGGCTCTACACTGTCAGCACAGAGCCACCAGGTGCCCTCTCCACAGGTTTTAAATTAAATAATTAACCTGCCAGTAAGTTGCCACTGAAACTGTAGGTCCGGAGACACACATGAACCATTTCAACCCAAATCCTCAACTGCTGAGACCTAAATTCTGTATTATGAAAATACCTTTGGGGTGCCTGGGTGGCTCAGTTGGTTAAGTTCTGACTTCAGCTCAGGTCATGATCTCACAGTTCTTGGGTTTGAGCCCTACATCAGGCTCCACGCTGACAGTACAGATTTGAGCCCCTCTCCCTTTACCCCTCTCCCACATGCATGCACCCTGCCCTATTTCTCTCTCTCTCTCAAAATAAACTTAAAAAAAAAAAAAGAAAGAAAGAAAACACACTTTCTGAGAGACCATCAAGTCTGTCTTTAGCATTTCCCCTACATTCTAAACTCCTTTCCACGAACCCTCTACATCTCCATGCTTTCCTAAGCATAAGACTAGAAGTAGGGTTATAAATCTGAAGGCCTGGTCATTTAAAAATACTCAGAAGCCCCTGAGGTCCCGCCCACCACCATCCCAAATCAAATTTAAATATTAGTATAGCTGGTCTTACCTAAGTTAGGAGTAAAGCATTTGAAATGAATTCACACCTTATGAATGACTACCGTCCTCTGATCTACAGAGAAAATGTACATTTTTAGGGGCACCTGGGTGGTTCAGTCAGTTAAGTACCTGTCTCTTGGTTTCAGATCAGGTCATGATCTCACAGTTCATGGGTTCGAACCCCACATCAGGCTCCATGCTGATGGTGCAGAGCCTACTCGGGATTCTCTTATCTCCCTCCTTCTCTGCCCCTTCCCCCACTTGCTCGCATGCTCGCTCACTCATTCTATCTCAAATAAAGTTAAAATTTAAAAAAAAAATTTTTTTTAATATTTATTTATTTTTGACAGAGAGAGACAGATACAGAGCATAAGCGGGGGAGGGGCAGAGAGAGAGGGAGATACAGAATTCAAAGCAGGCTCAGGCTCCGAGCTGTCAGCACAGAGCCCGACGTGGGGCTCAAACTCACAACTGTGAGATCATGACCTGAGCTGAAATCGGGATGCTCAACCGACTGAGCCACCCAGGCGCCCCTAAAGTTAAAATTTTTTTTTTAAATGTGTATTTTTAGAAGGAAAGCTTATTAGCCCAAATCTCTTCACCAATTGTTAATGTAAGAAAACCAAAAATAACCAGACATATCATGGAAGGAAAAGTTCTTTTTGGTCTCAACTTAAGGCCTACTTCTGGGTCTTCAACAATACACAATTTTCTGATTTCCAGTTTTTTCTTCACTTCAGAAACAGAAAGCACGTTCAGTAACACTGAGCAGCAAAAGATGAGGGGGTTAGCAGTACAAGAGGACCACAGAAACCAACTGAATATCTGAGAGGTTTATGTGGCCCACCTATTTAGCTCTTTTCAGAGGAATTAAAAGCTTCAATAGTAAAGCTACTGGTAGTAAAGCTGAAAAACACCTCTTCCAGGCTCACTCTTTGGCACTGACTTGGTTTTGACTCTAGGGTCCAAAACAAGAACTTCTTTGGGAACTTAAGTAAAAGCAGAGCACTTTCTTTTGAGAAAATGTAGATTCAACCACACTAATCTCCAGCAAAGATGTAAAAATTAAAGATGTCCCTATCTGCAGCATGCATCCTCAATTAAAATGCAATGCCAAGAGGCTCTGTCCAGAGATTATCTGTACTTCCAACACTGGTCAAAAGTCTTTTTTTTTTTTTTTTTTTTTTAGTTTATTTATTTTGAGAGAGAGCAAGTGGGGGAGGGCAAGAGAGAAAGGGGTAGAGAGAGAATCCCAATCAGGCTCTGAAATGTCAGCGCAGAGCCCAATGCACAGCTTGAACCCACGAACCATGAGATCATGACCTAAGTTAATGTCAGACACTTAGCCAAATGAGCCACCCAGGCACCTCCAGAAGTCATTCTTGAATGTGTGGTTAACAACCACTACTTGTGACGATCAAGCAGATCTCTCTACTCCTAATTGCTACTCCTGAACAGCCAGAAAGCAACAGGGCATGAACTACACCAATATGGCTACCCCAAAAGGAATACTTTTACTAATGGCCAAAGATTGCTTCTACAAATTCTGCAAAATCTATATGAAAACTTTCAATCAAGCTGTTAGACAAGACACATAATTCCTCTTGAAATTCTGGGTGAAAGTGCTTACTTCTGCAGCACATATACTAAAATTCTGGGTCAAGAAAAATCTCTCTCTTTCTAGACAAACTTGTGTTTCTTTTCTTTTTTACCCAATAAGAACTATACAACTAATTGTGCTTTGTCTTCTGCTTGGGAATCAGGAAAATGCCTGAATACATTATCATGAGTTCCTCAATGTCTCATTTTTTTTTTTGAGAGACAGCACAAGTGAGTTAAGGGCAGAGAAAGACAGAGAGAGAATCCCAGGAAGGGCAGAGAGAGAAAAAGGGAGACGGGGAGAGAAACAGGGCTACCCCGAAGTGGGGCTCATGCTCACCCCAAGCGGGGCACGACCTCGTCCAAAGTGGGGCTCAAGCTTCACTTGATGCGGGACTCGAACTCAGAACAGTGAGATCATGACCTGAGCCATCCTTAAAAATTGAGCCATCCAGGCACCCACTCCATGTCTCATTCTTGTTATCATCCATCTTAGGTCAGTTTTCTACACTTCTCCACAACAATCAACAATAAAGAAGAAAGAACAACAAATCCCTTCTCATATTTTATCTTGAAAAATCATGACAAATCTGTAATCTACTCCATAATAGTTACATTTACTTAAAAGTTATTTGAAAAAATGATCTGATAAAAATATCTGAGAAGATCAAAAATTATCTGATCAGCATTGCTTTTTCTTTTCACCAATACTGTTGAGTAAGTTGCCATTCTAGGAAACTATGCCCTGTCTTGTGA
The DNA here is from genome assembly GCF_014898765.1 of Herpailurus yagouaroundi. Taxonomy (NCBI): domain Eukaryota; kingdom Metazoa; phylum Chordata; class Mammalia; order Carnivora; family Felidae; genus Herpailurus; species Herpailurus yagouaroundi. The sequence continues at coordinate 47,545,992 of NW_024412396.1, read as the reverse complement.
CTTCAAGTATCTCTGGGCACTATGCCAAATCCACCCAGACGGCAGGTCTGTGAATGTTTTAAATTTCATCTTACCTGAAATAATTGTTCTGTTTTTATTGGAGGTGGCTACAATTCTATTCTTAAAGATACAAACAGATTTAAATTATGGTTCCTCTCACTAATAGTGATTACAAATTAAATCAAAGTCACAACTGTGCATTTCCTTATACAAATAAAGTGATTTGCTTCATGTACAGAGTACACAATCTGCAAATGTTACAAATTAAACCACCTCACCAGCTAATGATTAAACACAGGGAAAAAAAGAAAGACACCCAGGGAATTATATAAAAACTGTGAAGACATTAAATCCATGCTTTATTTTAACTAAGAATTCAGTTATCACTGCAAGGAAAATCTAAAAAGTCTTATTTTAGAGTTGTGGGTTTTTTTGGGAGAGAGCGAGAACACAGGGCGCCCACGGGGGAGTGGCAGAGCAGGTGGGGGAAAGAATCCCAAGCAGGCTCCATGCTGACAGTGGGGCTCAAACTCTAACTGTGAGGTCGTGACCTGAGCCAAAATCAAGAGACAGGTGCTTAACCGACTGAGCCCCCAGGCTCCCCAGAGTTGGTTTTTTGATGTGACAGGAAATACTGTTGCAGTGAAATACAGCTTCTACTCCAGAGAAGCTGCATTTTATTATTTCTTTACAAAACTAGGTGAAGACAGTAAGATTACCAGGTGAGCAATGTAACTGCAACTGCCACTCAATAAATGAGCATCCCATTCTTGCTATGGGCAACATACTGTCCTAGGTTCTGCAGAGGTACAAGAGGAAGAGACACAGTCTGTGAGCTTATTGTCCTTCCTGTTTGTAATCAGAGACATGGAAATCAAACAGGGTACAAGGGGGATGAGAGACAGATACCAACAATATATGTTACAAAGCAGACTGTCCTAACACCAGTAAAAACCTGGAAACAGATGGGAAGAGAGGAATTAATTCTGCCTGAGAGAAATCCAGGATAGGACTGACAAAGACTGTATGAATCAAGTAACATTGTAATTAGATCTGGATAGAACTGCAACAGGGAGCTTGGATGGACAAGGACACGAGATGTCAGAAAAGCACAGGGGTGCCTGGGTGGCGCAGTCGGTTAAGCGTCCGACTTCAGCCAGGTCACGATCTCGCGGTCTGTGAGTTCGAGCCCCGCGTCGGGCTCTGGGCTGATGGCTCAGAGCCTGGAGCCTGTTTCCGATTCTGTGTCTCCCTCTCTCTCTGCCCCTCGCCCATTCGTGCTCTGTCTCTCTCTGTCCCAAAAATAAATAAACGTTAAAAAAAAAAAAATTAAGAAAAAAAAAGCAAAGCACAAAGGAAGTTCGTGGAGATATAGGATTGACATGAGCAGAAGGATTGATGAGAGAAGCTAGAAAGGTAGACTGAACAAGCCTTGAATGCCATACTAAGAAGACAGGCTTTATACTATGAGAAATTCAAAACCATTAAGGATGTACGAGCACACAGCTGACATACTTATGTTTTAGAAATATAGGCAGTGCTAGAATAATCAGATGAGAGGAATGAAATCCAGAGAAATCAGTTGAAATTTACTAGAAGTCCAAGAAAAGACAGAAATAAAAAAAAGTATTTACAGAATACTGAGAATCAATCTCTATTTATGAAAGAAAAACAAATTCACATATTCCAATTAAAACTATATTCATCCATACAGAGAAAAAAGTCTGGAAGAATATGCAACAAAAACATATACAGGGGCTCCCAATGATGTTAGGATTATGGGTGCTACTGAATTTCTTCTTGAAATAGTTTGCTTTACACTGGGTGTTATATGAAAGTGATGGATCACCAAGTTCTACTTCTGAAACCAATACTACACTGTATATTAACTAACTTGAACTTAAATAAATTAAAAAGTAAAAAGTAAATAGATGTGTCTAGGCAGAACTCACAATAAATGCTGATTAAACTGTAAAAAAACCATTTTCAATAAATGACGGCATGTACTTAAAATAACAGTTTGCTTTATAAAGGTTTTTTTTAACGCTTTTATTAAGAGAGAGAGAGAGAAAAAGCATGCATGAGTGGGGGGAGGGACAGAGAATCCAAAAAAGGTTCCACAATGACAAGACAGACTAATGTGGGGCTCAAACTCACGAACCGCAAGATCATGACCTGAGCCAAAGTCGATGCTTAATTGACTGAGCTACCCACGTGCCCCAAGATTTTATTTATTTTTTCTTAGTGTTTATTTATTGCTGAGAGACAGAGCGTGAGCAAGGGAGGGGCAGAGAGAGGGAGACACAGACTCCAAAGCAGGATCCAGGCTCTCAGCACAGAGCCTGATACAGGGCTTGAATCTACAAATCGTGAGATCATGACCTGAACCAATGCCAGACGCTTAACCAACAGCTACCCAGGCTCCCCCCACGATTTTCTTAATAACATTTTCTGAGGTTTTGTTTGCTTGACAAAGAATATACAGTGTTTTTGTAAAGGAGGGAAGAGTAATACCACGAAAGCTATTTCTATTTTGAATGACAATGAAAGCATAAGAGCAAAAAGGCATTTTTGCTTTTGTAGAAGAATGAAGGTAACAATAAATCCATTTTAAATCCATTCAAGTTTGAGATGCCAAAAGGAAATAGGAAATATACTCAGGTTTTAGCTATTTTTTGTTTTGCTGAAAGGGAGCAATGATGAATACATTACAACACATGAAAATTTCCTTTACTTTAGCTTCACTTAATATGGGACCCAACTGAGGAAAGTAGTAAGATTTATTTTCACTTATTTTAGAGCTTGTGGTTTTTTGTTTTTTTTTTTTTTTTTTTTTTTTGAGAGCGAGAGAGAGCACACACTCATATGGGCGACGACAGAGGAAGGAGAGACAAAATCCCAAGCATGCTCCACGCCCAGCACGGAGAGCCCAAAGCAGGGCTAAATCCCAAGACTCTGAGATCATGACCTAAGCCAAAATCAAGAGTCAGACACTCAACCAACTGAGCAACCCAGGCACCCAGAACCTGTGTGATTCTTTTTTTCTTTTAGTTTATTTTTACTTATTCTGAAAGAGAAATAGAGAGCAAGCAGGGGAGGGACAGAGAGAGGGAGATGGAATCTGTGCTGACAGCACAGAGCCTGATGTGGGGCTCCAACTCATGAACTGTGAGATCATGAAAAGTCAAGAGTTAGACGCCCAACTGACTGAGCCACACAGGTGCCCCAGAACCTGTGTACTTCTAAAACAGAGGGCAACTAATTAAAATTGTGTAAGCTGAACTATATTTTGTTGTACTTACTTACAAAGCTACCTTAATGAATTAGCTGTTAGGAACAGTCTGTACCAGTGTTTTTTCTGGCAACTTAACCTTGTCCAGCCTCCCTCACTACCTTTATCCTAACCTGGAACAAGCAAACCAACCATCTACCCCCTATGGGTAGATAAAAGACTTCGATAAACTGCAAAAATACCCTCCTGCTTTTAGCCACAAGTATATATTATGATGAGGATGATCTTGTGAAGCTCCATATTAGATTCCCTTATAAGAAGTACATACACTGAAAGAGCACAGTAAGCCTAAAGAGACAGCACTATAAAAAACATACCCCATTAGAAGCTTTCTTTTTTGCTTTCCATTCATCCAGTTGTGCCTTTGTCTTTGCATCAACTTTAACAAGTAGTTTCTTCTCTCCAATCTGCAGGTCATGCAGTAACCTGAGCGCACGGAGGGTAGATTCAGGTTCCTTATACTCACAGAAGCCAAAGGCTAAAAATGGGTGTAAAGAATTCATCAAATATCAACAGTTATGAAAACACAGTATTTATGGAAAATTAAAATAATTAGAGACCAAATGTTTTTAATACCAAGATTTTTCACATTGTCACTCCTCTCTTTCCTTCAATTACCTTTGATTTATTTTAACACCCTCAAACCGAAAGAAAAAAAGAAAAACAGGAAAGAAAAATTCTAATCAGGGAAATTCTTACTTATTAGAAGTGCTGATAAAATATTTAGCAGAACCAGCAAATTTCATAATGGAGTCTTTTAATTATTTCCTGAATTCATTCCACCCAGACTTCCTAACAGTTAGCGACAATTATATGACATCAGGCTGCTTGAACCTGTTAAAGCTCTTTTCAACTCTGAGTCGTTAAACTACAAAAGTACTGAACTTTTATCCTAGTTATGAGTCTAATTTTTCTGTTTCTGTTTCATTTTAGTAACTACTCTAAGCATTATTACCATGACTTTAAGCCAGAGATATTAAAACATAAATTTTAAAAGAGTAATCTAAAAACTTAAAGTAAAAAAACAAACGAATCCAAATACGTATACAGTTAAGGAAATAACCACACAGAAAGGAACTATTCTGAGTGATTTAAAATTTTTTTTCTTTCTTTTAAAAAAAAAATTTTTTTTAAATGTTTATTTATTTTTGAGACAGAGACAGAGTGTGAGCAGGGGAGAAGCAGCGAGAGAGGGAGACAGAATCCAAAGCAGGCTGCAGGCTCTGAGCTGACAGCACAGAGGCTGATGCGGGGCTCAAACTCACGAACCGTGAGATCATGACCTGAGCTGAAGTCGGACAATTACCGACTGAGCCACCCAGGTGACCCTAAATTTTTTCTTTTAACGTTTATTTATTTTTGAGAGAGAGACAGAGTGAGTATGGGAGGGGCAGAGACAGAGGGAGACACAGAATCCGAAGCAGGCTCCAGGCTCTGAACTGTCAGCACAGAGCCCAATGCAGGGTTCAAACTCACAAACCATGAGATCATGACCTAAGCCAAAGTTGGACACTTAACCGACTGAGCCATCCAGGCACCCATCTTCTGAGCGCCTTTAAAGCAGTAAATTTGACTCTAGATTTTTTAGTGTGATATATCATAAAGACAAAAGACCTGTCAACAGAAAACTTCTATCACCATATTGCTGATGTTATTAGTCTTACATTGTTGTATATGAAATATGAGATGAACCAAGCCAGTAATTATTTAACAGTCTATCATCCCAACGTCCTTGAAACTCTAGATTCTCAGTATGGGAATACAGATATAACAGAAAAGCTTAAATAAAAACCATTTAGTCCTGAATGTGAATTAACATGCATTGGAAAAATGTAAAAGCAAAGACTAATAAACAAGTCTTGTAATGAATATACCTAATTGCCAGCTTGTGATTTTTAAAGCAATTTACCACTAAAAAAAAACCAGAGTTCCTTAAAGAAATGGCTGACCCTAAGTCTAGGACGGAAAAACTACTAGATAAGCTTAGATTCCAGATTCCAAATAACAAGGTAACTATTAAAAACAGGCTGGTGACAAAACCACTGGAAATCCAACTTGCAGAGGCGACTTAAGCAATTTAAGCTTCACTAGCAATAACGATAATAAATTCTTATTAAGTACAACAACAAACCAAATAGGCTTCAATCCTTAAGTTCACGATGGTTCTTTAAAAAAAAAGTCACTGCTGGGGCGCCTGGGTGTCTCAGTCTGTTAAGCATTGGGCTTCGGCTCAGGTCATGATCTCATGGTCCATGAGTTCAAGCCCCGCATCGGGCTCTGTGCTGACAGCTTAGAGCCTGGAGCCTGCTTCACATTCCATGTCTCCCTCTCTCTCCCCTCCCCAACTCATGCTCTCTTACTCTCTCTCAAAAATAAATAAAGGTTAAAAAAATTTTTTTAGTAAAATAAAATAAAAAAATAAATTAAAAAAGTCACTGCTAAAGAATGTTGAGGACACAAACTCATTGTTTTGAAAAAAAATCAAGGAACCAAAGCATTTACCCTGTTTTCCTTATATCAATTATACCTCTAACCAAATACTAGATGGAGATAGAGGTTTATTCTTACAGCAGTAGTCTAATAAAGACTTTTTAAAAATGTTTTTTAACATTTATTCATTTTTGAGACACGGGGGTGGGGGGGAGAGAGAGAGAGAGAGAGAGAGAGAAAGACAGACAGACAGACAGACAGACAGACAGGGTGAGTGGAAGGGGGGCAGAGAGGGAGACACAGAATCTGAAACAGGCTCTGTGAGATCATGATCTGAGCTGACAGACACTTAACTGACTGAGCCACCCAGGTGCCTGATTTATTTTCCTTTTCTTTTCTTTCTTTCTTTCTTTTTTTTTTTTTTTTAATGTTTTGGGGGTCACTGGGTGGCTCAGTCAGTTAAGCGTCCGACTCTTGGTTTTAGCTCAGGTCATGCATGTTCTCATGGTTGGTGAGTTCAAGCCCTGCATCAGGCTTTGAACTGACTGTGGAACCAGCTTGGATTCTCTCCCTCTCTCTCTGCCCCCCTCTCACTCATTCCCTCAAAATAAATAAAAACTTGAAAAAAAGTATTAAAAATTTTGTTTAATGCTTATTTATATCTAAGAGAGAGAGAGACAGAGACAGAGAGACAGAGTCAGGGCAAGCAGGAAGGGGCAGAGAAAGACACAAAATCTGAGGCAGGCTCCAGGCTCTGAGCTATCAGCACCGAGCCTGACACAGGGCTTGAACTCATGAGCTGTGAGGTGATGACCTGAGCCAAAGTCGGACACTCAAGTGGGATGCTTAACTGACTGAGCAACCCAGGCACCACAAGAAGATTTATTTTTCAATGAATGAATGATAGTAGTCCTCAAATTAGACTAGCGCATTTTGCAATCCTCCAATGAATAAATCAATCCAGGAACAGATAATCAACAGCTGCATCTCAAACGACAAAAAATTTTTAATTAAAAAAAAATAATAATAATCCAGTGTCTGATGATGGAAGAACAATACCTTTAGAAAATTCTTATAAATAAAAGCATCAAAAAAATAACACATATGAACTCAAATCGAAGTCTCAAGATACAACTACCAACCAGTTTACATAAAATACGGAAGACAAGGGTGCCTGGGTGGCTCAGTCGGTTAAGCATCTGACTTCGGCTCAGGTCATGATCTCATGGTCCATGAGTTTGAGCCCCGCATCGGGCTCTGTGCTGACAGCTCAGAGCCTGGAGCCTGCTTCAGATTCTGTGTCTCCCTCTCTCTCTGACCCTCCCCCGTTTATGCTCTGTCTCACTCTCAAAAATAAACAAACATTGGGGTGCCTGGGTGGCTTAGTCGGTTGGGCGTCCGACTTTAGCTCAGGTCACGATCGCGCAGTCCGTGAGTTCAAGCCCCGCGTCGGGCTCTGGGCTGATGGCTCAGAGCCTGGAGCCTGCTTCCGATTCTGTGTCTCCCTCTCTGCCCCTCCCCCGTTCATGCTCTGTCTCTGTCTCAAAAATAAATAAACGTTAAAAAAAAAAATTAAAAATAAATAAATAAATAAATAAAACATTAAAAATTTTTTTTAAATAAATAAATAAATAAAATAAATACAGAAGACAGAGAAGCACTGGCATATTATTCTGCGTGGAGCTGCAATCAGCAAATCTAGACTAAAGAAACACTACTGGGAAAATGACACAGTTTCTTCCACAAATAACTGCAAAGGAAAAGAGAGCGAGAACTTAAAATATTTTTAAAAAGTCTTAAAAATATGCCAGCCAACTGCAATATGCTGACTATGTATAGATCCTGAATTAAACAAAATATTTAAAAATTGGTATTTGTGACATCTGAACACTGACTTACAATATTAAGAAAAATAGTTAATTTTTGAAGGTCTTATGATAGTATTTTCAGTAAATTTTTTAAAAAACTCCTATCTTGTAGAGATACACACTAAAATAGGATGAGTGCTTGGGATTGCTTAAAAATAATATATAAAGAGGGGGTGTGATGGGTCCTTGGGATTGCCTAAAAATAATATAAGGAGGCGGTGCCTGGGTGGCTCAATGGTTAAGCATCTGATTCTTGATTTCGGCTTAGGTTGTGATCTCATGGTTCGTGAGTTTGAGCCCTACGTCAGACTCTGCTCTGAGAGTGCAGAACCTGCTTGGGAGTCTGTCTCCCTCTATCCCCTCTGCCTCTCTTTCTCAAAAATATTTTTAAAACAATAAAAGAAGTTAAACAATAAATTTAAAAATAACATAAGGAGGAAATGGATAGGGTACAGGTTAAGCACAACTGACCATGAGTTGATAAAGCTAGGTGATGAGTATATGGAAGTTCATCACACTACTCTAATTTTATATACGCATGATTTTTTCCATAATAAAAAGTGTTTCAAGAATGTACATCAGTCGGGGTGCCTGGGTGGCTCAGTCGGTTAAGCATCCAACTTCAGCTCAGGTCATATCTCACGGTTTGTGAGTTTGAGCCCCGTGTCGGGCTCTGTGCTGATAGCTCAGAGCCTGGAGCCTGCTTCAGATTCTGTGTCTCCCTCTCCCTCTGCCCCTCCCCTGCTCACGCTCTAACTCTCTCTTTTAATAATTAATAAACATTAAAAAAAAATTAAAATCTTTAAAAAAGAATGTACATCAGTCATTAAGCATCTGACTTCATCTCAGGTCATGATCTCATGGTATGTGAGTTCTGGCTCTGCATCAGGCTCTATGCTGTCACCATGTGGAGCCTACTTCGGATCCTCTGTTCCCCCCCCCCCCACTCCCACCCCATCGCTCAAAAATAAACCTTAAAAAAAAGAATAATGTACACCAAACAGGTGCTTTTACCAAGAAGAAAGAACAGCCTGCTTCTAAGACAAACAGGTCATCTCACCATCAGTTCTCCTGCTTCCTTCCTAAGTGTTGAATGCTAATCATACACTCCTGCTCCGAGAAAAACAGACTTTTCAAAACAATACTGTAAAAAAAAAAAACCTGAATATTTTTTTCTCTCCTACCTCTTTCCTGTTAATGCTTTTCCACTTTCTAATCTCAACTCCCACCTAAATCTTTCCAACCACCTTTAATCCTATTCCAGTAAGAAGGAAGACAAAGAGTGCTAACAGAATACTCCATGGTTAAGGGAAATGAGAGTCAAACATGTAAGAAGCTATCTATACAGCTTAAAATGATCTTAATAAGAAAGAATTACCTACCTTGAAGTTTCCCAGATGCACCTTGTACTCGCTTCCAACTCAAAACCAAGCCACATTTCTTCAAAATAAAAAACAAAAAATGATCATTACCATTTAATAAAATAAATTAATTTGTAATAAAAATAAGAACACAATCATATTTCCACCAGGAGAAAAATAAAAGAAAAAAGAAAAAAATCTTACCAGCTATTAAATTTCTTTAACATTCTCTCAATTCCCACAAGCTTATTATATAAAAGAAATATATAATACATCATTTAAAAGAAAAATAATAAATTCTTACAGATTCTCTTATTTGCAGAAAATTGGCTACCTTTTAATATAGAAATTTTACAGCATTATTTACCTTATCTAAAATATATAAAACGCCAAAATTACCAATATCATAGTATTTAAAATAAACTATAAAAAATTCAAGTAAATTAGTCCATAAAAATTATGTTTTAAAACACATGTATATACTATAAACAACTTTTTAAAGATTTTTTTTTTAAGTAATCTCTATACCCAATGTGGGGGCTCAAACTCACAACCCCAAGATCAAGAGTTGCATGCTCTACCCAGTGAGCCAGCCAGGCGCCCCTATATCATAAAAGTCTTTTAGTAACATGGGGAAATGCTTGATAAGGATACAAAAATAACATGGGACATGAAATTGCAAATATACAGTAAGACTTTATGCAATGAAAAAAATTTTCGATAAATCAGAAATATGAGTGGAGCAGGTTACCTGAAGAGTAGAACATTATTTTGTTTACTTGCAAAGTTTTTAAACATTATTTCTAATTATTAAAGGAAAAGCTAGAAGGTTAAAAAAAAAAAGTTATTTGTGGAAAATGGTGACTGAAGACTGTCTGTCAAAACTAAGAGAATGCATGTATTTTTCACATCTTCCTTCACAGAAACCAATAAAATGAAAATCAAGGAATATAAAAGATAAAAACCCATGAGATCAAACATTGCAGGGGGAAACAGCACCAGAATTCAACAAAACTTTAAGAAGACAAAAGGCAAGGGGCGCCTGGGTGGCTCAGTTGGTTAAGCGACCAACTTCGGCTCAGGTCATGATCTGCCCATCCGTGAATTCGAGCCCTGCGTCAGACCCTGTGCCTGTGCCTGTGCTGACTGCTCAGAGCCTGGAGCCTGCTTCAGAGTCTCTCTCTGCCCCTTCCCCACTCATGCTCTCTCAAAAATGAATAAACATTAAAAAAAATTTTTAAAGACAAAAGGCAAATGGAAGGATGGGAACTCATTCAGTGTATCAAAGAAAGCCATAACTCCCAAGTGTTAACAGATGAAGATACTACTGAGAAAGAATTAGGTTAATGGATACTACAAAGCCAAGTGGACCTAGACTAGAGGTAAAAGGTGCATACAGTAGAGAATGGAGTTGCAGAATGAAGCTGAATAAAAACAGGTGCTTGCCTGACAATATGAATAGGGAACAATCAAAGCCTCAGAGTTCTTTTTAAGCAACTACTCTAATCTCCACCCCCAGAGAAGATAGCCTGCTATCTTTATAAGAAACTATACTATCCCCATCCTCAGGTAAAGACAGAATGAAGTTATGAAGAAAGTGAACAGAACAGATATGAAAGATCAGGAAGGGACACAGAATGGGTAACAAGGGCAGCCAATCATATACTCACTAGGCATGAAACCAATCAACTGATGGCTAAATTACCCTACAATGATGTTCAACATTTTACAAACCCAGCATTTCCACACAAAAAGACTTTTAATCCCTAACTCTTAAATGTAGACAATCAAGGATCACTAGACATTTAAGGCCTTAAAAGAAAAATAAGGGGTACCCTGATGGCTCATTCAGTATAGCATGCAACTTGATCTCAGGGTTGTGAGTTTGAGCCCTGCATTGGTCACAGAGCCTACTTAAAACTTAAAGGGGAGGGGCGCCTGGGTGGCTTGATAGGTTAAGCATCTGACTTCGGCTCAGGTCATGATCTCACAGTCCGTGAGTTTGAGCCCCGCGTCGGGCTCTGTGCTGACAGCTCAGAGCCTGGAGCCTGTTCGGATTCTGTGTCTCCCTCTCTCTCTGCCCCTCCCCTGTTCATGCTCTGTCTCTCTCTGTCTCAAAAATAAATAAACGTTAAAAAAAAAAAAATTAAAAAAAAAAAACAACTTAAAGGGGAGCCCCGGTGGCTCAGTTAGTTAAGCATCTAACTTCGACCCAAGTCATGATCTCACAGCTAGTGAGTTCGAGCCCTGCATCAGGCTCTGTGCTGATAGCACAGAGCCTGCTTGGGATTCTCAACCTCTCTCTCTCTCTCAAAATAAACAAACTTTAAAAATAAATAAAAATAAAAAGGTGTTTCAAATAGAATATATACATTATCTCCACACACTTGTACACAAATATTCACAGCACCGTTATTCACAACCAAAAAGTGGAAATAACCCAACTGCCCATCAACTAATGAATGGGTAAACAAAATGAGGTACGTCCATCAGATGGAATATTTGGCCATAAAAAGGAACGAAATACTGATATAAGCTACAATGTAGATGAACCCTGAAAACATTAAGTAAAAAAGAAAAGACAAAACACAAAAAGCCACACATACCCTATGATTCTCTGTCTGTAAAATACCCAGAATAGGCAAAACTACACAGACAGAAAGTAGGATAGTGGTTGCCATACGCTGGGGAGAGAAGAGAATGGGAAGTGACTTACAGGGTACAGGTTTTGTAGTTGGGGTGATGAAAATGTTCTAGAATGAAGTTAGTGGTGATGTTTGTACAACTTTGTGAATATACTAAAAACAACTGAATTATTATGAAAGGGTGAATTTTAAAGTATAAGTATTATGTCACAATAGAGATGTTTTTTTTAAAAATGTCCTCCCAACATTCCTTCGGAAAAAAGTTGGCATTATCTTGTAAAACTGAAGATAAACGTGCTATAAGACTCAGAAATTCCACTTCTAAGAGAATACATGACAGAAGATTTTCATGTTCACTGAAGACATGACATTACCAGTAATCATACAGCAAAACATAGTGTCAAGAAATAGAAACAATCCATAAGACTATCATTAGAAAATTTTAAATTCCAGGTCATGATCTCTTGGTTTGTGAGTTCAAGTCCCACATTGGGTTCTGTGCTGACAACTCAGAGCCTGGAGCCTGCTTCAGATTCTGTGTCTCCCTCTCTCTCTGCCCCTCCCCTGCTCATGCTCTGTTTCTCTCCCTGTCTCTAAATAAATAAATAAATAAATAAATAAATAAATAAATAAATAAATAAATAAAATTAAAAAAAAAAGAAAATTTAAAATTCATGGTACATTACTACAATCCAATGGTACATAGCAATAAGTAAACTAAAGGTATATATATATTAGGTGAAAAAAACAAGTTATATAGTATAGAATTAAAATTTAATTATAAATTTTCTGAATGTATAAATATGTAATTAAAGTAAGAAATACACACATGAATGATAAACACCAAATTTAGGATAGTGGTTTACCTCTGATAATTACCTCTGTGAAAAAAGAAGTGGGAATTGGGGCCAACTGTAATGATTTATCTCTTAAGAAAAAAATCTAGAGATAGTATCAGAAAATACTGAATCTGACGAAGCTAGGTTTTGTGGTGTTTATTTCCTAAACATTTTTTAATTCAAGGATCATACACTCTACAAAACAGAAATGGCAATAAAATCAAAAAGGAGAAGATTTTAAAATCACTTCTTTAAAAAACAGAGGAGATTATGGAGGGAGAGAGTACAGGCACTGTTGTTTTTTATTATAAAATCATTATTATTTCACTTAAAGTGCATTTATCACCAGGATAAAATTTTTAATCTTTTTTTTTTCTGTTTATTTTTGAGAGAGAGAGAGAGAGGGCATGGGACAGAGCATGAGCAGAAAGGGGAGAGAGAGAGGGCGACACAGAATCTGAAGCAGGCTCAGGGCTCTGAGCTGTCAGCCCAGAGCCCAACATGGGGCTCGAACCCACTAACAAGCGAGATCATGACCTGAGCCAAAGTCCGAAGCTTAACCAACTGAGCCACCCACCCATCCCAGGATAAAAATTTTTAAACTAAGAAAAAAAGAAAACCAATGAGGCAACTGGATGGCTCAGTCTGTTAAGTGTCTGACTTCACCTCAGGTCATGACCTCACAGTTAATGAGTTCAAGCCCCACATCAGGCTGTCAGCACAGAGCCCATTTTGTATCCTCTGCCCCTCTCCTGTCCATGCTCTCTCTCTCAAAAATAAATACACATTAAAAAAAAATTTTTTTAAACATCAATGTCAGGGGCACCTGGGTGGCTCAGTCAGTTAAGCATCTGACTTTGGTTCAGGTCACGATCTCAAAATTAGTGAGTCTGAGCCCTGAGCTGGGCCCTGCGCTGAAAGCTTGGAGCCTAGAGACTGCTTCAGATTTTCTGTCTCCCTCTGTCTCTGCCCCTCCCTGTGCTCGCGCTTCTCCCTCTGTCTCTCTCAAAAATAAACCTTTTTAAAAAAATGTCAATGTCATGAAAAACAAAAACAAAACAAGCAAACAAGCAAAAGACAGGAAGCTATTCTGTATTAGAGAAGATGTCTAGGGGCGCCAGGGTGGCTCTGTGGTTAAGCATCCAACTCTTGATTTTTGGCTCAGGTCATGAGGCTCAGGTGGTGACCGTATGCTCTTATGAGCCTCATGTCAGTCTCTGCCCTGCCAACAAAGTACAACAATTCAGTACAATGTATAATCCTTGACTGAATCATAGATAAACAAAATGCAGCAATTATGGAGATTATTGGGAAAATTACATATGAACTGTAAATACATTCAGTTAACAATATTACATCAGGGGGAAAAAATACTGTATCAGCCTTTAATTTTTTTTTTTTTTTTTTTTTTTTGAGAGAACGCACAAGTGAGCGAGGGGCAGAGAAAGAGGGAAAGAGAGAGAATTCCACAAGGGGCAAAGACAGGGAGAGTGGGAGTGGGAGGGCTCAAGCTCATCCCCAGTGAGGCTAGAGCTCACCAACCTTGAGATCAAGACCTGAGCCCAAGTCAGATGCTTAACCAACTGCATCACCTAGGTATCCCAGCCTTAAATTTCTTAAGTATGATGATGGTTTTGTGATCATATAGGAGAATGTCCTCCATCTTAGGAAAAACAGGAAGTATTTAGAGATGAAACATCACATCACAACTTAATCTCCAATCATTCAGAAAAAATGTGTGTGGGGTGTGTGTGTACGCGCGGGTAGAAAATAAATGTGGCAAAACAAAATTGTGTTTCACTATACTATTCACTCAACTGTTTTGCAGGATTGAACATTTTTCAAAATAAAAAGCAGAAAAGGATTATTCAGTCCTTTCTGCGTTTTCATAAATTTGAAATCGATAATAAAACTTAAAAATGAAAAACAGTTTAACACTTACAGCAAGGAGCTGTCTTATAAGCATGTCTGAAGCTTTCTCAGAAATGTTGCCAACAAAAACTGTAGTAGTGGGACCACAATTTTCATCATTTTCTTTAGCCTTTAAGCCTGGATGATCCTTTCTTGCTCCCAAATGCTTTCCAACCATGGACACAGTGGGTACTAAAACCTAGAGTGAAAAAAAGGCAGTAAAATTGGACCTGGCAATTAAATTCCCATGACGTTTAATGTAACATTAAGCTAACAGCAATTTTTAAGTAGTACATACACAGCAATTAGTAAAGGTTCTACATACCTAATCTAAAGCTCCTATCATTTTTCATTAACACAAAATTATTTGCGACAAGTTCTACTATTAGATAACCTTTCTTTTAAAAACAACTTGGAAAAGAAAATAAAAATAACTTGGATGGAAATTTCTTTATATTTAAGACCTAATTCTTAAATGTCCACGATATCATAAGTCATTTAAAATTATCAAATATATCCAGGAGATCCGTCACAACTCTACTCTGTACAAACATAAAAGCAAATTTCAATTATCCCTGCTAATCCTCTGACAAGAGTATTCAAATACTTCACAGCATTCTCCAAAACTTAAATTTTACCTTTATCAGTTGCATTTTTTACTTTTCCTTTGTAACTTTCAACTTCCCAGAGAACCAATCTTACTCATTTTTACATCTGAAACTGAATTTAGCAAAACATCCCCAGAAGGCACTGAATAAAGAGTGGTGAACTGAGGGAGCTGCTCCAAACCCCAAGTCCCACCTTTTCCTAGGCAGAAATGCAAGACAGTAAGTACTTGTCAGGTGGAGGTTTTCCAAAATACCCCAACAATGGGTATCTGATCCAAGAAAAATTAGACCTCCCCTTGGTCTGAAGAACCATATCTTCTTAGTGGTTGGCCTCACAGCAGATTTGTTTCCCCACAGAGTTACCATCTCCTTTTTAATATAGGTAACACCTCCTTCTCCCTCCCATTTCAAAATCCACAGGTAGAGAAACAGTTGAAAGTAATGAGATCTACCCTCCCTCACAGAATTCCAAATGAAGCTTCATATTCTACCAGTTAACTCAAAGAAAAATTCTGGCTAAATAACAGTTAAGAGCATTATTATTTATTCATGTGTAGTAGCATGTTAGCATTCTTAATGAAGATGCTGAGAATGTACAAAAGCTTTGATGAATGTGAAGAATTAAGGCTTAAGAAGACTGAAAATGAAACAGTTTAGCAGAGTAAAGGCTTCAATAAAACTTTACAAAGCTTAAAGATACCATAACAGACAACAGAGAAAAAATAGGTTGGAAGGGGCTAAAAATTAGGTAGCTATGAGGAAAGAATGGAAATATATTCAACTCAAATTTCACTTCAGAATTTAAATTTCTGCTAAGATCATTCCTACAGTATTTTTTCTTTCTTTTATGAGATTAGGTATGTCAGATCCTTCTCCTATCTCCCAGGACCAAGACAAAATGAGAGAATGGTGAAAAAACCAATGTCCTAAATCTGAAAGAACAAGTATATGAAGAGTGTAGAGAATACGAGGGAAATCATAAAACTATTTAGGGAGCCTATTTTAGGGGCAACTGCATAATATGCACAGCTGAGTGAAAATGATACTCAAATACATGGATGCTCTCACTCCCCATCATTCTTTTAAACATTAAAATACTTTATCAAGTTGTTTAGCTTTAAAAGAAGTATTACTACTGTATCTCCTCATTCCTCCTTAAAATTGTACTTACAGTTGGAGCAGGAGCCATAATGCTCATTGGTACAGGAATCATTGGGGTCCCTGAGGAAAAAAGCATAATAAATTGTAAGAATACAAGTATATAAGACTACATTCTATATCAACTACGTGCCATACCAACAGATAAAAATGCAGGACTAATGACAATGAGATATTGATGAATGCCTTATTTTCAAAGGCAATGGGGCGTCAGACCAGTCCATATAAACTTACATAACAACAAAAAAAACTATTCAAAAAGCAAAAAGGCTGCCACAATATGCTTTCGTCTCAGAAGTTTAAAAAACTCTATAGTTGTTGATTCGTGTTCATCTGATTCAGTACATCCTGAAAGCCAGTAACTTACACAAATACAGGTTCACTTATGGGTAAACAACAGTATTAATGAATCCTTCAAAAGGTTAAAAAAAAAAAGGTATCAAATGAGAAACGAATCTGGAAACCTAGATAGAATCGTGTTATTGCTGGTTCTTTAATAAAAACAAAAATCAGGGGCACCTGGGTGGCTTAGTTAGTTGAGTGTCCGACTCTTGATTTCACCTCAGATCACGATCCCAGGGTCATGGGATCGAGCCCCGAGTCAGGCTCTGCACTGAGTGTGTAGCCTGCTATAAGATTCTCTCTCTCCCTTTGCCCCTCTACCCTGCTCACACTCTCTCTAAAAATTAAAAAAATAAGGCAGCCTAGGTAGCTCAGTCAATGGAGCATGAGACTCCTAATCTCGGGGTCATGTTTTCAAGCCCCACGTTGTGCATAGAGCTTACTTTAAAGAAATTAAAAATAAATTACTTAAAAAAATTCAAAATAAATCATGCAAAAAATATGACCAGAAATGTCAGTCAGTGTCAAAGAAAATCTCTAAGACAAGTATCTGCTGCTCTGAAGGTTTAAGAGAGATTAATGGGCTATTACTGACATCATAGTGAAATCTGCATTTTTGTTTTTAACTATATTGTTTACCAATCAATGGCTACTATATAGAGTGTCCTTGTGTATATAACTAATGAAATCTTACCATGTGAGTACTAAGAAAAAGAATGTAATGAGGGCAAAAATCAGTGAAAGATTTTGTCCAGTTTTCTAACATAAATTTTAAAATGCTTCTAAATACATCTCAAGAAGTTCCGAAGTCGCTCTTCAGTTCAAATTTAACATCAACTTAAAAGAATTCTCCAGCTAAGACTGGTAATAAATTCTTAAACATTTAACATTATCCATTTATCTTCCAATATAACTCACTTAAAATAACTTTTAAATAAGAAAAATCAGGATTCCTATCAATACACCAAAAGAATATTACAAAAACGGAAAAAACACAGAAGTGCTTGGCTGGCTCAGTGGGAAGAGCATGCAACTCTTGATTTCAGGGTCATGAGATCACACTGAATGTAGAGATTAAGTAACTAAACTTAAAAAAAAATAAAAGACTTTGGAATCAAACCTGGGTTCAACTCATCATTATGTCATGCCTAACTATGCAACCGTGGCCAAACTCTTAAGCTACAGTTTCCTCAACTGTAGTAAGGTAATCATTTCTTTGGAGTACCTATGAGACTTACGGAGATCATTTGTGTGCAGCACTTAAAGACAGCGGATGCTCAAAACTAGAAGTCATCAACCTATCTAAAGTTTTCACTTCGTAAAACAAAAAAATAAATCCTCCCCCCTTTTTATCAACTGTAATCTATATGGCACCTTTTCCATAGGTAAGCTGTTAAAGAAAAAGTCAGAAAGACATAGTAGAAAAAAAATGTTTTTTCCTTTTCTTTTAAAGTAAGCTCTAGGGGTGCCTGGGTGGCTCCCATGATTGAGCATCCAACTTCGGCTCAGGTTACAATCTCACAGTTTGCGAGCCCAAGCCCCTAGTTCGGCTCTGTGCTGACAGCTCAGAGCCTGGGGCTTGCTTCAGATTCTGTGTATCCCTCTCTCTGTGCCCCTCCCCCACTCTGGCTCTGTCTCTCTCTCAAAAATAAACATTAAAAATAAAAATAGTAATAATAATAAAGTAAGCTCTAAACCCAACACAGGGCTCAAACTCACAACCCTGAGATCAAGAGTAACATGTTCTACCAACTGAGTCACCCAGGTGCCCCATTGTTTGTTCCTTTTTAATAGTTACTAAAATTTGAATAATACGTTTCTTTTTTTTTTTTTTTTTTAACGTTTATCTGTTTTTGAGACAGAGAGAGACAGAGCATGAACGGGGGAGGGTCAGAGAGAGGGAGACACAGAATCTGAAACAGGCTCCAGGCTCTGAGAGCCCGACGCGGGGCTCGAACTCACGGACCGCGAGATCATGACCTGAGCCGAAGTCGGCCGCTCAACCGACTGAGCCACACAGGCACCCCTGAATAATACATTTCTTAGCCCAACTTACTAAATTTCATGCAGTATGAAATTCATAATAGAGAATGTATTACTACTCATTACAAAGATCTATACATGCTAAGTATACAAAGCGTGAACAGTGCAATACTATGCTATTTTTAAAAAACAGAAATAAGAGGGAGGGCACCTGGGTGGCTCTGTTGCTTGAGTGTAGGATTCTTGATTTTGGCTCAGGTCATGATCCCAGGGTTGTGGGATCAAGCCCTATGTGCTGAGGATGGAGCCTGCTTAAGATTCTCTCCCTCCCTCTCTCTCCATCACTCCCTTGGCTTGCATGTGTGCCCATGCTCTTGCTCTCTCTCAAAAAAAAAAAAATTTTTAATTTAAAAGAAAATAAAGAAAAACAGAAGCAGGGAAAGAGTATACATAAGCAAACACATCAGGATATGCATAGTTCATCTCTGAAGCATGCACACTACAAACTGGTAAGAAAGGCTATGTTTGGGGAAGGGAATTCTCAAGAACTATGGGGAAAAAACTTTCTTTTTCTATATGCATATATTACTCTTTAGGGAAAAATTACGGTTATTTTTCAAATTTATTTTCTAATTTAATATAGAATTTGACCATCACACTTAAAAGTGCAATTAATTGCATTAATAAGCAAGAGAAGAAAATGATTCATGAACATGGGTTATGTGTGGTCTTGAATTACTACACGAGTTTAGCATACTACTTTATTATTTACCTTTTAAAGTATTGATGCTCTACAAAGAATGCACAATGAGTTGAAACTAAAGTCTGATTTATCACCCAAGTATATTTCCCTGAACAGAAATGATACTGTATGCTATTATAAACAGAATCAGAATTAATAGTGTTATTCTGAATAAATGCCCACATTAGTATGGCAATGACCAAACAGGCAAGAAGAAACACTTACAATCTGGTTTCAGGAGCAGCTGACCCACCTTTTTTTTTTTTTTTTTAATGTTCACTTATTTATTTGAGAGAGAGAGAGAGAAAGAGAAGACGTGAACAGGGGAGGGACAGAGAATCCCAAGCAGACTCCACACTGTCAGCAAAGAGCCCCACACGGGGCTTGAATCCACCAACCGTGAGATCACAACCTGAGCCAAAATCAAGAGTTGGACACTTAACCCAGGTGCCCCCTGCTGACCCATTTTAAAAGATATGCAGAGAGTAGTCTTAAGAGAAACAGGTTTCATTTATCTTCTACTTCCGTTTAATAATTTGGTATAATGTTCATCAGAAAAGGTTAAATTTAGTATTTGCTCTTTAAAAAAAAAAAGGAGTTAAACTTTATTTATTTTTTTTTTCAACGTTTATTTATTTTTGGGACAGAGAGAGACAGAGCATGAACGGGGGAGGGGCAGAGAGAGAGGGAGACACAGAATCGGAAACAGGCTCCAGGTCTGAGCCATCAGCCCAGAGCCCGACGCGGGGCTCGAACTCGCGGACCGCGAGATCGTGACCTGGCTGAAGTCGGACGCTTAACCGACTGCGCCACCCAGGCGCCCCGGAGTTAAACTTTTTTTAAAGTTTATTTATTTTGAGGGAGGGAGAGCGCGCGCGCGCGCACACACACACACACACACACACACACACACACACACACACACACACACGGAGAGAAAGAGCATGCGCACAAGCAAGGAGGGGCAGAGATAGAGAGGGAGAGAGAGAATCCAAGCAGGCTCCACACTGTCAGTGAAGAGCCCAATGCAGGACTCACCCATGAACCATTAGATCATGACCTGAGCCAAAGTCAAGAGTCAGAAGCTCAACCCGACCGAGCCACCCAGGTACCCCATCAAAGGAATTTAAATCTTTTCTATAAAACCAATCTACTAGTAGGGAAATTAAGGCATTGGTCTTTCAGTCATCTTTCCTGATTCTGAATAAGTGATTATGCTTCATTCCCAATCCCTTAAATTTCTTCATAAAGAAATTTTTTAAAAAGTAAACTATTCTTTCCTATAAAGCTATATAACACAAGGGTTTTGTTTAAAAAAAAAATATCATGGGGGACACCTGGTGGCTCAGTTGGTTAAGTGTCTGACTTTGGCTCAGGTCATGATCTAGGGATTCGTAGATTCAAGCATCATGCTCTGTGCAGACAGTTTGCTTCAGATTGTGTCCTCTCTCTCTGCCTCTACCCCACTCGCATTGTCTCTCTCTCAGCCATGTTTATCTTGTGGCTTTTCATACCTACTCCAACACTGCTATATACTTGCCCTAGGAGGAGGAGGCCTCAAAACTGAGTCCGTAGAATGTGTTGTGAATTAACAACCCATCTTATGAGCCAACTTCAATGTACTGTTGATCTCTCAACAGTAAAACACTGTAATTTCAAATAGATAATCCAATAGTTAAAAACAGGTCTCTGATATAAGGCTTCCCTCAAACAGGATGCCTGCGTGGCTAAGCGGTTAAGCATCTGACTCTTGATTTCAGCTCAGGTCATGATCTCACCGTTTGTGAGTTCGAGCCCCACCATTAGGCTCTGTGCTGTCAGTACAGAGCCTGCTTGGGATTCTCTCTCTCCCCGTCTGCCCGTCCCCTGCATGCACTCACTCACTCTCAAAATAAATAAATTAATTTTTAAAAATTTTAATTAAAAAAAAAAGCTTTCCTCAAATATTTCTGGATTATTTACAGGATCATTTGCTGATTTCAGCAAAAAAGCAAACATAAGAAAAGCAAAACTTTTCACATACAAATTAAGGACAGCTCTTAAGATACTGTCTTTTGGAAGAGAAGGTGATTTTGTATAAAATTTTTTCAGCCCTGTTAAAAATATCTGAACTACTGCCCATAAACCAAAGGAAAACTCTTGCTCTCTAGGCCAAGCAATGTTAAAATGTACCTCAAGATAATGGTTCTCACCTGCTTCGGATTCTGTGTCTCCCACTCTCTCTACCCCTCCTCTGCTCACACTCTGTGTCTGTCTCTCAATAATAAATAAATGTTAAAAAATAAAAATAAAAAGATAATGGCTCTCAAATATGGGTTCTCTTAGTTTTGCTTAAATAGATCCTTAGGATCCGCCTATGAACTTATTGAAAATAAACATTCCTAGGCCCCAGTACCTTGAGGATCTGAATCAGTGGGTTGGAGTAGGGCCTGAAAAAAAAAATTCTTTTTCTTTGGACCTCAAAGAGCTTTGGAGAGGAAGCTTTTATCTGGAAAGCTCTCCAAAACATATTATCAAGCATAAAAAACGGGGTAGTACGGTACATATAGGATGCTACTATACACCTACATTAAGAAAAAAAAAAACCATTGGATAAAAGAATATATACTTGTGATGGCATGTAATATGTACTAAAAAGTATCTGGAAGTCGGGGCGCCTGGGTGGCGCAGTCGGTTAAGCGTCCGACTTCAGCCAGGTCACGATCTCGCGGTCCGTGAGTTCGAGCCCCGCGTCAGGCTCTGGGCTGATGGCTCAGAGCCTGGAGCCTGTTTCCGATTCTGTGTCTCCCTCTCTCTCTGCCCCTCCCCCATTCATGCTCTGTCTCTCTCTGTCCCAAAAATAAATAAATGTTGGAAAAAAAAAATCAAAAAAAAAAAAAAGTATCTGGAAGAATAAAGAAACTAATGACTGTTTAAAACAGTTTCCCTCTCAGGGCGCTTGGGTGGCTCAGTCGGTTGGGCATCCGACTTCAACTCAGGTCATGATCTCATAGTCCATGAGTTTGAGCCCCACATCGGGCTTTGTCAGCTCAGAGACTAGAGCCTGTTTCGGATTCTGTGTCTCCCTCTCTCTCTGCCCCTCCCCCACTCACGTTCTGTCTCTGTTTCTCTCAAAAATAAGTAAATGTTAAAAAAAAATTTTTTTAAATACAAAAAAGTTAAATAAAAATAAGTTTCCCTCTTTCGGTAAGAGATAGTAGTAAGTTATGTAGGAATTCAAGGAAAAGTATTCACTGTATACCTTTTTGATGACTGAACCATACGAACGTACTGCCTTTTTAAATTTTTGTTTAATGTTTATTTTTGAGAGAGAGAGAGACACAGAGACAGAGTGAGCATGAGTGGGGGAGGGGCAGAGAGAGGAAGACACAGAATCTGAAGCAGGCTCCAGGCTCTGAGCTGTCAGCACAGAGCCTGATGCGGGGCTCGAATTCACGAACTGAGAGATCATGACCTGAGCTGAAGTCGGACGCTCAACTGACTGAGCCACCCAGACACCCCCCTATATATTTTTTTAAATAAATGGTTTTTTTTTTTTAACCTCCCCAGATGAATTTGATACTCACCCAGAGATGAAAAGTACTGCCACAGGAAAATGATACATCACATTTACAAAAGGATGCTAACAGACATCTTTACTACTAACACATATCATTTTCCTAAAGTTAACAGTGTAATGATGAAACTGCAGGTTAAAGAAACAACAATATCCACAAACTTACCTGGAGGTACAGGTGGAGGAAAACCAGGAAACTGTGGGGGTGGAATCCCTGGTGGGAGTGCTGGGATTCCCATGGGAGGGCGATTCAAATGAGGGGGAAAAGACATTCTTACTGCAGCGGTCTAAAGAAAAAAATCATGACAAATCATTTTATTTGAAATCTTTGCAATTTGATATGCCTGGTTTGTTGGCCTTCATTTTTAGAGTATCTGCAAAATTCTAAAGTTTTCTTACCCAAAGTAGTTGGCAAAGACCCTCTTTTCTCTGTCTGTCCATTGAGAATTTTTAAAACTTAGATCTTTTCTAAAATAAGTTCCCAAAATGTACACGATCTAAATTCAGGATAGACTCCTACAATCATGTGGGAATACATATAAAGGAAGAAAAAAATTTTGAGGTTCAGTTAATATCCAAAAATTAAAAACCAAACATCAACGAATCTTTTTAAACCAAACTCAGAATCCAGGAAGGTTATCTAACAGTTTTTTTTCAGGTGTTCTGATGCAGTCATTTTTTACACACATCAGCACCCTGAAAACTAAATGTACAAAGTTACGCAGTATTTGTTGACTCAATGTTGGCCAGTTCCTCAAGGACAAATGACTGTCTCAGTAAACTATAAACCTGAGGGGGAAGAAAGCGCCTGACATCAGGTCACATGGTAACCATTCAGATATAAAAACATAAAATTTGTGACAGTGAGAAAGATGTCATAATTTTTGATAAAAGCAAAACTCTTAACCATTCTTGAATGAAATTCAATGAATGAATGAAATTCAAGAATCAGATGTTAGCATTTGATTTAATGTAAGAATACACTGAATCACTTCATTTGATTTATATTACTTAAAAGAAATTTAATTTTGTGTTTCAGCTAAATGAATGTATTTAAGACTCCTTTATGACCAAATTTTATATTTTCATCAACATACTTGAGTGTCCAGAACTATAAGAAAAAGTAGAAAAACAATGTGATGCCCTAGGAAGATCCCATGTACCAATTTTAAAAAGCAGCCAAAATCAGTGATCCCGTATCAGTGATGGCACTAAATAGTAGCAATTTAATGAACAGGATGTTTGTTGGATACTAGGAAAAATTTCACCTACACTCTACAACTGAAGGGGTCTAGAGTTATTTGAAGCTTTTAAAGAACATTTGTACTATTTCTGTGTGTGTATTTCATATACTGATTTACTCACCCTTCAGAAGAGAGAAGATAAAAAGTGCATGTCTTCCACTTCCTCGCCCCCTAATCCCAACAGTTTGGTATATACTGTTGTATTCTTCTAAATAGCTTTCTATACACAAACTAACATATAATTATTTGTGTTTTTCTGCAAACAGTATAATCATACTATATTGTTACGTGCGTTTCTCCTTCATTATCATTAACATCTCTTCATATCAGTTCACAAAGTTCTATCCCAACCTTTATAATGCAGTAAACTACCATAATACAGGTATACAATAATTATTCAATCAACAAGGATGATTGGCTCCACATTTTGCCTCTTACAAATAACATTGAACATTCCTAGACATACTAGATATATAAATCTATGCACCTGTGCAAATAATTTTATAACACAGCTTAGTACTGTATGCATCTACACTTTACCTCCAAATCATCCTCCAAAACTAACGTACAAATTTATATCCTCACCACCAATACATGGGTATGTATGCCCTCTCCTCAGATCCTCAACATCACTGGAGTAAATCAGTGTTTAAATTATAACAGTCTCATAGGTAAAAAATACTCTCATTTCAATATGTATTTCCTTAATCACTAATGAGGTTGAGTATCTTTTTACCTGTTTATTAGACTTTTCTTTAAAACAGTCTTAGATAAGCATGTCCTTCAGGCTCACAGCTGTTCTTCCTCAGTGTTGACTTAATAAGTTAGGATAATACAGGATTATTTAGGATAATTCTATAAAATCTAAACTTCCATTTCAGACAACACAGTACACTTAAAATATTTACAAAGCTTTACAGGTAAAACAAATTCCTAGAATTTCATACACTTAGAAAATAAGGTACTGGAAAATGCTTTAAAATCTTAACCATCAGCATAAATTAAAAAGGAAAAATGGAACTAATTTAATATTATAAATGTGTTGAATTTTTAATCTTTTTGTAATACTTTTTGCCCAAAAATAAAAACAAACATTCTACAGGAGGGGGCAGAAGTGTATCTCCTTTCAAAAGAGGGCTACTGTCCTACTTACAGAAGCTCTTCTATTATCATTATAATACTCTATCTCAGCACTTTCTTAGGAGGGCAGTTGGTATTAATACCTGTTGAATAAATAAATTAGTGAATGAATCAGTAAACAAATTTATTAACAAGCTCCCATGTGCCAATTTCTATGCTAGCAATGACCCAGTGTCTAGCCTCACAATGTTTTTACAAAGACCGGAGCATGAATTTATTGCCAAGTATTAAGCTGTAACCATTTTTTTTAAACCCTTTATGTTCTTGGTGTTTCAATTGTATTTCGTGGCTCTTAAATGTATACTTCATTCTGTAAGAATAACCAGATTATATGTTTTATGCTAACGTATGCATTCTATTCACTTCTAATTTTTGTTATATGTCCCTTTCATTTAAAACCATCCAAAACTTGCTTATTCATAGGTGAAACTTCAAAGGTAAAGAAAGGTATCTTAATAAGATAATGGTCCCTCCTATGGTCAGAAAACAAACAATTCTGATGATCACTGACCAATATTAATGTTCACTTTAAACACCCTAAAGTGAGAGTATCAACCACTTTTTTCAACATAAACTTTTATGTTTTGGCATGTGTGAAAATGACTAAGAATACTTTTATAACCGTAAGCAAAGCTGATCAGTTTTTACCTACAGTTGATAAATTGTAATATTCTCATAATAAATTATATGGAGATTCAAAGTTGGTAGGTACACTATCAACAATAGCCGAAGTATGGAAAAAGCCCAAATGTCCATCGATGGATGAATGGGTAAAGAAGATATACTATACATATACAATGGAGTATTACTCCAACAATCACAAAGAATGAAATCCTGCCATTTGCAACTATGTGGATGGAACTAGAGGGTATTATGCTAAGCAAAATTAGTCAGAGAAAGACAAATATCATATGACTTCACTCATATGAGGACTTTAAGACACAAATGAACACAAGGAAAGGGAAGGAAAGCAAAAATAATATAAAAACAGGGAGGGGGAAAAAACATTGAGACTCTTAAATATGGAGAACAAACAGAGGGTTACTGGAGGGGTTGTGGGAGGCAGCATGGGCTAAATGGGTAAGGGGCATTAAGGAATCTCCTGAAATCATTGTTACACTATATGCTAACTTGGATGTAAGTTAAAAAAATAAAATAACAACAACAAAAAGTTGGTAGGTACGTTGTAGAATAAAGTAGGGAAAAGAACATGAAAGAACATAAAGTAAAGAGCACTTTACTTTAAATATGGTGGTTGGGCCTCACAAAGAAGATAGGCAAACTGAACGAAGACTCCAAAGAGGCCAAGACAGGAAGCCTCATATATGGAGGCAACAGCCTTCCAAGCAAACAGCAAATATAGGAGCCTGAGGTGATCATGCAGTGTTTTGTGGGAGGAAAAACAAGGCCAACAGCTGGAGCAGAGTACTTGAGGAAAGCAAAGATAAATGCCAAGTATTACTTGGGGGAGCGGGCTCACAGAATGTAATACTTAGTAGGCCGCTGCAACGGTTTTGATTTTTACTCTGAGATGGAAAACATTTGAAAGGCTTTTGACCTGACTTACACTTTAAATGCGTCACTGGCCACTGTGTTAGTAAGACTGGCATTTTAATAGCGTCACTGGCCACTGTGTTAATGAGACTGGAGAACAAGTGGAGATGCAAAGGACTACTATAATAATACAGACAGGAGAGGGTGGTCTGGAATAGGTGGTGAAAGTGTTAGATTCTGGATGTACGTATTTCAAGTGTAGCCAATTGCTGAGGGATCACACAAGGAGTTTAAGAAAAAGAGAGTTGCAAAGGTTATTTTATTAGCACTGAAATGATTTAGGTAACATTTACAAAATACTTGTATTTTTCACTTTCACTCTGGAGGGCTTCACTTTTAGAAGGCTCAAAGCATTTTTTTTTTTAGTAAGATTTTATTTTTAAGCAATGTCTACGCCCAACGTGGGGCTCACACTCACAACCCCAAGATTAAGAGCCACATGCTCTTCCCACTGAGCCAGCCAAGCGCCCCTAGAAGCCTCAAAGCATTTTTACCGGCTCAGTATGAAACCTTATAGCCCAAAGTAACAAAATGAGCACCCATCATGCAAGTATTCCCTATCTTTAGTGCCTACTTTAGTGTGGCAGTGGTCATACAGATTTATTACGCGTTTGTCAAAATTCACTGAAATTAAATGGGTGCATTTTATTGTATGTAAATTTTATCTCAATAAATCTAGTTTCCTCTGTCCAAAAAAAAAAACTTTAAATAACATGTACCCCTACCACTCAACACACGCGTGCATTCTGCTTTTCTTTTTTTCACTTTTTCCTCTTTATGTTTTTTTTTCTCCTTATGCTGTTAAATCACTCCTTTTCTCACACCATTTACTGCTAATAACCATTCCTCCATTGCAGATTTATCCCAATAGAAAAAATATTTCACCCGGAATAGATTTACTGGCTAACCCCATCCAGACCCGGTGTGCCAAATTTCTAAATGGTAAGAGGCAAATGAACCAACAGATTCTCCTGAACAAATACTTATACAACTCATTCATTCAACAAATATCTAGCTCCAATTGTGTGTCAGATTCTTTTCTAAACATTATTTTCCTACGTTACACTGCCAGTCCAGTAGCTCTTCATTGAATATAAGTGATCAATACTGTAGCGTGTATTGTTCCCTGCTCTGCTTACAGCCTACAAGGTACAATGGACTGACATACCTGTCCCAGCCTAAAGAAAGCAAGCCCCTCAAAACCGCATCTCAAACTGAATTTCTACAGAAGTGGAGTCTTCGGGAACTATTCCTAGGAAAGAGTATTCCATATCCAAAGAATAGGAAATGCTTGATTAACAAAATGTTTCTTTTGCAGGAAAGCTTTTCAGAGGTATGAAAATACTCGTGTTTTAAGTCTCCAAAAAGGGACGTGATCTTTTTCTTAGCTTTCCACTTTGCGGTTTTACCATTTTCAATGATTAAAAAGCAATACTATTTACAGAGAAAAATTAGTGGTAGTCTGGAGCTGAGGTGGGAACAGGGAGTGACTTGCAAACCGGACAGAAGGATCCTTTTGGGGGTAACAGTCACACAACTCTGAACACTTACTAAAAATCATCAAATTGCACATTACAACAAGTGTATTTTATGTATCAATTACACCTTAGTAAAGTTGCTTTAAAAAAAAAAAAGCAATATCAATTCAGAACAAGTTCAGGCTAAATCCAATTAAGACCTGTAAATTAGATAATAGTGAATCAATATTAATTTCCTGATTTTGTTCACGGTACTGCTATTAAATATGAAAATACCCTTATTCTAAGAAATATACACTTAAGTATTTAAGGGCTAAAGGACACCTCATCTGTGGCCTACTAGCAAAACATTTCAGAAGAAAACTATGAAGAAAAAGAGGAGAGGATAAAGTAAATTTGTGAAATGTTATCATTTGGGGAATCTGGGTGAAAAGCTATTTAAGAATTCTTTCTACTATTCTTGCAACTTTTTTGAAGTTTGAAATTGTGCTGATTAAGTTCTAAAAAGCAGTATCAGTAATTCTGGTGGTGTAAATGTTATGTTCTTTTTATTTTCTGAAGTTTCAAAATTTTTTTAAAAAGCAAGAGAAAAGCTATTCAAAAACTTTAAGGGATAATCAATCGAAATCCTCTTAGGAATGGCAGTGGTAATTGTCAGAAAAGACTATCAAGAGGTTCAACAAAATACACAGAATGTTTTTGTAAGACGTTAAAAGATTTGATGACTACTTCTGCTTCCAAAGTTACAAAATAGTCAATACAATTTTTCTTTAAATCGTATAAAAATGAAAAAACTATATAGCTAATCAGTGACCCAAGAAGTTACTTGAAAATCCCAAACTAATATCGGGTCTGAAGTAATTACCAATATTAAAATGAACTCATTTTATTTTAATAACAGATTTAAAGCCTTAACACAGTAAAATAAAGATACCAAACCACACACACACGAAAAAAAAAAACACCTTGGCCCAAACTATTATTAACATATAGTGCCTATATGCAACATTGGGACAATGAAAACATTTTTTTACTAGAAATGTTTTGGAACCAAACATTCAAACATACATACATACATACATACATACATACATACAGGAAAAACCATATTTTGGAGACCAGAAATGGGAATCCGGTAACTCCAAGAAGAATTATTATTTAATAAAAGTATTAACTAACATTTTATTTACTTCTGTTTACAAAAGCCTTCAACATACATTATCTCACTGAATCTCCCAAATTACCTGGTGTAGATATATTATTGTCCTTTTACAGATAAAGAAGCTATTTTGTCCATGGAAACACAATAAGTGAGTGGGGACTCCAAGGTCCCCACTATCCTGAAATTACCAATCCAAAGGCTGTTTTCACTGTATCACAATGCCTCTTTCTAGTAATAACATACCAAGAAGAAACTTTTTATTAAGGGTTAACTTTGATTTTATTTAGAAAAGTCTATTCAGAGTACATTGGACGAAACGTTAAGAGTCAGGATCAGGCTCTTGTACTTCACTGAAATCTCTTAAATAACAGTATCAGTTAATGCAAACTAAACACTATGTGACTTAGACATCGCACTAAGGATTTTACATACTTTTTCTCAATTAATCCCTAATAACAATAACCTATGAAGTGGATACTTTTATAATCCTCAATTTACAGATGAAGAAAAACCAAAGCTTCAAGAAAAGTTAGATTAATTAGAATAGTATAGTATCTGCTTGAATCATGAGGACCAACTGAATGTCTTTCAAGGCCCCTGAATGTTTTTGGAAAGCTTTTAAAAATCAAAGTTCCCAAGACCATATAAAAATTGTTTATACTCCACTGCCAACTACCTAATTCACAGTACTTCATACTAGAGCAGTCTGGTACAAGAGAAGTCCAATCTCTTCCCTCCTTTTGGTCTGCTCCTCTCTGCCCAGGATCAAAATGGCTTTTCCATGGCAATATAAATATCCACATTACATAACTTCAAAATAATCTTCGTACTCCTAGATCTACTTCGAAAAACGTATTTAAAAAGTACTGAAGACCAAAGAAGAGTAAGAAAGAAGTAACACATTTTAATGTGGAGCTTGGTCATCGCCTAGAATGAATGGGGATATAGTTTACTGCAACCTCCAAAGGAGGAAGGGGGCAGGACCACAATACTCATCACAATCTTAGACAAGCAAACCAAGAGGGTGCCAAAAAAGGTGGGCATTAGCTGAATCCGGAGTGGGTGTGGGGGAGTGCACTCGGTGGAGGGCTCTGGATGACCAAAGAGGAAGGGAAAGAAATCCTTTGGTGGCCGGCACCTCGCTAAAACGGGTGGCGGCTCTCTGGTTTGTGGGCAAAGCCTGGGGCAAGAGTGTCCTAGGCCCGTAAAATCTACAGTAAGGTTCCCCAGGCTCGGGTTAGAAAGGGGCCTCAGGGAAGGGCTCCCCAGGGGCAGACCGATCGTTTTGTGGCAAACGTGGAGCCCAGAAAAGGCCCAGGCGATCCACTCAGTGACGGGCCGTGGGAGGGAAAGAGAAAGTGGGCGACAATGCAAGGAGGAAAGCTCTGGCAGTAGGTCCCGGCCTCCACGGGTTCCTGCTGGGCCCACTGGTTTTCGAGGCCTTAGAGAAGTGAAGAAACCCAAGCCTCGTGCCAGCCCCCTCCCCCACCCCAACCCCTCTTCACCCCCAATCCCACCCCGGCCCTTTCGCACCCTCCCTGGTTTCCCCTACTCCCGGTCTCCCGGTTCCCACACGCGTTCAGAGGCGTGGACTCACCGCCGCTGAGAAAACAGTACGGTCTTCGCGGCCTTCCGGGCTCCAGGTTACGAGTGGGCTCCACCGGTTCGAGGTTTCTGCGCACCGCTCGCCGGGAGACTGGTTCCGAAGCGCCTACTCGCACAGGCCGCAAACACAGCCGCGCTGCGCGGGGAGCTTCTGGAGGTCTTCCTCTTGCCCGGCATGCACTGCGGCCAGGCCGACTGAAGAGGAGAATCATAGAGAAGAACGTGTATAGATAGTCTTCCCTTTGGCTCTGAATCACCACGCAGCGGCCAATAACCATAGAGAAGGAGAGCCTGGTGGGGACTAGAAAGGCTCGAACTGTAAATTACGACCCACCCTGCCATTTTTGATTGGAGCTGATTGAATCTTATGACTACGAGACGCCATCTTGAGGTCAAGGTTCCGCTGCGCGGGGCGCTGGGGTTGTTAGATTCTCACTTTTTGTAGTTTGTGTTTCCGGGCGTACAGGTTTGTTTTGTGGCTCGTTGAGGTGGGATGGACTGCTAACGGGGCTTCACCTAGCACGTTAGTGCCAACTCCCAAATGCTAACTTTCCCCTGGAAAACAGCTATTCTTGATACCAAGAAATAACTGCCAGAGGGCGTGGTGTGTTTTTTTTTTTTTTAAGTGTACGCGCACACCCCTTGTGCTCACTAGTAGAGCCAAAGAGGGGGCTAAAGATACTTGAAATACCTAAAATAGCCTGTAAGAACTTTGAACACAACTTTCATTCTGTAATGCAAAGGTGCTGAAAAGAAATTCACTTATTAATGGAAATGAAACTAAATTAATGCAACTAAGTGAAACTAGTCATAAATGATTCTTCAATTTATGCCCTTTACGGTCAATATCTTTTTACAGGCCTTTGTTTCCCAACTCTTCTCAGACTTATCATTTATTGGACATAAAGTTGTTGGCTCCCTGAGTGTTGGAAGGTAAATGCAAGTAAGATTTTATCCTTGTTTGGGAAGAGCCACAAACAACGTCAGATGATAGACTGACCACTGTGTGTAAAACTGAAACACACTCCTTTTCTTTATCTGCTTTTCCTATTGGATTTTACTCTACAGCATTTATCACCACTTACTAACTTTATATTTTTCTTATTTGTTTTCTGGTTTGTCTTCCCCTACCCCATCATAATATAAACTTAAGGAGTACAGGGATTGTTTTGTTCACTGCTGTGTCCCAGTGCCCAGTGCCTAAGACAAGGTTTGGCATATAGCAAGTGCTCAATAAATATTTGTTGAATGAAAGAAAGGATTATACATTAAAAATAAAAAGAGGGGCGCCTGGGTGGCGCAGTCGGTTAAGCGTCCGACTTCAGCCAGGTCACGATCTCGCGGTCCGTGAGTTCGAACCCCGCGTCGGGCTCTGGGCTGATGGCTCAGAGCCTGGAGCCTGCTTCCGGTTCTGTGTCTCCCTCTCTCTCTGCCCCTCCCCCAGTCATGCTCTGTCTCTCTCTGTCCCAAAAATAAATAAATGTTGAAAAAAAATTAAAAAAAATAAAAAGAAAAAATAATTATACATGAGTACCAACAGAACCTAAAATGCAATGGGAACACTAACGGGAAAGGCTATATAACATTACTACCATTTGTTAAATTTACATCCATCTGTATTTCCACTCATTAGATTTTCTTAATGTTAGTAGGGCTAATAATATCTATTCCCCAGGGGTGCCTGGGTAGCTCACTGGGTTAGGCCTCTGACTTGATCTCGGCTTATGTTATGATCACACAGTTTATGACATCAAGGCCTAAGTCTGGCTTTGCATGGTCAGCAGGGAGCCTGCTTGGGATTCTTATTCTCCCTCTCTCTCTGCCCCTCTCCTCCTCTTTCTGCTCCTCCCATCTGCCCACCTTGTGTTTGTGCCCTTGGTCTCTCTCCCTCTCTCAAAAATAAATACTGGGGTGCCTGGGAGGCTCAGTTGGTTAAGTGGCCAACTTTTGATTTCGGCTCAGGTCATGATCTCACAGTTCATGAGTTTGAGCCCTGCATCAGGGTCTGCGCTCGCTGCACAGAGCCTGCTTCAGATCCTTTGTCTCCCTCTTTCTGGCCCTCTCCCACTTGCGCTTTCTCTCTCAAAAATAAATAAACGTTAAAAAATTTTTTTAAATTAAACACTAAAAAACTTTTTTAAAATATCTATTCCCCAGAGCTGTTGCAAGGATTAAATTAACTAATGCATGTGAAAGTGCTTTTTTCAGTGACGTTCTAGTCAAACGCTAGTTACGTTTTGCAAATAAAAGCGAATTGTTGGGGCATCTGGGTGGCTCAGTCAGTTGGGCATCAAATTCCTGATTTCGGCTCAGGTCATGATCTCTGGGTTCATGAGCTTGAGCCCCTGGTCGGTCTCTGTGCTGACAGCTCAGAGCCTGCTTGGGATTTTCTCAGTCTCTCTCTCTCTCTCTCTCTCTCTCTCTCTCTCTCTCTCTCTGTCTCTCTCTCTCTCTCTCTCTCTCTCTCTCTCTCTCTCTCTCTCTCT
>NW_024412396.1:47480971-47512578 GCF_014898765.1 Herpailurus yagouaroundi | reverse complement strand
CTCTCTCTCTCTCTCTCTCTCTCTCTCTCTCTCTCTCTCTCTCTCTCACACACACACACACACACACACAATAAATAAACTTTAAAAAAAAATGAATTGTCCTTTTTTTTTTACAACTACAGGCATGAACAGAAATCCTTTCAGGTTATTCTATATCCCTTTGTTTTGCTAGAACCATTTTATACAAATTCCTGTATTACTTTATAATAAAATAAAACCTTAGAGAGTTGTCTCCACCAAGTTTGCCAACTTTTTTGTAGCAGACATTTGTTGCTTATATTGACCTGGCAGCCGTTCCCCTGCCTTTGGTAATGACACTCCAAATTTCTTACAAGAAACCATCCTTCCACTACTCTAGATCTTTGTAGTTTGGATGTAACATCCCAACCTTAGAGCACAGGGATAAAGTTGCAACCCAATCAGAGCCTGGTAATTGAGTATTTCTGTTGTACCAGGCACTATTTTAAGCACCTTGCAAGTATCAACAACTTTAAACTTCAACCCACTGACGTAGGAACCATTGTGGTACAGGTGAAGAAACCAAGGCTTGGAGAGGTAAAATAAGTTGTCCAAAGTTCTAAGAACAGTAAGTGATGGAGGTGCCTGGGTGGCTTAGTTGCTGAAGCATCTGACTCTTTATCTCATCTCAGGTCTTGATCTCAGGATCATGAGTTTAAGCCCTGAGTTGGTCTCTGTTCTTGGCATGAAGCCTACTTCAAACACAAAACAATACCAGTTAAGTGATGGAGCTGATCTGGTTCCTGAGTCCATGGTCTCAACCATCACATTATGCTGCTTCATCTAGCAGGAATAATGCTAAAAGGGGCTGGGGGAGGGGACTCTATCTTTTTTACTTAACTTAAATCTAAGGATTTCACCTTAGAACTAGTGGGGGTAAGAATGAAACAATCACAGAAGGAAGCGGAGTTAAGAGAAGATGCGAGATTTTTGACAATATCATTCGAGAACATAGATTCAGCCATTATTGAAACCATGATGCTTCTAGGCTTCTCAGTGTGGAAGCCAATAGATTCCTTTTCCGAAATCAGTTTGAATGGAGTTTTCTATCCCCTCAACAGAAAGCGCCCTGAACAATTCACTTGTATGTCACTTGTAGAGAATAGGTCGGGCCATTCACCTGCAATAACAGGCCTCCCCCTCCTGAGGAGTTTTTCCTCATAGGCCCTCGCTGAGGAAAATGACTGGAGATAATTAATTCGGATATTGATGACCACATTATGTGCATTCTGACCCTATTCCTATGGCCACAGCTGGTCAGCAACATAGCCTGTGACTTTTGAGAGAAACATTGTTTAGTTGGCACACACATATCCTCCCAAGAATTTAAACCAGAGATGCAGAGGAGTCAATTAACTGACAGCAAAAGGGAAATGTAGTTAGTTATAGGTGATAACATAGGTGAATCATATGAAAAACAGAAAGTCACTAGAATAGGCACCTTTGTGCCCTAGATTGAGAGGAGGAAATTTTTGGAATTCTTGTCAAGCACCTGAGCTGTCATCAGAACTGCTGGATTTAAAGCAATATCCTGCTGACTATCTAATCTCCCAAAAGCCCAGCCATGTAGCTTCAGTCCCTGCGTCATCGTTCAGGACATATCCCACTGTATGATAGTCCGTTTCTCGTATATTAGACACCGAGTTCTTTCAAGGAAGGGAGCACGTGTTTATTCACCTTTAAATGGGCAAGCTAGACACACAATATTCAAAATATTAGTGGTTTTTTTTTTTTTTAAATCACAGCATATCTTTAAAATGTAGCAAAATGGGGATGCCGTGGGTGTCTCGGTTAAATGTCTGACTTCAGTTTAAGTCATAATCTCACAGTTTGTGGGGGTGGTGCCCTGCATCAGGCTCTGTGCTGACAGCTCAGAGCCGGGAGCCTTCTTTGGATTCTGTGTCTCCATCTCTCTCTCTCTCTCTCTCCCTGTCTCTCTCTCTCTCTCTGTCTCTGCCGAGGGGCAGCCCCACGTGTCCTGGCTCTCAAACTAGATAAGCTTAACTGACTGAGCCACCCAGGTGCCCCACAAAAGGCAATTTTCCATGGACTATGCTTTGGGCTATAAAGAAGAGATGATCACGTATCCTTGAAAAATGGATGGCTTGTTAAAATGTTATGATGGAAACATGCAAAGTATTGGTAGTAGCACTTACCCTAGCCAGAAGATCAGAAGTCAGGAAAGGCTTCCAGGAGGAAGTATAAGCCTGAGCTTCATTTTGACCGGTGCTGTAAAGGGAGGACAAATGTTGAATAAAATATAGCAAATTCTCCCCTTTATTAGTAATCACAGAAATGCTAATACCATAGTGAGATAATCATTTTAAAGCCCTTTCCTTTGTAAAATGTAAAAAGTCTGAGAATACAAGGATGTAGAATAACAGGAATACTTAGGCATTTCTGGTAGAAGTGTATATTGGTACAACTATCTTGGCATAACCTAAAAAAATAAACCATGTGTTTTCCCTATGACCCAGCAGTCCACTCTTACTGTTGTATAAAAAAACCTTTGCGGGGCGCCTGGGTGGCTCAGTCGGTTAAGCAGCCGACTTCGGCTCAGGTCATCATCTCGCGGTCCGTGAGTTTGAGCCCCGCGTCGGGCTCTGTGCTGACAGCTCAGAGCCTGGAGCCTGTTTCAGATTCTGGGTCTCCCTCTCTCTGACCCTCCCCTGTTCATGCTCTGTCTCTCCCTGTCTCAAAAATAAAAAAAATAAAAAAAAAAAACCTTTGCGTACATGCACCAGGACACATATTCAAGAATGTTTATAACACCATTGTTAATAAAAGAAAAAAATACTCAAAATTACTCGAATGTCTAACAAGAGAATAAACATATTTTCAATAAGTCACATGATGAGCATTATACAAAAATAGAATGAATAAACTACAGTTACACACATGAGATATTGAATGAAAAAAAGACAAGTCAGAAGTCTATATTGTATGATACCATTATCAATGAAGATTAAAAACTGGCCTATGTAATAATCTACTGTTGAAAGAAACAACAGATTTTTTTTTTTAAACCAAAGGGTATTTCAGGGTAGTGGTTACCCCCTAGTTATTATTTCCCTTCTGGAGGAAAGAAAGGTGATGAGAAAAAAGAACATATATGTAGCCTCGATGGTTTTGGTAATGTTCTGGTTCATAAACTCAGTAGTGGGTTCACTGGTTTTCATTTTATTATGCTTCATAATTTACATATGCATTACATCAATACAGTAAATATTACATAATTTTAAATTAAAAATAAATTATGCAATCATGTCTATATATACTTAGAGAAACATATTTTATTTTGCTTTTTAGAATTTTACATAAATGGAATCATAGAGTTATTCAATTTTTACTCAGTAGGGCTAGGATTTTTTTTGGTATGTTAAATCAGTATGTAGAAATATACCTAATTTTGGGGTGCCTGGATTGCTTAGTCGGTTGAGCATCCAACTTCGGCTCAGGTCATGATCTCAGTTTATGAGTTTGAGCCCCACATCAGGCATACTGACAGACTGCTGTCAGCTTGGAACCTGCTTCAGATTTTCTGTCCTCTTCTCTCTGCCCCTTCTTCACTGGTTCTCTCTCTCTCTCTCTCTCTCTCTCTCTCTCTTTCTCTCAAATAAACATTAAAAAAAATGAGGAGTTCAGTCTTTAAAATTAGGTAGATGTTTTAATGTTTTTATTTTTATTTTTGAGAGAGAGAGCAATTGGAGGAGAGGCAGAGAAAGAGAGGGAGACACAGAATATGAAGCAGACTCTAGGCTCTGAGCTGTCAACGCGGAGCCTGACTTGGGCCGAGCCCATGAACTGTGAGATCATGACCTGAGCCAAAATTGGGGCAACCCAGGTGCCCCTACCTCATTTTTTTTAAGTTTATTTATTTTTCTCAGGGGTGCCTGCCTGGCTCTGTCAGTGGAGTATGTGACTTTTGATCTCGGGATCATGAGTTCAAGCCCCATGTTGGGCATTGAGCCTACTTAAAAAAAAAAAGTTTGGGGTGCCTGGATGGCTCAGTTGGTTAAGCATCAAACTCTTGATTTTGACTCAGGTCATGATTTCACAGTTCATGGGTTTGGGTCCTGAGTCAGGCTCCATGCTGGCAGTGTGGAGCCTGCTTGGGATTCTCTCCCTTTCTCTCTGTGACCCTCCCCTGCTTGTGCTTGCTCTCTCTCTCTCCCTCTCAAAAATTAATAAACTTAGGGGTGCCTGGGTGGCTCAATTTTTTTTTAATCTTTTTAATTAATACACTTTAAAAAAAAGTTTATGTTTTTCAGGAATCTCTATACGTAACATGTGGCTTGAACTTAGGACCCTAAGATCAAGAGTCCCGTGCTCTTCCAACCAAGCCAGGCAGGTGCCCCTGAATATTTTTAAAATTGCTACATTGGGGGTGCCTGAGTGGCTCAGTTACGTCTCTGATTCTTGACTTCAGCTTCTGTTCCTGGGATTGAGCCCTGAGCCAGGCTGTCAGTGCAGAGCCTGCTTGGGATTCACTCTCTCTCCTTCTCTTCCCCTCCCCTGCTCCTGCACTCTCACTCTCACTCTCACTCTCTTTCTCTCTGAAAATAAATAACTAAATAAACATTTTTTAAAATTGCTACATTGTATTCCATAACATGGTTGTGTCACAGTGTATGGACTAGAATTTTCAGAAGCAAATAACAGACCATTCAACTCAAACTGGCTTAAACAGTAGGGAAATGTTTTGGCTCATCCCACAGAAAGAGTAGATAGGCTTCCCTTCAGGGTTGAGTGATCCGGAGGCTCCGTAATTTTATCAAGAACAAGGTTCTTTCTGCCTTGCTTTTTTTCTCTTTGCTCTACTCTCTACAATGTGGGCCGTCTTCTTTGTGTTTTTTTTTAAGCTTTCATTTTTATTTATTATTTTTTTAGTAATCTTACATCCCATGTGGGGCTCAAACCCATGATCCCAAGATCAAGAATTTCATGGTCTTCCAACTGAGCCAGCCAGGCTCCCCAATGTGGGCCTCATTCTAAGGACAGCTACCCTCAAGGTCATAGAATGGCTATATTGAGCCCATGTGCTTTTTGATTCAGGAAAGAAACCAAGTAGATTTCAGAAGCTCTTCTAGAAGATCAAGGAAGAACATTCCAGAAGCTCCAAGAACCTGAATTGAATCGCATCCTACACTGAGTTTCTTGCTCTTGCCTGAAACAATCATTGGAAAATCAGGCCTCCCCCTTGAGCTAAGAGTCCAGTCACCTTTCTCCGAAACCCAAGGTCTCCACTGGGGAAAAGTAGACATTTAAACAAAATTAGAATTCTGTTAGAAAAGAGGAAGAGGGAAATAGTTACTGAGAAGGCAACCATCATCCACTATATAATTTATTTAATAATTCCCTTATTGATGGATATTTGTTTCTATTTTGCACACATTTAAACAGTTTTGCAATTACCATCTTTATACATGTTTCCTTAAAAATACATGAAACACCGGGGCGCCTGGGCGGCTCAGTTGGTTAAGCATCCGACTTTAGTTCAGGACATGATCTCACAGCTCCGTGAGTTCAAGCCCCACATCAGGCTCTGTGCTGACAGCTCAGAGCCTGGAGCCTGCTTCTGATTCTGTGTCTCCCTCTCTCTGCCCTGCCTCCACTTATGTTTGGTCTCTCTCTCTCTCTCTCTCTGTCTCTTGGAAATAAACATTTAAAAATTTGAAAAAAATACATGAAATATTTGTCTATAATTCTCTAGAACTGATATCAAGGCAAGGTGGAAGGCTATGCTAATTTCTAAACTTGAACAGATAATACCAAATAGCTCTTCAAAAGGGTTATATCAATTACATTTCTACAAATAGTTTAAACTTGACATACATATATATATACATATATATATACATATGTATATATATACACGTATGTATAAAACATTCTAATGGGAGACAATGACATTTAATTTAACTTTTATATCTCTGACTTTCTGTAATAAAGGAATTTTTTTCTCTTTCTTTTAAATTTATTTATTTATTTTGAGAGAGAGAGAGAGAGAGAGAGAGAACATGCATGGGAGGGGCAGAAGAGAGAGGGAGAGTGAGAGAGTCCCAAGCAGACTGTGCTTTCAACACGGAGCCTGTTGTGGGGCTGGAATTCATGAACCATGAGATCATGACCTGAAATCAGAAGTCAGATGCTTGGGGCGCCTGGGTGGCTCAGTCAATTAAGTGTCCGACTTAGGCTCAGGTCATGATCTCGCGGTTTGTGGGTTTGAGCCCCATGTGGACTGTGTACTGTCAGCCTGGAGCCTGCTCTTGATTCTGTGTCTCCCTCTCTTTCTGCTCCTCCCCGCTCTTCTCTCTCCCTCTCTCTCTCTTTTTTCTCTCTCTCCCTCCCTCAAAAATAAATAAACATTAGGGGCGCCTGGGTGGCGCAGTCGGTTAAGTGTCTGACTTCAGCCAGGTCACGATCTCGCGGTCCGTGAGTTCGAGCCCCGCGTCAGGCTCTGGGCTGATGGCTCGGAGCCTGGAGCCTGTTTCCGATTCTGTGTCTCCCTCTCTCTCTGCCCCTCCCCCGTTCATGCTCTGTCTCTCTCTGTCCCAAAAATAAATAAACGTTGAAAGAAAAAATTTAAAAAAAATAAATAAACATTAAAAAAATTTTTTCATTAAAAAAACAATAGAGACACTTAACCACCTGAGCCACCCAGGCATCCCTAAAGGTACCTTTTTCAATAACTGTTATCTGAACCCAGTCTCCACCAATCCAATAAAACTACATCTACTTTTTGCTAAGCCCAATGGATATTTCTTCACCTTTATCTTATTTTACTTTTCTAGCATGTAAGGTTTCTGACCACTGCACTCTTTCCTTGGCTTCTGTGTCCCACACTCTTCCTCCTACCTCTCTGCTTCCTCTTGTTCATTCTCCTTTGGAAGGTCCTCTTCTTATGCTCATATCTTAAAATGTTGATCTTCTGTAAGGCTTGCCCTCCCTACTCTAATGATTCCACAGCAAACTCGTGTACTCTTAGGGCTTCAACAACCATCTCTTCCCAGGTCTATTTCTGTAGCCTATATCATTTCAGTTCCCTTCTCTTATTGGCCAGCTACCTACTAAGTACCTCCACTAGGACTATTCCCTGGGCACTTCAAACCCACAATGGGCAAAACTACACTTACCACCTCCCTTGTTTTTGCAACTATCATCACCATCCAGGACATTTTCATCACCCCAAATAGAAATTTCATACACATTGGGTAGTCACTACTTATGACCCACTCTCCACAGCTCCTGGCAACCACTAACCAACTTCCTGTCTCTATGGATGTGCTTATTCTGGGCACTTCCTATAAATGGAATCACAGAACATGTGACCTTTTGTGTCTGTCTCCTTTCGTTTAGTATGCCTTCAAGGTTCAGCCATCTTACGCCACGTGACAGCACTTCATTCCTTTTTAGGCTAAAGAATACGCTGTTGTATGAATATGCCACATATTATTTAACCATTCATCAGTGGATGGACACTTGGGTTGCTTCCCCCACGAATAATGGTACTATGTGCATTTGCGTGCAAGTTTTTGCTTAAACGTGTTTTCAGTTCTCTTGGCTATGTCACTGGAAGTAGGACTGTGGGATCATATGGTAGTTCTATGTTTAACTTTTTAAAGAAATGCCAAACTGGTTTTCATAGCAGCTGTGCCACTTTACGTTCCCACCAGTGAGGTTTGAGGGTTCTGTTTGTCTACGCCATTGCCAGCACTTGTTATTCTTTGGGCTTTTTTCTCCCAATTATACCTTTCCTGCTTGATGTGAAGCGAGATCATTAGGGTTTTGATTAGCATTTCTCTCATGACTAATGATGCTGAGCACCTTTTCATGTGTTTATTGGCCATTTGTATATCTTCTTTGGAGAAATACCTACTTAAATCATTTTCCCATTAAAAATTTTTTTTGTATGATTCATTTTTATTTTTGAGAGAGAGAGAGAGAGAGAGAGAGAGAGAGAGATCACAAGTGGGGGAGGGGCAGAGAGAGAGGGAGACACAGAATCTGAAGGGAGACACAGAATCTGAAACAGGTTCCAGATTCTGAGCTGTCAGCAACAGAGCCCCATTCGGGGCTCAGACTCGTGAACCGTGAGATTATGACCTGAGCTGAAGTCGAACGCTCAACTGACTGAGCCACCCAGACGCCCCCCTTTTTCCATTTTTAAAAAATATTTATTTATTTATTTATTTTGAGATAGAAATAGAGAATGAGCAGTGGAGGGGCAGTGAGGGGAAGACAGAGAATCCCAAGCAAGTTCTGTTTTTTAAAAGATTTTATTAAAAATTTTTTTAATGTTTATTTTTTGAAAGAGAGAGAGTAAGGGTGAGCTGGGGAGGGACAGAGAGACAGAGAGAGAGAGAGAGACAAAGAATCCAAAGCAGGCTGTGCTCTGTCAGTGCAAAGTCTGACATGGGGCTCAAACCCACAAACCATGAGATATGGCCTCAACCACTCAACCAACTGAGCCACCCAGGCACCCCAAAAGATTTTTTTTTAAGTAATCTCTATACCCAGTATGGGGCTCGAGCCTACAAACCCAAGATCAAGAGTTGCAGGCTCTACCAACTCAGCCAGCTAGGCGTCCCGTGATTCATACAAGTTTTTAATTTTGATGAAGTCCAATCTACCTATTTTTTCTTTGCTTATGCTTTTCGTGTCATATTTAAGAGACTATTGCCTAATATAAATTATCGTAGTCTGTTCAGGTCACAAATATACCCACTGGCTGGGTAGCTTACACACAGCTGATTTTTATTGCTCACAGTTCTGAAAGCTAAAAGTCCGAGATCAGGTTGCCAGCATGGTCAGGTGAGGCCACTCTTCCCAGTTGCAGACTTACTGTATCCTCATACGGCGGAAGGAGCTGTGGGATGTCTTTTATGAGATTAATCCCATTCACTAGAGCCCCATTCCACATGACCTAATCACCCCTCAAAGGCCCAGCCTACTAATAGCATCAGCTTCAGGGGTTAGAATTTCAACATATGAATTTTGGAGGGTTACAAATACTCAGATCTTATCACAGGGTCATGAGGACTTATACCTATACTTTTTCTAAAAGTTTTATACTTTTATTTTATTTTTTTTTTAATTTTTTTTTCAACGTTTATTTATTTTTGGGACAGAGAGAGACAGAGCATGAACGGGGGAGGGGCAGAGAGAGAGGGAGACGCAGAATCGGAAACAGGCTCCAGGCTCCGAGCCATCAGCCCAGAGCCTGACGCGGGGCTCGAACTCAGGGACCGCGAGATCGTGACCTGGCTGAAGTCGGACGCTTAACCGACTGCGCCACCCAGGCGCCCCAAAAGTTTTATACTTTTAACTTCTTTAGGTCTTGGATTAATTTGAGTTGATTTTGTATTGTGATATAGGGATCCAAATTCAATGTTTTGCATGGATATCCAGTTATCTCTGCACCAATTGTTGAAAAGACTATTCTTTCCTTCATTGGACAGTTTGGAACTCTTGTCAAAAATCAGTTGAACAGGGGTGCCTGGGTGGTTCAGTTAGTTAAGCATCAGACTCTTGATTTTGACTCAAGAGGTCATGATCTCACGGTTCGTGGGGTCTATTCTCTTGTGATTCTTGGGGTTCTCTCTCTGCCCCTCCCTGCTTGTTCTCTCTCTCTCTCAAAAATAAATAAGTAAACATTTTTTAAAAATCAACTGACAAAAATGGATGGGTTCATTATGGACTCCCAATTCTATTCCATTGATCTACATTTCTTTCTTAAAGGATTTTTTTGAGAGAGAGATTTAAGATTTTTATTTGTTTATTTATTTATTTATTTATTTATTTATTTATTTATTAGAGAGAAAGAGTGTGCATGCAGACATGCAGAGAGGGGAGGGGCAGAAAGAGAGGGAGAGAGAGAATCTTAGGCAGGCTCCATGCCCAGCGCTGAGCCCAACTAGGGGCTTGAACCCATGAACCGTGAGATCATGACCTGAGCCAAAATCAAAAGTCAGACATTCAACCAACTAGACACCCAAGTGCCCCCATTTATCGTTCTATATATTTTTTTTTAACTCTTCTTTTTAAAGTTTATTTACTTATTTTGAGAGAGAGAGCAAGAGTGAGAGAGAGAGAGAGAGAGAGAGAGAACATGAGCAGGGGAGAGGCAGAAAGAGAGGGAGAGAGAGAATCTCAAGCATGCTCCATGATGTCAGCTGTCAGCGTGGACCTCTATGTGGGACTGGGGCTTGATCCCACAAACCATGAGATCATGACCTGAGCTGAAATCAAGAGTCGGACGCCCAACTAACTGAGCCACCCACCCAGGCTTCCCTGTCTTTTCAAATTTCTTTTAGTAATGTTTTGTAGTTTTCAGCATACAAGTCTTTCATCTCCTTGGTTAACTTTATTCCTAACTGGTTTATTCTTTTTGATGCTATTGTAAATGCAATTTTTTTCTCCTGAAACCATAAAACTCCTAGGAGAAAATATAGGTGGTAAGCTTGACATTGGTCTTAGTCAATTTTGGGGGGCTTGACACCAAAAGAAAAATTAACAAAAGCAAAAGTAAACAAGTGGGACTCCATCAAACTCAAAAGTTTCTGCACAGCAAAGGAAACCATCAACAAAATGAAAGGGCAACCTACCGAATGGGAGAAAATATTTGCAAATCATATATTTGATAAGGGGTTAATTCC
Organism: Herpailurus yagouaroundi; assembly: GCF_014898765.1. Taxonomy (NCBI): domain Eukaryota; kingdom Metazoa; phylum Chordata; class Mammalia; order Carnivora; family Felidae; genus Herpailurus; species Herpailurus yagouaroundi. Next base: position 47,501,902 of record NW_024412396.1, on the reverse strand, counting down.
GAAATATGTAAAGAACTCCTACAACTCAATAGCAAAATAGAATATTATTTTCATACAGTTGGCCAAGAGGTACATAAAAAAGGCGCTCAACAATACTAATAATTAGGGAAATGCAAATCAAAACTTCAAAGAGATATCATCTCACCCCTGTCAGAAAGGCTATTATTAAAAAGGCAAGATATAACAAGTGGTCGTGAGGATGTAGAAAAAAGAGAGCCCTTGGGCACTGATGGTTGGGAATGTAAATTGGTGCAGTCACTATGGAAAACAGTATGGAAGTTCCCCCTAAAATTAAAAATAAAACTACCATATGATCCAGCTTCTGAAGAAAATGAAGGAAAAAAAAAAAAACTAACTTGAGGGGTGCCCGGGTGGTTAAGTGTCGGACTCTTGGTTTCTGCTTGGGTTATGATCTCATGATTAGTGGGTTCGAGCCCCACATCAGCCTATGTGCTGACAGTAAGGGGCCTGCTTTGGATGCGCGCGCGCTCTCTCTCTCTCTCTCTCCCCCTCCCTGCTCATGCTTTCTCTTTCTCAAAAATAAACTTTACAAAATTTTATTAAAGGAAAAAAACTAACTTGAAAATGTTAAATGCAAATGCTGCATCATTGCAGCAGTATTTACTACAGCCAATATACGGAAACAACCTAAATGCTTGTTAATGGATGAACGGATAAAGTGTGGTATATATACACAATGGAGTATTATTCACTCATAAAACAGAATGAAATCTTGCCATTTGCAACAATACCGATGGACCTGGAGGGCATTATTTTAAGTGAAATAAAATTACTGTATGATTGCACTTTTATGTGGAATCTAAAACAAACAAAACTGATAGATACAGAGAAAAGACTGGTGGTTGCCTAAGGGTAGGGTGGTGTGTGTAAAATGGGTGAGGGAAGTCAAAAGGTACAAACTTCCAGTTATAGGGGAGTCTGGGTAGCTCAGTCGGTTAAGCCTCAGACTCTTGGTCTTAGCTTAGGTCTTGATCTTAGGGGTGTGAGTTTGCGGGCCTACTTGAAAGTCACTAAGAGTAAATCTTAAAATTTCTCATCACAAGAAAAGAAGTTTTGTAATTTCGGATGGTGATGGATGTTAACTAGACTTATTGTGGTGCTCATTTCACAATGTATACAAACACCTGACATAAATAAAATGTTATATGCTGATTATACCTCAATAAGATAAAATAAGTTGGAAAGTGTTCCTTCCCTTTATGTTTTTTTGGAAGAATTTGTGTAGAATTATATTATTTCTTCTGTAAATGTTTTGTTTTGTTTTGTTTAGAGAGAGAGAAAGAGAAAGAGAGCACAAATGGGGTAGAGGAGCAGAGAGGGAGATAGAGAGAATCCCAAGCAGGCTCCATGCTCAGCACGGATTCCAATGAGGCTGATCCCATGACCCTGGGATCATGACCCCAGCTGGAAATTAAGAGCTGGATGCTCAACCAACTGAGCCATCCAGGTGCCCCCATAAGTGTTTAATAGAATTCACCAGTAGAGTCATCTGGGATTGGGGGGAGGGGGTGCCTGGATGGCTCAGTTGGCTAAGTGTCTGACTTCAGCTTGGGTCATTATCTCATGGTCGTGACTTCCAGCCAGGCATCGGGCTCTGTGCAGACAGCTCGGAGCCTGGAGTCTATTTAGGATTCTGTGTTTCCCTCTCGCTCTGTCCCTCCCCCATTCGCACTCTGTCTGCCTCTCAAAAATAGATAAACATTAAAAAAATGATTTAAAAAAGTCATCTGGGGATGGAATTGCCTTTCTGGGATGGTTATAAATTAAAATTCCACTTAATGGATCTATATGCCTCCTGAGTTCTCCCTGAAATTCTCTTTTTCTTTGTATTTCGCCCTAAAATTCTAGTTCCTCTCACCTCACCTTCCTCTGAACTCTGTCTCTTTAACTAGGTGAAACTGCTACGATCAGCTTGGGTTCTCCCTCCCTGCACTGCACCTGGAAATTCTCTCCAGGTTGTAACACTGGGGCAATTAGCAATTGTATGGCTCACCTCATTTGTTCTTTTTTTGGCGGAGATTAATGTCTTTTGTCTCAAAGTCATTATTTCATATACCTTGTCTAGTTCCCTAGCTGCTTAAAGTGGGAGGGTAAATATGGTTCCCATTATTCCATCATGGCCAAAAAGAAGTCCATTGACTTTTTTAAAATTTATTTTTGAGAGAGAGAGAGAGAGAGAGTGTGAGCTGAAGAGGGGCAGAGAGAGAGGGAGACACAGAATCTGAAACAGGCTCCAGGCTCCGAGCTGTCAGCACAGAGCCCGACGTGGGGCTCGAACCCACAGACCGTGAGATCATGATCTGAGTTGAAGTCGGACACTTAACTGACTGAGCCACCCAGGCGCCTCCCCCCCCCCATTGACTTTTTAAGATCAGTTTTGTATTTTCTCCTTAGAAATTCTGCCTCATTATTTTTTTTATGATTTCTTGCTAGTTTTATCAAGTGATTCAATATTTTTCTCTATATAATCAATATATTTGATAATTATAATAGCTGGGAATCTCAGAGGTAAAAATACCTCGCTTTTTTGCAGATTCTTATTCATGGGGGCTTGTTTTTGAGTTCATATTTAGCCTAGGTTTATCTGCGACAAAACCAAGGAGCCTAGGTTGAAGATTCTTCCAGAGCGGGTTTTCATTTATACTTGCTATGTGCCACTGGGCACTACCAGCTTGGGATCACTTCATTTCAAACTCAGACCTTCATGAGGGTAAAACTATGTTTACAAATTCTCGGTAAAGACTATCATTATCACTATTATTAGCAGTAGCATTATCATGATTCTAGTATAGTCTACCTGGAGTCACCAACACTAAGGTTTCTTTTTTGATTCCTTTGCCCGCAGGCAAATTTTTTTCTAGCTCACCCTTTCACTCAGCCTGTTGAGGCTCTAATCTCTGTTCTTCAAGGGCTCTCTTTTATTGCCCAAGACTTATTTTCCTATTCTCCTACGTAATTATTAATTATCATGACTCGAGGATAGGCTCCTGAGGCTTCCCCACAAACTTACTACTTTGGGATTTTATACTTTCCTTTTTTTTTTTTTTTAAAGATTTATTTTATTTTTTTAGAGAGAGACCATGAGCAGGGGAGAGGGGGAGAGAGAGAGAGAGAGGGGAGAGAATCTCAAGCAGGTTTCACACTCAGCATGAAGCTCAATGCAGGGCTTGATCCCATGACCCTGGGATCATGACCTGAGCTGAAATTGAGTCAGACACTCAACTAACTGAGCCACCCAGGCACCCTAGCAATGCATGTAAATGTATATTTGCGTAGTTTATCCAACATCTGAATATTCTTCTACATAAGCATTTTTAGAATATCAAGTCAGGCATACTCTTAAAAATAGAAGTCTGTGCTGACAGTTCAGAGCCTAGAGCCTGCTTCCGATTCTGTGTCTCCCTCTCTCTGCCCCTCCCTTGCTTGTGTCATGTCTCTGTCTCCTCTCTCAAAAATTCATAAACATTAGAAAAAAAAATAGAAGTTTCATTCTGAATTCCAAACTGTTCCTTTTATTTACTTATTTTTTGCCATTGCTCCAGACTTATGGTCCTTGGTCAGCCCACTGGTTGAACAAATGTCTCATCCACACTTATACAATAGGTATATCTCCAAACACAGGGAAGATATTACATTTAGGGTACACTCTCAGTAGCAAATGTCCACCCTGTTCATTGTTTTTGGGCGTCAATTCCAAATTCCCTGGGGCAGAGGGTCTGATTGGCACAGCTAGGGATTAGGCTGATAGAATACAAATGTTATTGATTGGGATCCACCTCTGTGAGTCAATGTGGCAGTTTTCAGAGAAAGAGAAAGTAATTATCCACTGAGAAGATACTTTAAAAGGTATCTATTTTGCCTTCTCTACCTGCTAAAGAGCTTCAATAAAGTTAATCATTCTGCAGTTCCAAATGACATAATTGTTTTAGCCTTAGTAGTAAAAATAATGGGTAATGTTTGAATACTGCCTGAATTTCTGTGTTGAATACAACTTTGGGCTGTATTTTTGGTTTATTTTCTCACCTCATGGTATGGTTACCAAGGGCCTTTTCACAAAGAAAAAGCTTTCATTTGATGATGTCTTTTTCTTTTCTTTTTTTTTCTTTGATATAATTTACTTATTTATTTTATAATTTGCATCCAAGTTAGTTAGGACATGGTTGAGGTCTTTTTCTTTTATATCAATTTTCTCTCTTATGATTTGTGTTTTTGGTATCATGCCTAAGAACTCTTCACCCAGCTTGGTCCTGGATTTTCTCATGTTTCCTTCTAAAAGTAGTTTTGCCTCTTACATTTAAATCTATGATCATTTTTGGGGCGCCTGGGTGGTTCAGTCAGTTAAGCGTCTGACTTCAGTTCAGGTCATGATCATCTCACAGTTCATGAGTTCAAACCCCGTGTCGGGCTCTGTGCTGATAGCTCAGAGCCTGGAGCCTGCTTCTGATTCTGTTTTCCTCTCTCTCTCTGCCCCTCCCCCACTCTGTCTCTTTGTCTCCACAAAATAAATAAGCATTAAAAAAAATATATATATAGGGGCGCCTGGGTGGCGCAGTCGGTTAAGCGTCTGACTTCAGCCAGGTCGCGATCTCGCGGTCTGTGAGTTCGAGCCCCGCGTCAGGCTCTGGGCTGATGGCTCGGAGCCTGGAGCCTGTTTCCGATTCTGTGTCTCCCTGTCTCTCTGCCCCTCCGCCGTTCATGCTCTGTCTCTCTCTGTCCCAAAAATAAATAAACGTTGAAAAAAAATTAAAAAAATATATATATAATCAGTTTTGAAATAATTTTTTAAAAGTTTATCTTTAAATAATCTCTACACCCAACGTGGGGCTTCAATTTACAACCCTGGAGTCAAGAGTTGCATTAAAAAAAAAAAGGGTTGCATACTCTTCCAGTTTTGAATTAATTTTTTGTGTAATTACATATGAGGTTTAAGTTGAAGTTAATTCTTTGCCTGCTTCTTGTCCAATTGTTCCAGCACCATCCTTCCTCTAGTATCCTTCCTGTGTTGAATTACTTTTGTACCTTTGTCAAAAATTGGCTGAGTGCGTGTCCAAAGCTGAGAAGTGGAGAGGGAAACAAGGTCCTAAGCATATTATTTGATTCCTAGATTGGGCGTTTGCTGCAAGTGTAATTGCCCAGATTGTTGAGTACCGTGAGCCAGTACTTTTATTGATTAAGGCAGTTTGATTTGTGACTTCTGTCTTAACTAATGGAAGAAACATGCAGATCGTACGTTGGCAGGACATAAATATAACCTGGTGAAATATATTATCATATATAAGAAAAACAGAAGTGGAGTAAACTTAACCATTTAGGTATAGATAAAGCAAGGTGCTCTTGGCAAAATCCAGGATGGCCACTAATTTGTTATTTTATGGTCCAACAGCTAACCTCCCTTTGTATTTGTGGGTAATCCTTCACCATGTCATGCCTCTCATTCTGGAATTCAAGAGAAAAATCCTCCCTCTTCCCACTTTGCTTATATCCAGGACATTAGATTTTCCTGCCTAGGATTTTGAATCTTGAGAGAGAGTCTGAACAAAAGTGCACACATTACCACACTGGCTTAAAACAACACAGATTTATTATCTTATACATTTTTTAAAAGGTGTTTTAAAGCAAGGGGACAGGACCCGTGGACAGGAAGAGCTGCCCCTACGGTTCTATAGTTTATCAGAAGTTGGATATAAGTTTACTGGAGTAAAACCAAGGCGTTGGCAAGGCTGTGTTCCTTCCTGAGTCTGTAGGAACTAAACTGTTTCCTTGAGCTTTCCAGCCTCTAGCTGCTGCCCCTGCTCCTCCCCCGCCAGGGTTCCTTAGCTCTTGGTTCCCTTTCTCCATCTTCAAAGCCAGTAACTCTCTTTCTGTCATCACGTCTGTCTAGGACAGACAGCTGGGAAAGGTTGTCTGCTCTGTGATTAGATCAGGCCCACCCGCATAACCCAAGATACTCTTCCCATATCAAGATCCTTAACTTCAGTCACATGTGCAAAGCCCCTTTCGCCATATGATGTAACATATCTACAGGTTACAAGGATTAGGATGTGGACATCTTTAACATTATTCTGCTTATCACTGTTGCTGTCATTCAGAGTGCAGTGGGGGCAGTACCACAGAGAGTGAGTTGGAAGAGGTATTCAGTGGAGACAATGACAATGATGGCATCATCCCCTGGCCTCACGTGGTGAGAACTTGGTTGTAATTCTTGCTAACTGCTTCCCTTGTCCCTGACCAGTTTTTGAGCCTGATGTTCCAAACTTCGCAGCAAGTCTAAGATACCTAACAGCTATTCAATCAATTAGCTTTCTTCTTAAATACAGAGTGACTTTCTGAGTTCTGTCCTGGTGAGTAACCACATAATGTCAAAGAGAAAGGAAACTTTAGAATTTAGTCTCTGGTTCCCTGGGCAAGACTGTCTCTAATAAGAGGTCTGTACACGTTAGCCTTTTGTCATAAATATTCAATGACTCTGACTATTTTTCTTTTGTTCTGATTCCATACTCCCCAAGCACCTTTTCAGCAGGCTTCTCCAACAAATGTGCTGTGTGAGGTTTGAGCATTACGGCCTGAGTGACAACAATATTTCATCGTGAACGATTGGATTGGCATTCTCGATCTGGTAAGATTGTTTAGTGTGTATTTATCCCAGAGAGAGACTGATTCACTCTTGGTGGGTGATAAAATAAAAGTTCTGTATATATAAGACTCAAGGTTGGATTTTGGGCTCTGGCAAATTTACCAAGGAAATGAATGTCATCTCTCAGCGCTATCTGGGAAATACACTTTTCCTATTCCACATTGAATATCTTGATGTAGCCACTTAGAAATGTGTATTTTATTTTATTTTTTAAGGTTTATTTATTTGAGAGAGAAAGAGAAAGAGAGAGAGAGAGAGAGAGAGAGAGCGCATGCACAGGAGAGGCAGAGAGAGAGAGAGACAATCCCAAGCAGCATCTGAGCTGCTAGCACAGACCCCAATGTGGAGCTCGAACTCACAAACTGTGTGATAATGACCTGAGCTGAAACCAAGAGTCAGACACTTAATCTACTGAATCACCCAGGCACCCCAGAAATGTATATTTTAATAGCTAAAGATCAATTGTGTGTGTGTCTGTTTGTTTATATTAAGGTCTCCCTTTAAGGGCACAAGCCTGGAAATTTGTCTTCTACTTGTTTTGTATTTCCTGAAATTGCAGTTAAATATTATTAAGATTTTTTTTTTTTTACTGTAATCTCTATCCCCAATGTGGGGCTTGGACTCACAACCCCAAGAACGAGTCACATGCTCTACCAACTGAGCCAGCAGCTAGGTGCCCCTTGTTGAGATCTTTAAAATGTTATTATTATTTTTTTAATGTTTGTTTTATTTTTGAGAGGGGGCATGAGCAAAGGAGGGGCAGAGGAGCCAAAGCAGGCTCTGTGCTGACAGCAGTGAGCCTGATGCAGGGCTCAAACTCATGAACCATGAGATCACAGCTTGAGCCAAGTTGGAAGCTCAACGGACTGAACCACCCAGGCACCCCTAAAATGTTATGTTGAATGACTTCAGGAAATGATTCTATTAAGTCCAAGGGCTTGGTTTGTTTACCTTGTAGAATTTACTTTTATGTTACCTTTTACTTTTTTCCTAATTAAAATTAAATTTTTTTTATCTTTTATGGAGCGAGAAAGATATACAGACAGAAGAATGCAAAAGACACAGGGCGCGTAGGTGCCTCAGTGGTTTAAATATCCGACTGCAGCTCAGGTCATGATCTCACAGTTTGTGAGTTTGAGCCCCATGTCGTACTCTCTACTGTGAGTGCAGAACCCACTTGGATCCTCTGTCTCCCTCTCTCTCTCTGCCCCTCTCCACCCCTCTCTCAAAAATAAATAAGCATTAAAAAAAAAAAAAAAAGAATGCAAAAGATCCATGATCTAAAGCAAGTTTATCAAGTGAAGATTGGTGCAGCCACCACCCAGGTTAAGAGCTGAACGTTGCCAGCACCCAGAAGCCCATATGCCCTGATCATATCAGTTCCCTCTCTGAGCTAACCACTAGCTTGATTGTTTCTTTTTTGTAATATGGCTCAGAATATGGCAAAGAGTTCACCCTGCTGAAAACAACAAAAAATGTTGGTAAAATATTGAAGAGTCAACAAGAAGATATGTTAATTATAAAGACTAAAATCTAGGTGAAGGCAGGATCTAAGTAGAGCAATGATGTCACTTTTACCCTGGGGCATGTTCCTTAATTGGCACTTAAGCTTGGCTTTTCTAGGCCTTTGGGACAGAAGACAAAGCCCAGGGTGGGAGTGGGAAGTCTAAAGCTGGGGCCTCAAGGGGCTATAATTTCAGCATAAGGGTAAATTGTAAATAAATAGACCCCCACTCAACAGACTGGAAAGAATGTTGTCTTGGAAGGAGGAGATTGAGGGGAGTTAGAGGGGGCACTGGACCCATAAGAGAGCCCTCCCAATACACGTTTCCTGGTGGTTTAAAAAAATCCCAAACAATGGAGCCTGGGTAGCTCAGTCGGTTAAGTGTCCAACTTTGATTCAAGTCATGATCTCGCAGTTCATGAGCTCGAGCCTTGCGTCAGTTGGGCTCTGTGTTGACAGGTCAGAGCCTGGATCCTGCTTCGGATTTTGTGTCTCCCTCCCTCTCTCTCTGCCTCTCCCCCCCTCACTCTCACTGTCTCTCTCTCTCTCTCTCTCTTTCAAAAATAAACAAACTTAAAAAAAAATTAAAGGGGCGCCTGGGTGGCTCAGTCGGTTAAGCGGCCGACTTCGGCTCAGGTCATGATCTCGCGGTCCGTGAGTTCGAGCCCCACGTCGGGCTCTGTGCTGACGGCTCAGAGCCTGGAGCCTGTTTCGGATTCTGTGTCTCCCCCTCTCTGACCCTCCCCTGTTCATGCTCTCTCTCTGTCTCAAAACTAAATAAATGTTAAAAAAAAAAAAATTAAAAAAACTCCTAAGCAGTGACTACAACATAAAGTGGTCCCTCCTAGAGGCGCCTGGGTGGCTCAGTTGGTTAAGCATCCGACTCTTGATCTCAGATCAGGTCACGACCTTATGCTTCATGAGTTTGAACCCCCAGATAGGGTCTTGTGCCCACAGCGCCAAGCCTGCTTGGGATTTGCTGTCTTCCTCTCTCTCTCTGCCCCTCCCTCCCTCTCTCTTTCTCAAGTAAAAAAATAAACATTAAAAAAAAAAAAAGTGGTCCTTCCTGGCAGAAGCAAAAGGAAATCCTCTCTGGAGGAATGAAACTTTATCCTAGGACTCAAATAATTCCCACAAATAATTTTCCAAGTAGAATGCAGCTCATAGTAAAAAAATAAGCACACAACAGAAACAACAACAGAAACAGGTCTGATAATTTCAATTATCTGTTAAATAAAAATAAACTACCTTATTATTATTATTAGTAGTATTGACATATTGCACTTACATAGTAGAAACCTCAAGAGTACAAATTTGTTTTGGGGCACTGGCTGGCTCAGTAGATGGAGCATGTGACTCTTGATCTCCAGGTTGTGGGTTCAAGCCCCACGTTGGTTGTAGAGATTACTTAAAATTTGGGGGCGCCTGGGTGGCTCAGTTAGTTGGGTGTCAGATTTCAGCTCAGGTCATGATCTCACAGTTCATGAGTTTGAGCCCTGCGTTGGGCTCTGTGCTGACAGCTCCAAGCCTGGGGCCTGCTTCAGATTCTGTGTCTCCCTCTCTCTGCACCTTCCCCGCTCATGCTCTGTCTCAAAAATAAACATCTAAAAAAAAAATTAAAAAAAATTAAATCTTCCAAAAAAAGTACAAACGTGTTTTATTTATTTATTTATTTATTTTTTACTTTTATTTGAGAGAGAGGGGGGCAGGAAGGAGTAGAGAGAGAGGAAGACAGAAGATCTGAAGCAGGTTCTGTGCCGATAGCGGAGAGTCTGATATGGGGCTCAAACTCACAGACCGTGAGATCATGACCTGAGCTGAAGTTGGACGCTTGACAGACTGAGCCACCCGGCCGCCCTCAAATATGTTTAAGTAAAGTCTTCCATTTTATGTCACCTTAGTTCTACTCCTTGGAGGCAACCATTTTCCACAGGTTTAGGGGTGCTTATTACAACTTTAAAAAATGAACTTTAGGGGCACCTGGGTGGCTCAGTGGGTTAAGCGGCCGACTTTTGATTTTTGGCTGGAGCCCCACATCACAGAGCCTGCTGCGGATCTTCTGTCTCCCTCTCTCTCTGTGCCACCCCCCCCAGCCCCCACAATCACACTCGTGCCCTCTCTCTCTCTCTCTCTCTCTCTCTCAAAAATAAATAAATAAATACATAAACTTTAAAATAGGTATCCTTGGATTCAAAAGGGATTAACTACCATTTTGTTCCCAGGATATGTCTTCATTTTATTATTTATTATTATTATATATTTATTTTGGGGAGAGCATAAGTGGGTGAGGGGTAGAGAGAGGGGGACATAGGGTTGGAAGCGGGCTCTGCACGGACAGGGTGACAGCAATGAACCCGAGGTGGGGCTTGAACCCATGAAGAGTGAGTTCATGACCTGAATTGAAGTCAGAAGCTCAACCGACTGAGCCACCCAGGTACCCCATCCTCATTTTATAATTAGGAATATAAAACAACATATTAAGCTTAGAAAAAATTACAATATCAGTCTTAGGAACAAAACCCTCTAGGGAATTTTTAAGAGCCTAGCTCAAGACCTATTCTCTTAACTTACTAAAACCCTTCTTTTCCTTTTCCCACTTTGAAACTTTGACGTTTTAAAGTGCTATAGATAGCTTAGTTCTTAATATCCTGGTTTGTGATAAAACATAGGAAAAAAATTCTGTCATGTTGTGCAGTTTTTCCAACTATTGGCTCTCTGCCCAGTCTTGAAAACATAATTTTTATCAATATAACCTTCCTATGTGGCTCACTCATTATAATGCATATTTGTTTTTACGCTTGGTCTAATTATGTCCCTTAGACCTAAGAGTATGTGACTAAGTCAGGAGATGGATTCTTGTCCCAGCTTTGTCAATCATTTGCTGTGTAACTTGGCAAGTCACTTAATCTTAGTTTTCTCTACTGGGTTAACAATTATCAAGGTAGAATCATAGAATGTTAGAATTGGCAAAGCCTTCATTATTGATCCAGTGCAATTCCTTCATTTCATGGAGAGGTTGAGTGACTTACCCATTAGCTTTCTAGAACAAGCACTCAGTCTTCCCATCTCAGACCAGTGCTCATTTCATCATATCATGCTTTCTTTCAGTGTTGTTCCAAGAAACAAACGGAGATAAAAAAAAAAAAAAAGGAAACAAACAAATAAACCCCAAAGTGAAAGCACTGAACAAATATATGGCTTTCTATAAAAAAGCTCGATAACAGTGTTAACCATTAGCCTGCACCGTAGTCCACAAGCTTGTCTGAAAATGTACCCCGTCTAGCTTAAGGATGATTTAAAATCCAGAAGCTCTAAAACTATGTAAGAAAACGTCAAAAAAGTGAAAGGTAAGGAAAATAAATAATATTTGGCTTGAAGAATACTCATAAGGGAAAACAAAATTCCAAGAGTACTTATATTCTTTTGTTAATTCTTTCTGGTCTTCTCCTAATTTGTGCAAGGTGAAATTAGGGAAGAGGAGACCGCTTGTTTTTACACATTTCTGAAGGAATGGTGTGCAACACCGGTTACTTGAAATCGAATTATTTGCCTCAACTACACAACACATTACATCTAATTTAGCGCCATTCCCTCTCCGGCCACTACCCAAAACAACGCGCTGAAACCTTCGAACACCGCAGTCGATGCAAAAACTCCAAGTCCCGAAATACTCGACGGCCTGTCTTCACCACCTCCTCACAAGAGCACTCTGTTTGGTTTTGGGAGTTGTAGTCATTCAGAGCCTTCCCTTCCGGGACGTGGGGGAGGATTCACGTCCGCGGAACTACACTTCCCAGGAAGCTGTGCGCGCCCTTCTCCACCCTCGCGGGAGTCGGACTCCACCCCCTCCCATTCGTCCCTCCCTGGGCTGCACTGCTCACGCCTTCCTGTTAGTCCGAGCTGGGAGAAGTTCACTCCGATCAGCTGATCCCAACTGACAACAGGAGAGGAGGAAGCCCGGGAGGCAGCGAAGGAGGAGGGGGGCGGAGATGGAGATGAAGATGGATCCACCGGTGCCCTGAGGAACAGCCCCCGCCCCCGCCGGCGCACCGCGGTCCCCCGACGCCGCCTCGCTGCTGCCGAGCTGCTCCGTGGTGGGGTTCCCGGGCAGCCGCGGCGGGGAGGGAAGGGCACGGCCCTGCGGCGGGCGAACCATAGTCCTGGAGCTCCGGCTGCCCCCGGGGCGGGGGGGGGGGGGGGTGCGGGTGCGGCTGGGGTGGGGGTGGGGTGGTATAAACAATAGATTCGGCTCTGGCCTCTGCTAGCGTGGAGGGGAGATTTTGGGGGACTTCTTTGTTCAGACTCTGCTCCTGCCCCTCGGGTTGTGGTGGTGTTGCCCGGGAGGAAGGAAGGGTGAGGAATCCCCGGCTCGAGAGAGGTGTCGAGGTGGGGGCCCGAGTGGGCAGATTGTTTGCTTGGCCGGCTGGTCCGGCGGTGAGGTGTTCTTTCGAAGGTTGATTTTCTATTTTTCTAAATTTCTCTGACAGATTTTGATTTTCGTTTCCGTTGTGGAGGCTGGTTGGCCATGTCTGAGGTTAGGGTGTAAATAAGGTCTCCTAGTCACTCTCTTCTCCTTCCTTGTTTATCCAAAAATAAGATTGATAGATTGATTACTACAGGGTGGAGTGAGTATTTGTGAGGAGGGCTTTACGTTTCGTTGGTGCATTAGAATGGAGGTCAAGGCTAAAGGGGGGTTTAGAATGTAATTGTAGAAGTGACAAAAGCCTCTTCCCTGCCCCAGTTATCCTTTCTTTTTCTTTTTCCTTTTTGAAGTTATTTTTAAGTTAGTTTTTGAGTGACAAAGAGAGAAATTATTTGTTTTAACTCACTGCAGGCCTGGCTTTGCAGTGGGTTGTAGAGGAGGAATTCTGTCTCCTGTTGCTCCCTTTTTTTTTTTTTTGCAGTTAGAGAAGGGACAAAAGGAAGTATAATAATTGCGTTTTATTGTTTTTAAATATGACACGGTGACTTTTGTTTCCAGGCTGACAGTCCTTAATAGACATCTGTCTAGAGTTGAAACAACCTAACTAGATCTGCCAAAGACTTTGATGGAGCCAAAGTCTGTATTATCATTTCTTTAGCTTTTTACAGGCCTCTTTATCCACCTCACAATTGTGTGCTGCAGGTTGGGGGACTGCAAAGGGTTGTCCCTCCAAGGACTTTTTGCTAAATGATTTTGATTCTGAATTTAATTAATAACTGGACGAACAGAGAATTTCAGTCTGAGAATTAAAGCGGCAAAGTCTCTGAAATACCCTGGGCCTAGGGATAGTGGCTGTTTTCCAAAGGGGGAGCCTTGCCTGTGATATTGAGACGAAATTTCGAGGATCAGAAAGAGCCGGTGTAAGCATTACAAGCAAGAATGAGATTTCTGTCAGGAGTTTTGGCCTCTTATTTAATCACATTTTTTTTTTTTTTAAGGTGCACTTCTGTTTTTAGATTAGTGAAATCCTTTTCCTTCCTCTATTTAGGTATCCCCTGAAATATTGACTTGGGGTTGGATTATTTTGCAAAGCTCCTGACCACTCTGTCACTATACCGAAACCTCGTGGCCGAGGCCCAACTGATGAGTCCACCTCGGTGAACCCATCGGATCTCTTTCAGATAGCCCGAAGAGATCCTTCCAGGCTTGCACTTTACAGACGGATAACACCATCAAACCAAATCAACGTTGCTGCTGATACAGGAATCTTGGAGGCAGAAGATTAACAATTGGAACGTTTGTGAGCGTGTGAAGAATTCTGATAGGACCCCAGAGGTTTTTTTGTTTGTTTGTTTGTTTGTTTTTTTTAAGGCGTGCAGAACGCCGTGAAGGTTCTGTGCAGGCTTCAGACCCAAAGCCTTGGTCTTCACTGCTGGGGAAAGCCCAGTGACGGTGACGTTGTGGGTGATTTCCTTACCGATCCGAGTATGAGTGCCCAGACTTGCCCGGCAGACAAGGGCCTGAATCCGGGGCTGATGTGCCAGGAAAGTTATGCCTGCAGTGGGGCTGACGAGGCGGTCTTTGAGTGTGATGAGTGCTGTAGTCTGCAGTGTCTCCGCTGTGAGGAGGAGCTCCATCGGCAGGAGCGCCTGCGAAACCACGAGCGGATAAGACTCAAACCTGGCCATGTCCCTTACTGCGACCCCTGCAAGGGTCCCAATGGGCATTCACCAGGTGTGAGGCAGAGGGCAGCCGTGAGGTGCCAGACCTGTAAAATCAACTTGTGCCTGGAGTGCCAGAAGAGGACTCATTCTGGGGGTAACAAAAGGAGACACCCCGTTACTGTGTACCATGTCGCTAAGGTCCAGGGGTTACTGGAGGAAGAAGAGCTGGATGAGGAGACCAGGAGGAAGAAGATGACCGAGAAGGTTGTGAGTTTCCTCCTAGTAGATGAAAATGAAGAAATTCAGGTAAGCCTGTGGGTGAAGCCCATGGGATTCATGTGGTCGTGGGGCAGATCTCTTGTTGGAAGGCGCCTCTCAAAAGGGAATTCCGAGAAGAGCTCACCTTTTTAATCATTAAAGGGGGAGACCCCTGAAAGCTTAAAATTACAGGGTGTCAGATTAGTTTCTTACCGGTTGTGTGACCTTGGGCTGAATTACTTTATCTCTTAGCCTTAGTTTTGTCGTCTATAAATTGAAGACAGTGCCTGCTTTGGGCTGGTGTGAGGATGTAATGGCACCGTGTTTGTTGAGGCTGTTGCATAATAAATGCTCAGAATATGGTAGCTGTTATTGTTATTAGGGCAATTATGGGGAAGACCTTATTTAGATCAGCTTTCTGAATGAGAGCACTTGGCAAGTTGTGAATAAATGTGAATGACGAGGGGCTGTGTGTGCAGGGCAGGAGACATAGCGGGTCCCCTGGGAGTGCGAGGCAGTAAGTCATAGGCTTGCTATCTCAATTTAGAGAGGCGGGTCTTCAAAAAGTGGCCTCTGATAAGGATAGTATTCTGTTCAGATGGCCTCTTCACGTATAGGCTGATCGGGAAAAGCCAGTGAGGGCACCTGCCATTACAGAAGGACTGGAGCATATTTGATTTCATTCCAAGTTGGGGGGGAGGGTAGTGTGTGATGGGAGCAAGCTGGGCAAATGATGGCGTGTCACAGTGAGGGGTGACTCGGGAAGGGTGGTATAACGTTTATACTTTCCAGTGGAGGCATTGTGATGTCTATACTTTTGGGTGAAGCCTGCTTGAATTCATCCGAGCTTCACCACTCGGTGGCGGTGTAACCATGGACAGTTATTTCAGCTTTGTGCCTCAGTTTCCTCTGTACTTCACAGTAGTAGTTGAGAAGATTCAAAGAGATTAAGGAACGGGAATGGAAGGGCCCTCATCACAGGGCCTGGCACATAGTGCCCAGGAGCAGTTCGTTGTTTCTGTCAACGTCATGGGGTATTTGTGGTACATCGACTCCATACTTTGAGCAGTGATGACTGCTCAAGTCACCAGGTTGGAGGAGACCCTACGTGAGTTGCTGTTTGACAACTTTCCAGTTACCCACTAAACATTTTTCAGCTCTGTCTTTTTGCTCCTTGGTAAGATTATGGAAATGCATTACCTCATGATTCCATTGTCAGCTAAATACTTTGCTAACACAGACTTCTTTATTGGCTGAGAGGAGCTAATGGAGTTATGGAAGAGTGACCCAGATCCCATCCTGCCTCCCTTGTTAGCAATAATGTCTTCATTATGGTTATGCTCTAATTGGGTGACAGTTGGATTAAATATTTTATAAATGGAACACTTGGACTTGGATGATTCTTGTTGGTTTTGCCACCAGTTCAGCCTTTGGAAAGTCATACTTTGGATTGCCGTTGCTTTTTAAGATGAGAGGAAGACTTAGGATGAACCAGTAACCGTCATTATTGTGTTGGCACCAAAAAAGAATATTTTTTGAGGGGAGGAGGGTGTGTATCTTGTTTTTCTTTTTGTGGCTTTGATACATGTTCCTTAGTAAAGAATTAGAGAATTAGGAAAATGTAATGAAGAAGACAAATCCAACTACCCAGAGATACTTGTCCATCTTTTTTTTTCTTGCAGTGTGTAATAAAGTATGTAATTGTGTTTTTGTAAAGATTTCTCCTGCTTTTCCTTCCTTCTTAAACACTGACCACTTCCCAAGAAGTAACGGTTTCTTAAGCACAAGCAGCGCTGGTTGGGACTAATGGATTAGACGTAGAATTTATTCTTTTTAGGTGGTGATTTGTTCTCTGAGTCACAAGTGGAAAAATACTTTGAGAGAATGTGTGGTTCTGTTTTCTTAGGTGAATGTCCAAAACAATTGGATGATTGTCTAATACAAATCTAGATTATAAATTCAGCCAGAATGTGAACTCCTGGAGGGCAGGACTGTGTCCTATGCCCTGTAGCATGTACAATGGTGGGCACATTGTCAGTGCATAAATACTTGCTGATAGGTTGGTGATGTCACAACTCAACTTCAGTTTCTTAAAAATGGGTATCAGGCACATACCTAGTTAAAACCTAAAATAACATAAAAGGGCATGTGATGGCAAGAGTTTTCCCCTCCTGTTCCATCCCCTTAGTCTCTTTTCTTGGAACAACCACCGTGAACAGGGAACTACATGCATGCCCTTTTAGAAGTTTTTTAGATGTACTTATGAACATATATATATATATGTATATATATATCCTTTTTATTTTTATTAAAAATTTTTTTTAATCTTTATTTTTGAGAGAGAGACAGCGTGTGAGCAGGGGAGGAGCAGAGAGAGAGAGAGAGAGAGAGGGAGACACAGAATCTGAAGCAGGCTCTAGGCTCTGAGCTGTCAGCACAGAGCCCAACGTGGGCTCATGAACTATGAGATCATGACCTGAGCCGAAGTCGGATGCTCAAATCTGACTGAGCCACCCAGGCGCCCCTGTATCCTTTTTATTTTTAAACAGAAATGGAACCTAATATTCTCAATATTCTCCTAATATTCTGTCCTTGAGCTTTTTTTTTTTAATTAGAGGATACATCTTGTAGATTTATCAGTACATTTTATAAGCTCATTATTTAAAGGCTGCCTACTATGTTGCTGAGTGGATTTTCTATAATTTTAGCCTGTTAGTGGATATTTGAGTAATTACAAACAAGGATGTGTTGAATATCCCTGTGAATCTTTTTAGAAATGGAATCTCTTTGTCAAATGACGTGTGCCTTTCAAATTTAGATAGATATTACCAAATTTCCTAACCTCATTTTTTTTAGCCTCTGAAGTACTTCAGTGCAGTCCTCTGGGTTCTGATCTTGACTCCTAAGAGCTAAAATGTAAAGAGCTCTTACTATTGCTGTTAGGAACCGTTCTTAGCACTTTACACGCATGAGCTCATTTAATCCTGTTTATAACTATGTATTAGTTTCTTATTGCTGCTGTAGCAAATTTCCACACATTTAGTGGCTTAAAACACAAATGTATTTTCTTATAGTTTGGAGGTCAGAAGTCCTAAAATGGGTCTGTATAGTTGTGTTTCTTGTGGGACTCTAGGGAGTATTTCCTGGTCTTTCTAGCTTCAGGAAGCTTCCCGTATTCTTTGGCTTATGACCCCATCATCTGGCTTCAAAGACAGCAGTGTACCATCTTCCAATCCCTCTCTCTGTCATTCTGCTTCTGTTGTCATATCTTCTTCTGGGTCTGTGGCCCTCTTGCCTTTCTTGTACAAAGACACTTTGATTATGTTGGACCCACTTGGATAATCCAGCGTCGTTTCTTGCTCTCAAGGTTTTTAATTCAGTCACATCTGCAAAGTTCTTTTGCCACATAAATGGACCCATTCGCAGGTTTCAGGGATTAGGATGTGGATATCTTTGAGGAGGGGCTGCAATTTCAGCCTACCACACCCTATGAAGGAAGTTGTAGTCAGTTTGGGCTGCTCTATGTGATAAAATACCATATATCATTATATTACATACCATTGGGTAGTGTATAAGCAACAGAAGTTTATTTCTTGCAGTTCTGCAGTCTGGGAAGTCCAAGATCAAGGTGCTGGCAGCAGATTTGGTGTCTGGTGACGACTTGCTTCCTGATTCATAGACAGCCATCTTATCTTCTCCCTGTGTAGAAGGGAGTTCTAGAATCTCTTTAATAAGGGCACTAATCTTACTCATACGGACTCCGCTTCACGACCTAATCACTTCCCAAAGGGCTCACCTCCCGATACCATCACGTTAGGGGTTAGATTTCAACCCCCGCATGGGGGGGGGGGCACACAAAACATTTCATCTATAGCATTGGGTTTTATAGGTGAGGACACTGAAGCACAGAGAGATGAAGTAACTTGTCTGGATCAAGTTACAGTAAGTGGCAGAGGATTTGAACACAAGCGTCTGGGGGTGCCTGGGTGGCTCCGTCGGTTAAGCGTCCGACTTCGGCTCAGGTCATGATCTTATGGTTTGTGGGTTCGAGCCCCGCATCTGGCTCTGTGCTGACAGCTCAGAGCCTAGAGCCTGCTTCGGATTCTGTGTCTCCCTCTCTCTCTCTACCTGCCCGCCCCCCCACCCCCACTCTCTCTCTCTCAAAAATAAATAAAATGTTAAAAAAATTAAAAAAAAACAACAACACAAAAACACAAGCGTCTGGCTCTAAAATCCTTGGTCTAACTCTGACCCTCTTGTTGTTTCTGACCAAGTCAGTGAAGCTTTCTGATGAAGCTTTATGTGGCCAGTAGCATCAGCTCACCGATTCCTCAGGGCTGCCTTGAGGAGCAAATAAAGCAAAGCCCGATATAAATGTAAGACAGTGTTATTGAAGAACTGTTTACTCACAGTGGTAAGGATTGTATGAGTTAGGCCCCGTCTTCGTTTTTCATTTTATGTTTCTGGCATTTTTGGGTTTTGGCCATTTTCAGTTTAGTACATAGGAATTATTTTAGAAGCTTGTAGGCTGTAACTTATGTGTGGTTTCCTCAAATTCTATGGCCTGGAGTCCCCTAAGGTTGGTTGCTTGTGCTTTGAGTATTATTCGGTTCCTTTTCGAAATGAAAAAGTTCCTTGTAGGAGTGAGAATTCTAGCATTACCTTGTCATTTGGGTGTGTACTATAGTGGTAAATTTGAGGAGAGACTGACTTTTGGTCTCAAGCAAGACTTCATCTTTGGCTTTTAAACGGGTACATTTAGTCTGTTAGCCAAAAGCATTCATTAATTCCTCGCATTTATTAAGCGCATATTATGTGCCAGGTACTTTCTAGGTTCCAGGGAAGCATGGGTAATAAGATTTGGTCCATGCTCTCATAGACTTACCATTTAAGTGGGGAAAGCAGAGTTCACATGTAAAACACATAAAAGATGGCTCAGGTGTATTATTAATATTATTATCTTTAAATTATTTTATTTATTGGAGTGCCTGGGTGGCTCAGTCGGGTAAGTGTCCAACTCCTGATTTCGGCTCAGGGCATGATCTTACGGTTAATGAGATCGAGCCCCATGTCAGGCTCTGTGCTGACAGTGCAGGGCCTGCTTGGGACTCTCTGTCTCTTCCCGCCACCCCTCCTCTGCTCATGCTATCGCTGCCTCTCTCAAAATAGATAAATAAATTTTAATTCTTTTTTAAAGTTTATTTATCTATTTTGAGAGAGGCAGAGGTAGCGTGAGTGGGTGAGGGGCAGAGAGAGAGAAGACAGAGAATCCCAAGCAGGCTCCGTGCTGCCAGAGCAGAGCCTGATGCAGGGCCTGAGCTTATGAAACTGTGAGATCATGGCCTGCTCTGGAACCAAGAGCCCGATGCTTAACCTACTGAGCCACTCAGGCACCCCTTAGATGTAGTATTATTAAGTAAGCAAGAGTGATTTGGAAGCTACTTGTGCAGGATGGTCAGGGAAGCTTTTTATTGTAGAGGTTACTTTTAAGCAAAGATCTGATGGATAATACTACCTGGGGAAATAGCTCTCTGGACAGAGGGCAATGAGAACAGAAAGAAGGTGTATGTCATGTTTGTGGTATAGGAAGAATGTCCCCGTGGCTGGAGGGAGCTGGCAGAGAGTGTAAAGGGAACAGGTTCCACACGACGTGGGGCCTTGCAGGCCGTAGGAAAAAGTGTGGGTGTTAACGTGTGTTGGGAAGCACCAGACTGCTTTCTGGTAGAAAGTCTCATGATCTGATAGACATTTTCAAGAAGTGGCTTCAGTGTGAAGGCTAGATTGTAATGAATGTAGTGGGGCGAGAGGAAAAGAAGGGAGACCACTTAGGCCACTGCAGAAGATGAGGTGAGAGGTGGCTTCGATTCGGTGTCACCAAAATCACTGGGGAGATGGAAAGGCACGATGAGAGCTTCTGGGTTGGTGAACACATGGACACTGGGGAGAGTTGCATGTATGGAGGGGGCATGGAAGCTCCTCGTGTTTTCCCCATACCTTTCCCAATGCATCTCTCCATCTGGTTGTAGATTTGTATCTTTTATCATATCCTTTAATAAACTGGTAAGTATTAAAAAAAAGACATTGATGGATTTGGGACTAAGTTTGGATATAAAACAGGAATGCTGTTATAGAGTAGAGAGTGAGGAATGACCACCCTCAGTGGTGACTCCTTGGCATTTGGTTTGTGCAGATCACACCCTGGATTTTATTGATTTGTTAAAACTAAAAGACTTTAAGAACCCAGTTCATACAACAAAGAGCTAAATTAGTGTCATTTGGTTTTATTTAACTCAGTGGTTCTCAACGGGGAGTGATTTTGCTCTCCCTGCAGTCATGTGGTAATGTTGAGAGACATCTTTGGTTGCATGATTGGGGCATGTGCCACTGGCTAATGGGTAGAGGCCAGGGTGTTGGTAAATATCTTACA
>NW_024412396.1:47365312-47480871 GCF_014898765.1 Herpailurus yagouaroundi | reverse complement strand
AAGGATGCAGGTTTGGTCTAATAGGAGATCTGTGTTCTGGTGACGTGGAAAACGTATCAGGGACAAAAATTTAACATATACACTAGTTTTTCCTCCCTCTCTTGGTTCTGTTTGCTCCCCAGAAGTAATCTAGCTGAAATCAGTATTTTCTTTTGGCATACTTGCAACCTCTCTCATGAAATGGTTAGATTTTCTTCTGTGTTGTTGTCCTTGATTTTTCTAGGCCTCAGTAGAACTATGCTAGGAAAACCAGAGGACTTTCAGGTCCATTATTTAGAGTCCATAATAAGTAAACGATTCACACTGACAAATCAGTCCCCAAGCTCTTGAACTTAGAGACAACACCCTTCTCAAACAACTCAAAGGTTAGAAGAATAAAGTTCTAACAATGGGAGTTCTTAGTGGAAGAAGAGAATGGTATTTTCCATCTTTTGTGTCTTGTGAGGGATTCAGACATCCTGTGTGAATAACCACCCTATTCTCTTCTTTGTCCCTTTTCTACAAACTTCCTGTGACTGTCTTCTTTCCAAGAAAGTAGAGCAACAAACTGATGAGAAATTTCACTTGTTGTCCCTTTGTGCTGACTGACTCCCGAGTGGGACATTAGGAGAGCCAAGGAGCTTTTTGTGCCAAAGACTCTTCAAGTTAGGTCCCCTCATGCTGAGCACACAAGGTGATAAGGAAGCCCGGTGACCCAGGAACGGTCAGTGAGAAGCTAAGAAAGTGTTCGCTGGGGCAGGTCTTCCTTGACTCAGAGATACGCAGTCTGGACTCACTCTGAAGTGGAAGGCCACAGTGAGCCCTCTTCATTCCTTCTTCAGCACAGTGGTAGACTTCCTCTCTTCGGAGACCGTTCCTTTAAGAAGACCCATCACGTTGTTTGGCTGCTTCACTTGTTTACAATCCCAGAATAGTGTGGCTCAAAATACTGGGACTTGGCTTTTTTTTTTTTTTTTTTTTTTTTTTAATTGGCTAAAAGAGACATTATTCTTGTGAGATTCTGGAATGGAAAATAGCAGAGGATGTTTTCATACTGTATGGGAATCCTTGACCATAAGCTGGCTGTGCTGGTCTGTCTGTCCCACTTTTGTGCTCCTTTTTGGACTTCATCTGCTAGAGACCCTTGTGGCCCTGTCCTCTGTTTCCCGGTTTATAGGGTACCTTGCTGGGGCTTGGTCAGCTTTCAGATAGGCTGGCAGAAACACCTGAGGACTTAATTCTGGCCACCAGTTCGTGAGCCAGGGGAATCGATCTAATTTGTGGAACTTCCCCATTTTTGCTCTGCAGATGGCCAAACCATTACAAAGTAAGGACTAATTTTGATGCTGTGGCTGGTTGGCCCTTCGGCAAGTTCTGGTCGGTACTTGAATATATGTGCTACAATATTAATCCTTGGGTGCCATATGAGAAAATAACAGATCTGCTTAGGAGCTGACTGTCACAATCATAAGCAGTAATTGAGTAGCACAGGCTCCCTCCCCCATCACTGCTCTTTACTCTCAGAAACCCAAGTGAAAAAAGCCCCTTTTGCTTGGTAATAGTAGTAGAGGGAAAGCATTGTGTAGAATTACTGGGAAATGCAGGGTTGAGGATGACTCAGACAAACAGAAGGAGGAAAGGGCCCCTATGATGTGCTTTCTGTTTCTGCTTGGCATCTTTTGAGCTTTCTCAGTCTTGGACTCATTCAGTTATAACGGGGTCCCAGCATTTAACTTGGGAGACTATTTTGTTTAGTATAAGGCTTTTTAAAATTTGACCCACAGAATCCATCAAAACCACTATGAATCAGCTTTTCAGGGAACCTGTCTTTAACTATTTCAAGTTAGCTCCAGTTTGTGTGAATCTGTTTCTTCTGGTCTGTTATTTCCTTGAAGTGATTGATTTTTCTGGAATTAGGCAAACATTTGACTTTTTGAGCCAAGGTCAATATAACAGGCAGATTTCATATTAAGTTGACCTTATATGTTTTTCCTGTGGATGTATCTCCTGGCGGTAGTATCCCTGAGTTTATCCTGGAGATTGTGTGGCAAGGAAGTGCTTCAGACAGCTGGTTGAACTTTCCTGGGGAGAGGGATGGTCGTGCCTGCTTTGAGACTGTTTCTGAGGTTAGAATTGCTAAATGTATTGATGAAGAAGGGAAAGAAAACAAGGATATAGAAAGTTCCAGGCAAGAAGAATTGGGAGGGCCTATGGGAAGGGATACAGAGGAGCTTTTGGAGGCAGGAGAGCATGGATGTTTCCTGGGACGCTGTTTTGTTCATTTTCCCATTTTTCCAATGGCTTCTGGCCAGCAGTTAAGAGGGTTTCTTTGACTGGTTTTTGTGGTCAGCTTGGTGGTGGCTGGAATTCTTGGGTTAGAGAAGTAGGTGTGCAAAAGCACCTGACCTCTGGCTTGACTTGACTGGAGGATGATTCTACTTTCTGGTAGCTTTTGAAAAAAATTTTTTTTCCCCTTCTTGATTTCCTTCTATTTGAGACTGAATTATCACTGTGTTTCCCAGGGAATTTGACTCTAAGTATTAGAATGCTTGAAAAAAACTGACAGAGCCTGGTTCCTGCATATAGACACAGACATCCTAAGTTCAAGTTAAGAGACAACATAATCTTGAGCATTTCAGCATAGAGTATTCTAGAAATTCCTCTGCTTTCTAGCTCAGTTCTTTCTGCCTGGTGAATGTCAGTCCAAATGGCTAAACTGTTTTCTGTAATCTCTCATAGCCTTTTCTTTAAAAGAGCTAAATTCACTTTATCTGTATCACTCAGCAACAGTCATAAACATTTATTGAGTGTCAATTATGTGCCTTATTTGTTTAAGTAATCTCTATGAAAAATGTTTTAAAATGAAAATTGAGAGGTTAAGTGAGACTGGGCGGGTGTGGGGGGTTGCAGATGACAGAGATCTTCATTCCCAGGAAAGCTTTTATTTCTCTTTTGTACTTGTCTGTGAGCAGAGGCTGTTTGAGGATGCCATAATTCTTTTTGCACCCTCTCTTGTCATGCCTGGTGACCATGCAATCATAGGTCACAGGGTGCACTATTGTTTTTCCCCCACGTCTCTCTCAGTCAACTCTGTTATTTAGATCTGGACTATGACTGTTGGACAGATGGACAGGCAGACAGCCTGCTTGCCGGTTTTTCTTTTTGTCTCTTCTCTGTCTTCTCTTTCCTTCCCTGTTTCCTCCCTCTCTCTTTTTCTCCCTTCCCACCCTCCCTTCATTAGTTCCTCCTCTCTTCCCTTCCCTCATCTTTCTTTCCCTCTCTCCTCTCCTTCCTCCTCCCTAACTCCCCCAACCTGCCTTCATGAATTAAGAAGTTAAATCTGCTATTGCCAGGGGAGAAAAGTTTCTTTCCAGAACTAAATAGAAATGATTTTAGGCTTATGTACTGTTTTGGATTGTTCGTGACATTTCTCTTCCTTTTGTTACCACAGAAAATTGTGTTCATTACATTGTTTTTAAAAGGATTGACCTAAAGAGGTTTTGCTTCACAGTGCAACTTCTTTTTTTTTTTTTTATTTTTTTATTTTTTTAAATTTTTTTTTTTCCAACGTTTATTTATTTTTGGGACAGAGAGAGACAGAGCATGAACGGGGGAGGGGCAGAGAGAGAGGGAGACACAGAATCGGAAACAGGCTCCAGGCTCTGAGCCATCAGCCCAGAGCCCGACGCGGGGCTCGAACTCACGGACCGCGAGATCGTGACCTGGCTGAAGTCGGACGCTTAACCGACTGCGCCACCCAGGCGCCCCACAGTGCAACTTCTTTAAACACCATATTTCAAAGAGCAACTCCTGCCCTGGCCTTGTACTGTTAGTCTCTCCTGATTTCTTTTCATACCACTTACCACCATTTGACATAATGTATACTTTAAAAAATCAGCTCTAGGGGCACCTGGGTGGCTCATTCGATTAAGTGTCTCTGACTTCGGCTCAGGTCATGATCTAACGGTTTGTGGGTTTGAGCCTCGCGTCGGGCTTTGTGCTGACAGCTCGGAGCCTGGAGCCTGCTTCTGATTCTGTGTCTCCGTCTCTCTCTGCCTCTCCCCTGCTCAAGCTCTGTCTCTCTCTGTCTCTCAAAAACAAATAAATGTAAAAAAAAAATTTTTTTTTTAAATAAATAAACTTCAAAAAAAATCAGCCCTATTGTGATATAGTTTACATATGATGTAATATACACATTTTAAGTGTACGTTTTTATGAGTTTTGACAAATGCACGTGCACGTGTATAACCACCACCACCACCACCACTGCCACCACCACCGAGATACAGAACATTTCCATCTACCACAACGGTTCTCCAGCAGTCACTGATCTGTTCTCTATCACTTTAGATTTGGTTTTTCTAGAGTTTCTTATGAATAGAATCATGCAGTGCTGTTTTGTGCTGGCTCATTCACTCACCGTAATGTTGTGGAGGGAGGGTCATTCATCTTGCCTGTCTCAGTTCTTTTCTTTTTATTGCTGAGTAGTGTTCCATTGCATGGATTCACCACAGTTCGTTAATCCAATGACTTGTTTTTTGGTGTGTGTGCTGTATATTTTAATTGTTTGAATATGGTCCTCTCCCCATTAGAGTGTAAGCTCCATGAGGGCATTTATTTATTTATTTTTATTGAGATGTAATTCACATCACACAAAATTAATCATGGAGAAGTGAACAGTTAAGTTTTGTGCATCCCCTACTCTGTCTAGTTTTTTTTTTTTTTAATGTTTATTTATTTATTTTTGAGAGAGAGAGAGAGAGAGAGAGAGAGAGAGAGAGAAAGATAGAGTGCAAGTGGGGAAGGTGCAGAGAGAGAGAGGGAGACACAGAATCCGAAGAAGGCTCTAGGCTTTGAGCTGTCAGCACAGAGCCCGATGCCAGGCCTGAACCCATGAACTGGGAGATCGTGATCTGAGCTGAAGTCAGATGCTCAACTGACTGAGCTACCCAGGCGCCCCTACTCTGTCTAGTTCTAAAAAATTTTCATCATCCCAAATGAAAACGCTTTACCTGTTGAACAATACATAGCAGAGGGTAGTGATTTTTTTTTTATTTTAAATTTTAATTTAATTTTTTTAATTTTCCAATTATAAAACAACAGATTCTGCATGTTAAAATACTGAAAATACAGAACTACAGAAAAGTATAGAATTTTATCTTAATTTTGCAATAAAAGAAGTCCACTAGTATCTCAATTCTTTTCAATGCTGGATTTACTTTTTTAAAAAACAATTTTATTGGGATATGATTCACATACTGTACAATTCACCCATTTAAAGTATACAGTTCAGGGGCACCTGAGTGGCTCAGTCAGTTAAGCGTCCGACTTTGGCTCAGGTCATGATCTCATGGTTCGTGGGTTCGAGCCCCACGTCGGGCTCCGTGCTGACAGCTCAGAGCCTGGAGCCTGCTTCGGATTCTGTGTTTCCCTTTCTCTCTGCCCCTCCCCTGCTCACACTCTGTCTTTCTCTCTCTCAAAAAAATAAACATTAAAAAAAAATTTAAAGTATACAGTTCAGGGGCACCTGGGTGGCTCAGTTGGTTAAGCATCTGACTTCATCAGGTCAGAATATCTCGGTCTATGGGTTCGAGCCCTGCATCTGGCTGTGTGCTGACAGTGTGGAGCCTGCTTGGGATTCTCTCTCTCTCTCTGCCCCTCCCCAGCCTGTGTGTACATTCCCTTTCTCTCAAAAAAAAAAAAAAAAAAAAAGTATACAGTTCCTTGGCTTTTAGTACATTCATGTATATGTACAATCATCACCACAGTCACTTTTGTAACATTAAAAGACAAAACAAAACCATTTTCATTGGGCAGTGATTTTTGCCTCTTCTGTTCATCAGCATCTAAACCAATGTTTGGCATATAGTAGGTACTCAATATCTGTTGAATGAATGAAATGCATTAATGAGAATAAATCAATTTAATCATTAATTCAATGAACATTTAATGAGTGCCTACTGTGTGCTGACCACTGAGGATAATTGCAGGTGGCACTCAGATACTGAGCTTGCCCTTGGGGAGAGGACATTCCAGTGGTAACAGAAGACAAATACGTGGAAATAAGATGGATGAAGTCTGAGTGGTAGAGAGAGGATGTTATGGAAATTCAGAGGAGGGGAATACTGCTGGGGGGGTTACTTTGTTGACTTTAAGTAGTTATATGCCATGTTGTTACTTCACCAGGGCTCCACTGTCACATTCGATATGGCATAGAAAGCAGCCCCTTTCGTGGGGCGCCTGGGTGGCTCAGTTGGTTGAACATCCGACTTCAGCTCAGATCATGGATTTGCTGTCCGTGAGTTCAAGCCCTGCGTCAGGCTCTGTGCTGACAGCTTGGATCCTGGAGCCTGTTTCAGATTCTGTGTTTCCCTCTCTCTCTCCCCTTCCCCCACTCATGCTCTGTCTCTCTCTTTGTCAAAAATAAATCAACAGTAAAAAAATTAAAAAAAAAAAGAGCAGGCCCTTTCGGTCTCCACCTCAGACACCAAAGATCGCCTTGAATGCCAGTGTCATCTATTAAGATTTTTTACATAAGGGAGGAGAAGAACATTTTTAGGGAGTCTATGGTATATAATAATTCTTGGAATCATGGCACATCGTTCTTTTGAAAACGTTATGCCATCTTCTGCATAATGTATGTATTCAACCTCAGAACAGCTTTTTTTTTTTTTTTTAATTGAAAAGATACATCCTTTTGAGGGAGGGAACAGTAAATATTGAGTAAGCATCTTCTTCCAGTATCTCTAATTTTTTAATGAGCTGTGTATTGGAAACCTTCCCATGGAAGGGTTTTTACTTGGGATAATGGAATGAAATTCTGTGGTGGTGGTAATGACTGTGGCCTAGAAGCAAACCAGTATAAATACAGCAATATGGCAGCCAACTCTTTTCTGGCATTTACTGCATGATTCCAATGTGCAAAGTGCTTGATGTGCAATTATCTCATTTAATCCTCACAGCAATTTTTGAAGTAGATTGTGTTGTTAACCCCATTTTACAGGTGAGAAAACTGAGGCCCAGGGAAGTTAAATTCTTTAAGGTTATTCTAAAATCAGCAAGTGGATGGGGCGCCTGGGTGGCTTGGTTGGTTAAGCGTCTGACTTCAGCTCAGGTCACAATCTTGTGGTCTGCAGCCCCGCGTCGGGCTCTGGGCTGATGGCTCAGAGCCTGGAGCCTGCTTCCGATTCTGTGTCTCCCTCTCTCTCTGCCCCTCCCCCGTTCATGCTCTGTCTCTCTCTGTCTCAAAAATAAATAAAAAACGTTAAAAAAAAAAAAAATCAGCAAGCGGAGGGGCTCCTGGGTGGCTTAGCCGGTTAAGCCTCCGACATCAGCTCAGGTCATGATTTCATGGTTTATGAGTTTGAGCCCCGTGTCGGGCTCTATGCTGACAGCTCGGAGCCTGCTTCAGATTCTCTGTCTCCCTCTCTCTCTTTCTGCCCCTTCCCCACTTGCTCACTCTCTCTTTCTCTCAAAAATAAATAAATCATTAAAAAATTAAAAAAAATTTTCAGTTAGAAAGAAAAAATCAGCAAGTGGTATGTAAGCAGATTGGTTGAATCCTTAACGGTAAAACTATTCCCGGAGAGAATGTAGCATTTAGATATTCACTCATTTAACAAATATATGTTGATTCCCTATTATGTATCAGACCCTGGGCTAGGGCTACAGTGGTGAACAACACAGAACAGACCCTGGCCAGCATGGTACCTTATGGTTGGGAAGTTCAGAACCAGGAAGAATGGAAAAATGTTAAAAGAGATGATGAGTGGGGAATGGAGGAGGTTTTGAGCAAGTGAAGGGTTGAGTGAAATTGCCCATGATCTAATCTAAGTAGAGGTGGACCTAGCTCTCTTGTCTTCTTTCTGGCCTGGCGCTTTTATTGCTAAGTCCCAGAGCCTTTGTTGGAGCTTATGTCTGTTTTATAGCTGGCCAAATACGGGTATGCCGTGCCACTTAAGAGGGGGGCTGTGTATGCCATCTGGAAGTTCCTTGAAAGATCCTTTTAGGGGTGATGTGGGTCTTGAGGATGACTCGGTATTTCCTGTCTGTCCTCAGAATTCAGCTTTGTTTTGGAAAGCTTTTTGTTCAGATATAGAAGGATAGCTGAACAGTGAGTTGGGTGGAGGTCAAAGAAACCAACTGATCATGGAGCTAAAAATGACCCTCTTTAAAGAATTCACTTTGTGGATCATTTCTGCATACAAACATTCTCTTTCTTGCTGGAGTAGGAGGGGAGCTGCAGGCAGAGTCCGGGAGGCTGTGTGTCAGAAGTACTTCTGGTAGTTCTAAGACAAGGGGGGAGAATTCCTGACCTCTCAAGTAATGGAATGCTTTGGGGACACTGGAGTGGAAGAAAGTGATCTTTGCCCTTACCAAATGTGCTCAGTGTGTTTGTGAGGCCAATCTCATGACTTCAGTGGTCTTAAGAAAACATTTGATTGAGAAACAATTGAGTTTTTTATGAAACCCTATGGACACATACATGGATAAACACAAAGTTACACACTCCTTTTAGAATACAATGAAAGGAAACTTTCTAGACTTGCAAGGTTGGGAGAGACAGGTTTACTAGAATTTTCTGGCATAGGAGTTTATTACTGGAATGGAACATCCTTGTCATTTGGATTGTAAAAATAGATCAGCTGCTGGTCTGTTTGACATTGTTTAGGTAAAATCTTATGTGAAAATTAGATCATTGACTTAAATCACGACCTGGAGGCTCTTTTCAACATGATGAAAGTGGCTCTGGATTTTTCTAGGAAGAGTTCCCTCGCCTTCCACTTCTCCTTTACCTCCCCAGGAGAAGGAAGATGTTACCCAAGTTGTATACCTGTGCTGTATATCTAACGTCATCAGGTTAGTGCCAGGCACTAGATGAAGCTTGATAATGTATGTTGTTCTCATTTGTTGAAAAAAGTTCTGGTTTCCTTTTGGGATAGCGGTCTCAGTTCTGGTAAGAGTGACAATCTGGTTTGGTTTCTTTGGGTTCTGTCTCTTCCTCTGAACCCAGCTAAAAATGGAATGAAAAGTAAGATAAATCAGAGACCAACACGTAGAAGTAATTAGTAGGAAGTTCCCTTTGGCAGGAACTATGGACCGAGGCTAGTTTTAGAATCTCAGCGGGGAGGCATAAAATCATCTTTGTTGGTTCAGGGGTGGGATCTGTCGTAAGCATTGGGTTGTGAGGGGTTGGTAGGCGCAACCAGCCTTCTCTTAGCTCTTTCTGTGACTCTGGGGAGGGAGCTGGGTTTTGCTCTCAGCCACAGGGGACACCTTTATAAAAATTTAAAGGACTGTATGATTTTAGTTGGCACAGATTTCTTTTTTTCTTTTTTCTTTTTTTTCCTTTTTTTCTCTTAAGGCCAGAACTGAAAGGACCTCAGTGCTTAGCTACTTTCCTCTAGAGTTTTTTTCTGATGCCTTTGGGATTTCACTTCTGTGCTCTGTTGAACTTTCCTCCTTCCAGGCTCTTTCAGTTCCTTCTCTATCTCTTGCTTTTCCCTTTGCAGGGGACAAAGCTGTTTTCCCTCAGAACAAAGCTTATGTGGTTATTCTTTCTAGAATGATTCTCTAAGGGCTAAGCAGAAATTTCTTGACGGAGATTGTCATCATTCTCACTGTCTGCTTGGGACAGAGGGTGACTGCTGGACACTTTTCACTATCATAAACTGCTCTAAATTCTAAACTGGAACAGTGGAGATCACTGAGTTATTGTTATGTTTCATTTTAGAAACTCTGTTTGGAACCCTATACAGAGCGAAAAGCTTTGTGAGTGAGAGAGAGGTATACTCTTTGGTTTCTTAAGAACTGATGATGTTAGATAATCACTTTACTAAAAGTAAATACTAAGAGCCAGTATTACTAATATGTTGTTTTGATGAGAGGGAGAGGAAAGGAGTCAGGGAGCTTCTTCCTTCCTTCCTTCCTTCCTTCCTTCAAGATTTTATGTATTAAAATTTTTTTTTAATGTTTATTATTTATTTTTGAAAGAGAGACAGAGCACAAGTAGGGGAGGAGCAGAGAGAGAGGGAGACACAGAATCCAAAGCAGGCTCCAGGCTCTGAGCTGTCAGCACAGAGCCCGACGCGGGGCTCGAACCCACAAACCAGGAGATCATGACCGGAGCCGAAGTCAGAAGCTTCACCGACTGAGTCACCCAGGCCCCCCTGTTTATTTATTTTTAAAGTAATCTCTACACCAGTGTGAGGCTGGAACCTACAACCATGAGATTGAGAGTCCATGAGATTGAGAGTCTCATTCTCTACTACTGACTGAGCCAGGCAGGGGCCCGGAGATGTTTCATTTTTACATAGACTCCGTTTAGATCTCACCACATTGCTGATTTAGTCTCTGAATGAACAACTGGGCAACAAGCTAGTGCAAGCCCAGTTGCCACTGCTGTGTCCCTGGATGTTTTCACAATGAACTGGTCTTGAAATAATCATGGGTAATATTTATCGAGTGCTTACCGTGTGCCAGGCAATGTGCTGCGCCCTTTACCTGCTTTATCTCCCTTAGCCCTCTCAGTATCCCTGGTGGGTATGGAGTGTTGGTATCTCCCTTCCCTGAGGCCGTGGTAGCGAAGTAGCTTTTCCAAGGCCACTCGGCCGCAAAGCCAGGAGTGGAATTTGGGAGTTTCTGTCCAAGAGCTCGGGGGAAGAGCAGAAGGCAGAAGTTGGGGAGGGGAAGCTTTGGTGCAGTGCTCTTGCTGTTGTGTAAGGGCCGAGGAGCATTGCAGACATGTGGAGCTGGGTGGGGTGGCCGGCTCTGGCATGGCTCGCTGGGAGGCAGGCCGCTTCTTTCACTCCAGGAGTAGAGCAGAGTGGGGTCATTGATTGCAAACTGGCAGAACGAGTAGAGCAAGCGCCTTGTTGCCTTCTGGCCCCTTCCTTCCGTCATGAAAGGGAATCTTCTTATCTTTTCTTTACCATTTCCCCCCCTGACTGAAAATCAGTCTTGCTGCTGTCTAGGCTGTTCTCTCCTTTCTAGCTCAGGGGAAACCGGCCACAGATTAGGATGATATGAGTAGTAGAACAGGGAGCGAAATAACATGGACGGCGGAAGAAGGAAAAATGAACTATGGTTTCAGTTTACGAGGCATTTTCTCAATTTACCTATTTATTTGACTAGCAACCACTACCCAGTCTGGGAGGGCAAAGATGACTATGTCCTCCCTTTATATGTGGAAAAAAAACAACAACCCCACAATCAGTCCATGTTAAATGATTATCCAAGGCTTGTCAGTAGAGAAACCAGCCTAGGGCTTTGAGCTCCTGGAATTCTTTGCATTGAACTCAGATGCATAGGCCCAACACAGGAACGTGTGTGTTTAACATTCCCCAGGACACTGGGTGTCAAAATCATACCCCCTCGTGCTGACAGGGAGTGCTTTATTTTCATCCCAAATGTGTTGTTTGTTTATATATATTATGTATATCACTTGGTGGCTACTAACATAAATCCTGAGGCACTTAATTGTGTACTTAAAGGCTCCCACATGCCCCCTTTTCAGGTGCCCACCGTATGTATCGCAGAGAACCATTGCTCTGTGGGCTAACAGAGTCACAACAGAGTAGACTTTCCGGGGAGGAAATCCCTAGGCCTAGTCTTCTTCCCCAGGACTGTTTGGAAGGTGCTGGCTCTCGAGCCAACCACTCCGACCTTACCTGACTCTTTGCCAGTAGAGCTTTATGGAGCTTTTGTTGTCTCTTTCTCTTGTGGCTGACCTAGCAGTTTGGAACCAGTGAGTGACCCCAGTCCCAAACGGGCTGTTCCATGTAACTTTTTGTTCCTCCCAGTTGTCTGGGAGGTCAGTGAGCCCATCACCAGGTGTATCGAATGCTGCTGTGTGTTAAGCCCTATGGAGGATATAGGGTGGAGAAAAGTGATTAAGGTACCTAGCAACATGCATGACATTCATTCATTCATTTATTCATTCAGTAGCTAGATATTGAGCCTATGTTCCAGGTTGTATCCCAAACACTAGGGATGAAAACATAGGATAGATATGGTTCTGCCCTCACGGATCTAGTTAAGGGCACTGTCATTGCAGTAGGCATTCAGTAAATTATTAGCATTGCCATTAACGTTAAGGCTATTAATAACGTAACAATAGTGATGTTATTAATAGGATCATGAGTAGTTTACTATCTTGATGAGGTTATGGGAAATGAGGGCTCATATTATCACACCCATGGCCTGAATATATTTCTCTAATTGCTCTTTGTCAAACCAGCAGACTCTTAAGAATCAGGAAAGTGTGTTTTCTCTTATGGCTAAAGGATACTGGGTGTAAAAGTTTATCACTCCTTGCTGGAGCAGAACATGGCTTATTTAGATTAGGAATTTTGGCACTGGGATTCTGTATTCTGAGAGTAGGAATCCCATCTTTCTGGGGGTCCAGTCTGGGATCTCACTGGCACTGGGTCTCTTCTCTCCTGCCCTGACTTTTTTTTTTTTTTTAACGTTTATTTATTTTTGAGAGACAGAGACAGAGCATTGAGCAGGAGAGAGAGAGGGAGACACAGAATCTGAAGCAGGCTCCAGGCTCTGAGCTGTCAGCCCAGAACCTGACGTGGGGCTTGAACCCACGAACTGTGAGATCATGACCTGAGCTGAAGTTGGACACTTAACCGACTGAGCCACCCAGGTGCCCCTCTCCTGTTCTGACTTCTTAAAGAATTACAATGTTCTTTAAACTGTGAACAGAGGAATTATGGGATGGGTGAATTTTAACCAACACTTAAAAAAAAAAAAACAGCTTTACTGAGATGTAGTTCATATGACCGTATATTTTACTCTTTTATTTATTAAAAAAAATTTTTTTAACATTTATTTGTTTCTGAGAGACAGAGCACAAGTGGGGGAGGGGCAGAGAGAGAGGGAGACACAGAATCCGAAGCAGGCTCCAGGCTCCGAGCTGTCAGCATGGAGCCTGATGCGGGGCTTGAGCCCACGAACTGTGAGATCATGACCTGAGCCGAAGTCGACGCTTTAACTGACTGAGCCACCCAGGCGCCCCTATTTTACCCTTTTAAAGTATATAGTTCAGTGTTTAGTGCATTTATAAAGTTGTGCAATCCTTAACACTAATTCCAGAACATTTTTATCACTCAAATAGAAACCCCTATACCCATTATCAGTCATTCCCTAGTCCTTCCTTACCCCAGCCATTGGCAACCAGTAATATGCTTTCTGTTATTATGAATCTGCCCATCATGGATATTTCATATGAACGGAATCATAGAATATGTAGTATTTTTGTGTCTGGCTTCTTTCACTTAGCAGGATGTTTTCAAGGTTCGACCATGTTGTAGCATGCGTCAGTACTTCATTCCTTTTCATGGTTGAATAATAATACTCCATCTTATGGATACACACCACATTTTGTTTATCCATTCATCGGTTGATGGACACGAGCATTGTTTCCACCTTTTGGCTCTTAGGAATCTTGCTGCTGCCACGAACATCCAATGTTCAGGTTGGTGTGGACATATGTTTTCGGTTCTCTTGGATACATACCCAGGAGTGGAATTACTGATATGTATGGTAACTCCGTGTTTGACTTTTTGAGAAACTGCCATGCTGTTTTCCAGAGTGGCTGTGCCATTTTACATTCTTACCAGCAGTGAGTGCATAAGCAGTGCAGTTCCTCCATATTCCCACCAGTGTTGTCGTTGTGTTTTTTTTAAAGTACTCTCAACCCCCAACATGGGGCTTGAGCTCACGACCCCGAGATTGAGTTGCATATGCTCACCGACTGAGCCAGCCAGGCACCCCTAATAAGTACGTGAAGATTTGTGTTATTCATTTGTTTGTTTGTTTATTTTTTAACCTTTTTTTTTTAGTGTTTATGTTTTGAGAGAGAGACAGAGAGACAGAGCACAAGCCGGGGAGGGCCAGAGAGAGAGGGAGACAATCCAAAGCAGGCTCCAGGCTCTGTGTTGACAGCTCAGCCAGGGCTCGAACCCACAGACTGAGATCATGACCTGAGCTGAAGTCAGATGCTTAACCCACTAAGCCACCCAGGCGCCCCTGTGTTGTTATTTTTTTTAAAGCTCACTTATTTATTTTGAGAGCGAAAGTGCGAGTGGAGGAGGAGCAGAGAGAGGGAGAGCTCAGAGCCAGACGCGGGGCTTGATCCCACAAACCGTTAAGATCATGATCTGAGCCAAAACCAGGAGTCAGACAATTAACTGAACCACCCATGCACCCCAGGAGTTCTTTAAATATTCTGGAATACTCGTCCTTTATTAGAGAAATGATTTGCAAATACTTTTTCCCATTCTTTGGGCTCTCTTTTCACTGTCTTGATGGTATCCTTGCAGAATACAGATTTTAGATGTCATATCTAAGAAACCAGTGCCTAATCCAGGGTCACAAAGATTTGCTCCTATGTCTTCTGAGAGTTTTATAGTTGTAGCTTTTTCACGAGCTACACAATTAAATTGTACTGCCTGAGGGTTTGAAAGTTCTTAGCTGTTTTCTGCGGGTTAGGCTGGGTGGGAGGCTGTCATCCTGGGGCTTTTTTTTCCTTGCCACCTGGACAGTCCGTTCAAGGACCTTGACTTTGAGAAGCAGTTGTTCTTGCAGGTTTTCTAACTAGTATGCATTTTATATTCCTTTATTTTATTTTTTTTTTTGAAGGTAACGAATGAAGAAGACTTTATTAGGAAATTGGACTGCAAACCTGATCAGCATCTGAAGGTGGTTTCTATTTTTGGAAATACTGGTGATGGAAAGTCTCATACTCTCAACCATACTTTCTTTTATGGTCGCGAAGTCTTCAAAACGTCCCCTGCCCAGGAGTCCTGCACCGTGGGCGTGTGGGCAGCCTATGACCCAGTCCACAAAGTAGCAGTGATAGACACAGAAGGGCTCTTGGGGGCTACGGTGAATCTCAGCCAGAGAACACGACTGCTGCTTAAGGTCCTGGCCATCTCAGACCTCGTCATCTATCGAACTCACGCAGACCGGCTGCATAATGACCTCTTCAAGTTCCTTGGGGATGCCTCTGAAGCTTATCTCAAACACTTCACCAAGGAGCTCAAGGCTACCACTGCCCGCTGTGGCCTGGATGTCCCCTTGTCCACCCTGGGCCCTGCTGTTATCATTTTCCATGAGACTGTGCACACTCAGCTGCTGGGCTCTGGTAAGTGGACAGGGTACCGTGTCACAGATCGACCTTTCTGGGCACGTGGAGGCAGCCGCTGGGCTGCAGTAGTAACTTGGTGGTGGTGGATTGCCCAGTAAAATTTCTGCCTGGGGCAAGACATGAAGGAGTGTTTGAAGAAGGATGGAGTGAGCAACCATGTCAAAATCTGCTTATGGTCAGGATGAGGACTGAGGATTACGGAGGTCCTTGGTGATCTGGATAAGACCTGTTTCCCAGGGATGGTGGGCATGAAAGCCTGATCAGGGTAGGATCAAGAGAGAATAGGAGGAGAGGCATTAAGTTTGTGCATATATTCCACTCTTTCAAATAGTTCAGTTACAAAGGGAAGCACATAAACGAAATGATAGCTGGAGGCTGACATGGGATTTCAGGAGATTTTCCCGTTTTTAAATTGAAGCTGTGAGGTATTGCAGAGATTTGTGTACTGGTGGGAATGCTTCACTAGGAAGGGAATAATGCAGATGGAAGAGAGCAGGACAATTGGAGTGAGGCCCACGTGGGTGGGTTGGCCCTAGGAGCAAGGACAGG
The DNA here is from genome assembly GCF_014898765.1 of Herpailurus yagouaroundi. Classification (NCBI taxonomy): domain Eukaryota; kingdom Metazoa; phylum Chordata; class Mammalia; order Carnivora; family Felidae; genus Herpailurus; species Herpailurus yagouaroundi. The sequence continues at coordinate 47,465,186 of NW_024412396.1, read as the reverse complement.
CCCTCTATGAGCACAGGAGGGAAGGTAGAGTGTATGGACACGATTGCCGGTAATTGGTAGATGTGGGGTGTGTGTGGGAGTTGTCTTCCTGTTTCTATCTCCTTAGAGAAGTAGGAAGTAAAATGATCGGAGGGAGGATGGGGGAGCAGGTGCAGCGACAGTAATTGGACACAGGTGGGGGCAGTAGTGTGGGCTCCTAACACAGTTGTATCATTTTCCTGCTCCTTCAGTCAGCAGAGTTTCTTAAAAAAATTTTTTTTTTAATGTTTATTTATTTTTGAGACAGAGAGAGGTAACGCAAGCGAGGGAAGGCGGGGCAGAGAGAGAGGGAGACACAGAATCCGAAACAGGCTCCAGGCTCTGAGCTGTCGGCACAGAGCCCGATGCGGGGCTTGAACCCACGAACAGTGAGATCATGACCTGAGCCGCAGTCAGATGCTCAACTGACTGAGCCACCCAGGCGCCCCAAGTCAACAGAGTTTCTTAAGTGCACAATGCCACGTGCTGAGTGCTGATGCGCAGAGCTGAAAAAAAGCGGGTCTTGCCCTTGAGTAGCTCACAGTTCGGTTGGGGAGACCACATGTGGTCTCTTCTGTAGTGGATGTAGGTCCTGGAGCTGTGGTAGTACAGAAAAGGGACTTTTTTTTTTTTTTTAACGTTTATTTATTTTTGAGACAGAGAGAGACAGAGCATGAATGGAGGAGGGTCAGAGAGAGAGGGAGACACAGAATCTGAAACAGGCTCCAGGCTCCGAGCCATCAGCACAGAGCCTGACGCGGGGCTTGAACTCACGAACCGCGAGATCATGACCTGAGCCGAAGTCGAACACTTAACCAACTGAGCCACCCAGGTGCCCCGACTTTTTTTTTTTTTTTAATATTTACTTTTGAGAGAGCGAGAGAGTGTGAATGGAGCAGGGGAGGGAGAGAGGGAGACACAGAATCTGAAGCAGGCTCCAGGTTTTGAGCTGTCAGCACAGAGCCCCATGTGGGGGCTCGAACCCATGAATCGTGAGATCACGACCTGAGCTGAAGTCAGGTGCTTAAGTGACTGAGCCACCCAGGCACCCCCAGAAGAGGGAGGATCTTTATAGATCTTAAGGGGATCTAGGAGAGGGGAGGTGATGTTTGAACTCTGGACAGGTGGCTTGGTAGGGCAGTGGGGGAAGGACGCTCTGGAAAGCCCAAACCCCTGGTGGTTTGAAGGAGCAGATTGTGTCTAGGAAACTGCGTGTGGTTCTCTAATAGCTTCCTAAGTTCCGTTCTAGCCCCTCAGTGCACCTTCCACACAGCATCCAGGGAGATCTTTTCAAGGGCTTTATCGATAATTTAGATCGTGTCGTACTCCTGCTTACAAGCTGTCGGTGGCTTTCACTACACACTAGTTACGGTGTCCTTACTGTTAAGTCCTGTCTGTGTCTCTGAACTCCTTCTCTGGTTATGTCCTTCATCCCCTTCCGCTGCCCGCTGCCTGCCCCCGTGCACATGATGTATATGCACACTCCCTTTAGCAGACGTGCCAGCCTTTTCTGTGTTACCACCTTTGCATATGCTGCTCTGTCTGCCTGGAACACTGTTCCCTCAGCAGGCCATACTTCAGATTCAACTCAGCTCTCACTGGCTTGGAGCCCTGGCTCATGTCCCCTGTAAAGTGGTCCTTCTTCCTGCACCCTCACGGTTACGCTCTGTTCATTTGCATCGGGGCACCTATCACTATCTGAAATCATCCTGTGTGCTTCCTTGCTTGTTTTTGTTTCTTTCCCATTAGAGTGGAAACTCTATGAAGTCAGGAAACTTGCCTGTCTTGTAATCTCTAAAGAGCCTGGATGGGTGCTTGACACATGGTTGCCTCTCATTAGATGTTTGCTGGATAAGTAAATGAAGCGGCTCGTTGTATCTGAAGCACAGATTGTACAGGAGGAAATGGTGGAGCTGCTCGGGGGCCGGATCACAGAGGCCTTGACTCAGTTCTCAAGTATGACAGGAACCTCTGAAGGATTTTAAGCAGGGAGTTACATGATCAGATCTATATTTTCAAAAGATCCCACGGCTGCCCATTGCAGGATGAACTAGAGAGGCATGCCTGGAGGCAGGGAGACCAGCCAGGACGTTACCACGGTACTGGATGAGAAGTGATGGGGGCCGAGCCAGGGCAGTGGCATGCATAAGAGGGAGGTGGAGAGACTGGGGCCGAATGAAGGATGTGGGTCTAGCAGGAAGATGAGAAATCTAAATGTTCCAGCAGAGGCTCCTTAGCAAGTGACTCTGAGGTAAGAAGACTGGAAATGCTGACTTTCAGATGCCTCCTGTGATTTGCATTTTTATGCCACTTTGGATTTTTACAAATTTGGTAAGGGGAAGGTTTAATTTTTAGCTCAGGATTTTGAAATAATGAGCCCTTCATGGATAAAAAAAATCTTGTTTCTTTGTACCATCTACCGCTAGGTGGTTTTATTTTTTTTACTTTTATTTTCTTAAATTTTATTTATTTGAGAGAGAGAGTGAGAACAAGTGCAGGGCAGGGGCAGAGAGAGAGAGAGACAGAGAGAGAGAGAGAGAATGAATCCCAAGCAGGCTTCATGCTGTCACCATGGAGATCGATGCAGGGCTCAATCCCACGACCCTGGGATCCTGACCTGAGCTAAAATCAAGAGTTGGATGCTCAACTGACTGAGCCACCCAGGTGCCCCTAGCTATTTATCTTAAATGTTCATTGGTAGATAACTGGTTAAATATGCCTATAGAATGGAATGTAGCTATTAAAAAGAATAAAGAACTTCTCAGAGTGTGTCATGAAAAGGACAGATACTTACAGTATGTTATTAAGTGATACAAGCAAGTTGCATATATGTGTTGGTAAGTGTGTAGGAAACAAAAAGGCCTGAAAGGGTAAACACTGAACTATAACCACCTCTGGGAAGTAGGAGAGAGCGAGGAAATCTATTTCTTTCCTCCATGCTTTGACATGTTTGGATTTTTTTACAATGAGCAGATTAAAAAGAAAAAGACTTTCCTTTGAAGTATAATGTACATACAGAAAAGTGCACATCAAAAGTATATAACACGATGAGTTTCACAGTCTGGATGTACCTGTGAAAGTACCAGACCATGACATGCCAGCACCCACTTCATGGGGAAGCCCTGCTCGTGCTCCCTTCTAGGCAAGGCTAACCTGAAGTCTAACAGCGTAAATGAGTTCTGCCTGTAGGTGTACTTTATATAGACTCAGACTATATACTACTTTTATAGTGAAAGACAGATTTTCTTTTTAAAAGAAGGGTCATTGTTTATGTACCTGTTTCCTTATCCAGATCACCCCTCCGAGGTGCCAGAAAAGCTCATCCAGGACCGGTTCCGGAAGCTGGGCCGCTTCCCTGAAGCCTTCAGTTCCATTCACTACAAGGGAACGAGGACTTACAACCCTCCCACGGACTTCTCTGGGCTCCGGCGTGCTCTGGAGCAGCAGCTAGAGAACAACACTACCCGTTCTCCCCGGCACCCGGGGGTCATCTTCAAAGCCCTGAAGGTCAGTTGGCTCCTGCCCCAAGTGCCTCTCACTGGGTACCAGTGGGTGGCAAGAACACTCTGCTCCCATGTTGTTGTTGGGGATTGGAAACTGGGGCTGGAAGGACAGGTTGTAAGGAAAGGAAGTGCATGAGTGGAGTTCACAAGTGTTGAGTGAGCTCATCTTGCCGGGGGCATGAGTACAGAGGAATCTTGGGTGATAATTAAAAAGTGATGGGTCCCCGTGTCAGAAAAACCCGGTATTCAGAGGATAGAAAAAGCGTTCATTTCTGCGTGGTGTGGCCCAGCCCTGGTGAGTTGACCTTGTACTGAGGCTCAGTTATCTGAACAGGATTCACCTTTTTTTTTTTTTTTTAAGCCTGTATTAAATTTATTTAAGATGGCAACTTTTGTTATCACCATAAATGGAAAACCACTGTCACAGGTAGAAGTTTCCCAAGATGAAAAATGAACACAGAAACACTATAACACTAATTGCTGTTTATTGTATATTAGCATTCAGAGGAATGTGTATAAATTAGTTCATTTAATCCTTACGCCAAGGGCGCCTGGCTGGCTCAGTTGGTAGAGTGTGTGACACTTGATCTCGGGGTTGTGGGCTTGAGCCCCATGTTGGGTGTAGAGATTACTTAAAATCTTGGAGCACCTGGGTGGCTCATTTGGTTGAGTAATTCTTGGTTTAGGCTAAGGTCAGGATCTCACAGTTTTGGGGGTTTGAGCCTTGCATGGGGCTCTGTGCTGGCAGCTTGGAACTTGCTTAGGATTATCTCTCTCTTTCTCTCTCTGCCCCTCCTCCACGCATGCTGTTTCTGTCTTTATCAAATAAAAAGTTACAAAAAAAAAAATCTTTATAAAGAAAAAGTCCTGAGCGGCCTGGGTGGCGCAGTCGGTTAAGCGTCCGACTTCAGCCAGGTCACGATCTCGCGGTCCGTGAGTTCGAGCCCCGCGTCGGGCTCTGGGCTGATGGCTCAGAGCCTGGAGCCTGCTTCAGATTCTGTGTCTCCCTCTCCCTCTCCCCCTCCCCCGCTCATGCTCTGTCTCTCTGTATCCTCTCTCTCTCTCTCAAAAATAAACATAAAAAAATTAAAAAAAAAAAAATCCTTACATCACCACCCTGTATGAAGTACAGTTACCATCCTCATTTTACAGATGAGGAAACTGAGGCACAGAGGTGAAGTAATCGGTTACACAGTTAGTAAGTAGCAGCAGGTATACACCCTGGCTGGTTTACTCCAGAACCCCCTATAACCAGTAAGATTCTCCTGCTTCTCAACAAATATAACAATATATTATTTTCTCTCTAGAGACTGTTGTTCATGGAAGGAGACTGGGACTTGTTTTTTCTTTATTTAAAAGGAGTATTAAAAGGGGTATTAGGTTCAAGAGATGATAAAGATAATGTTGTTACCTAAGTGAGACTTTCTCTTTAACAGAATTCTGAAATTTTGAAATTTTGAAAATGAGTTTATTTATTTATATGCTTTTAAAGTTTATTCATTTAACTTATATATATATATAGAGAGAGAGAGAGAGAGAGAGAAAGAGAGAGAGAGGGAGAGAAAGAGAGTGCACAAGAAGGGGGAGGGGCAGAGAGGAGGGGGAGAGAGGGAGAATCCCAATGTGGGGCTTGATGTAGTGAACTGTGAGATCCTGACCTGTGCTGAAATCAAGACTTGGACACTTAACCAGCTGAGCCACCCAGGCACCCCAAAATTTCTCTATTATAAAAAATACCACAACTGTATATCATGAAAGCTCTTCCTATATTTGGAATTATTCTAGGTTATATTCTCTTGAAGTAGATTGCATCAAAAGCGTGTGTGTATGTATATATCTATGCATCTATCATTGCATTTGTGCTGTTTCGCATAGTTGGACATGGAATTCTATTTAAGTATTTTTACTTATTTGGTGTCTTTTTTTCTGTTTTTCTGTTTTTAGCATTGCAGGGATTTTGTTCCAACACAACCTCTTATTTATTTTACCATTCTTGATAATTCATCAAGTGGATCCCTGTGAATGCTGCTTCCTTTTTGCAGTGTGCTCTTGGCCCTGTGCTAACCGCTGTGTTACCAGGCCTTCAGGCTTAGGACAGAGGAGCAGGAAGGGAGCAGGGCGTTTGGGGCAGTGCTGCGGGTGTGGGATCTGGAGAGAGGCTGGGGATTGTTGACAAGATTGGAGCTCGGGTCGTGAGGACACCCCTTTGGACTAGGGGATAGAGACTGGGGCCGGGAGGGATAGGAAGGAAGGGATAGGAGAAAGGGGTTTGGCATAAGATGAGGTAGGCTCTGTGCACACTGGAACAAACATCAGACATATGCGGATTTGCCCAACCCATTGAGGTTTTTAATTTTGTTTTTGTTTAAGTTTATTTATTTATTTTGAGATAGAGTGCAAGTGGGGAGGGGCAGAGAGAGAGGGAGGCAGAGAATCCCAAGCGGGCTCTGCACTGTCAGTGCAGAGTCGATGTGGGGCTTGAACCCACAAACCGTGAGATCGTGACCTGAGCTGAAGTCTGACGCTTAACCGACTGAGCCACCCAAGAGCCCCCTCCACTGAGTTTTTAAAAGGTTCGTATTGGGGTACAACGTAGACAATTAGTGAATATGGGTAAATTGTATATGAGCGTTTCTTGTACTATTCTTTAAACTTTTCTACAAGTTTGAAATTGTATCAAAATGAAGAGTTATCCTTTAGGGGCGCCTGGGTGGCTCAGTTGGTTGGGTGTCTGACTTCGGCTCAGGTCATGATCTCGCAGTCTGTGGATTCGAGCCCCATGTCGGGCTCTGTGCTGACAAGCTTGGAGCTTGGAGCCTGCTTCGGATTCTGGGTCTCCCTCTCTCTCTGACCCTTCCCAGCTCGTGCTATGTCTGTCTCTCTCTCAAAACAAACAAAACAACAACAACAAAAAACATTAAAAAATTTTTTTGAAAAGTTACCCTTTAAACAAACTTTGTAGTTTTTGCATCATGGTTGCTTTAGGCTGGATGTTTGTATCCTCCCAGAATTCATGTGTTGAAACCCTAATGCCTGATGTGATGGTATTGGAGGGCCTTTGAGAGGTGATTGAGTCATGAAGATCAAGCTCTCACAAATGAGATTAATTTCTTAGAATGAAGCCCCAAAGAGCTCCCTCGCCCCTTCCACCAAGCGAGGACGTGGTACAAAGGCACCATCTGTAAACCACAAAGCACGTCCTCACCAGAACCTGACTTTGCTGGTATTCTATCTTGAGCTTCCAGCCTCCAGATCTGTGAGAAATACGTTTCCATTGTTTAGAAGCTATCCGGTCTGTGGTATTTTGGGTTCTGGAGTCAGACAGACTTGTAGGAATATTCCAGTTCTGCCACTTACCATCCACTTACTTGGTCTTGGGAACTTTAGTTTATTTGTTCGTTGGTTCATTCATTCATTCAAAAAATAAAAGAGTGCATCTATGTGCCAGGTAAAGTTTGAGGTGCTGGAAATATGGTGGAGAACAAGATAGACAATAACGTTTGTCCTTAGAGGACTTCTTCAAACCTTTCTCCTCATCTTTAAAATAGGGATAACAAAAGAATGTTCCCAGGTGCCTGGGTGGCTCAGTCGGTTGAACGTCTGACTCTTGATTTTGGCACAGGTCATGATCTCATGGTTCATGGGATGGAGCCCTGCTTGGGATTCTCTCTTTCTCTCCCTCTGCCCCTACCCCACTCATGCTCACGTACTTTCTCTCAAATAAAATTAAAACTTAAGAGAAAGGGCGGGGTTGCCTGAGTGGCTCAGTCAGTTAAGTGTCCGATTCTTGATTTTGGCTCAGGTCATGATCTCACGGGTCGTGGGTTTGAGCCCCATGTCAGGCTCTGTGTTGACAGTATGGAGCCTCCTTGGGATTCTCCCTCTCTCTCTCCCTGCCTCTCCCCTGCTCTTGCTCTCTCTCTCAAAATAAATAAATAAAACTTAAAAAAAAAAAAAAAGAATGTTCCCACTGAAGTTGAGCTGAGGATTAAATGAGAGCAACAGTCTTGAAGAAACAAAGCACTTGGTATATAGTAAATGTTCAGTAAGTGTTCAGTGGTGTGGATGATTCAAAGGAAAAAACTATGAAAAATTATTGTATTTGAATAATTCATGAAATACATACTTCTAGTTAGAGTTGAGGTACTTAAATGTACTGGCTTATGTCCTTGAAGTGGCTCAAAGGTAGTCACAGTGGAAGATTCCACCGTCAAAAGAGGCAGAATCCATACCCTGTTATACAAAGAACTGTAAATCTGATCAGTATACATAAAAATTTTTTTTAAATTTTTAATGTTTATTTTAGAGAGAGAGAGAGCGAGCAAGCAGGGGAGGGCAGTGAGAGAGGGAGACACAGAACCCAAAGCAGGCTCCAGGCTCCAAGCTGTCTTCACAGAGCCTGACATGGGGCTCGAACTCATGAACCATGAGATCATGACCTAGCTTAACTGACTGAGCCACCCAGGCTCCTTGATTAGTGTACATTTTAATGACAAGGCCAATGGCTGGGTTCTAGAATTCCTTAGGTTTTCTCTAAGCTAACCCAGCTTAATGTCTAAATTAGACTGTCAAGCACACTGAGTGCTGTAAGCAGTAATTAGCGCTCAGGGATTTTTTACCCTCAGGAGATTTGGATGTCCTCCTCCAGGCCAGTTTGTTAGGCAATTTTGAAAAAAATAGTTACGCTCTATGCGTAGGAGTTGGTATGGTTCATGAAGTTTTCTGTAAATACACTGAGCCTGGTCAGCTGGAGTTGCGATGATTCTTGGTAACCAGGACCTGCGGAGTTTCACTTGGACCCTGTATTCTTTAGTCTCTGGAGTGGAGACTCAGGACATGCGGCTTCTCTCCACGGGCAGAAGTTATCTATTGAAGCATGCGTCTTTGACTCTCCCCGGGGAATTGTGGGGTTCTTGCAGCTTGCTGAAATCCTGGAAAAAATTGTTTTTGTCTTTTTTGGTTGTTGCTTTTTAAATTTCTTCTTTAGGTCAGAAGTTGTTACTTCTCTGATTATCATTCTGATGGAAAGCTACTGGTGAGGTTTGCATTAGGCAAATTGACCCAGTAGAGTTTTATTGCTGTTGAAATACACTAACTGAAATCTTCATAGTTCACAGCAGTATATAATAGAATGGCTGTCCTTCTCCATTTATTTTTTATTTTTTTAAGTTTATTTGTTTATTTTGAGAGGGGGGGAGGGGAAGAGAGAGAGGGAGAGTGAGAGAGTCCCAGTGTGGGGCCCGAACTCATGAACCACAAGATCATAACCTGAGCTGAAACCAAGAGTTCGATGCCTAACCCACTGAGCCACCCAGGCACCTCTCCATTTATTTTTTATTTGGCTTTATTTTGTTGTATTCATTTTTACAAGGAGCCTTGAATTCTTTTTGGAACAGATGCGTGGGGATGGGCATAAATAGATAAATTATCAATGCCAAAATAATTTGTTTGGCTTCCTGCTTCTCCCAGTTTTTTCTTTCTCTCTCTGGTATTCTTAGCTTTGTCCTATTCCTCGCTAACTCAGTAGAAACACTTCACGAAGTGGTATGTTCTAATATGACATATGTAATTTTTTTTTTCCTATGTAAATTTCTCTTTATTTAAAAAAAATTTTTTTTAATGCTTATTTTTGAGAGAGAGAGACAGAGTGCAAGCTGGGGAGGGGCAGAGAGAGAGGGAGACACAAAATTTGAAGCAGGCTCCAGGCTCTGAGCTGTCACCACAGAGCCTGACATGGGGCTCGAACTCACAAACCGTGAGATCGTGACCTGAGCCGAAGTCAGACGCTTAACTGACTGAGCGACCCCGGCGCCCCAATTTCTCTTTATTTTAGATAAGATGTACAGGAATATTGTCAGGAGAAAGTGTATAAAGTTTTGAGAACATGCAGACACAAATCACAAATGAGGGGATCAAAACTGGGATGCACAAATATAGAAATCTCAGCTCTCTAGGGATCAAAGAAACTCAAATGAAAACCCCAGCGGTATGAGGGCAAACACTGAAAAGTCTGGCAAGAAAATGTCCAAAAGGATGTGAAGCAGTGCAGACTCTTACTGACTTCCCATGGTGGTGGCGGGGGCGGGGGGCACCTGGACACCTGGGCGGCTCAGTCTGTTGAGCATTGGGACTCTTGATTTCCCCTCAGGTCATGATCCCAGGGTCGTGGGATCCAGCTTTGTGTTGGGCTTTGTGCTGAGCGGGGAGCCTGTTTAAGATTCCCTCTCTCTTTGTCTGCCCCTCTCCCACACACTCTCTCTCTAAACAAACAAACAAAACAAACAAAAACAAAACCTGCCAGTTGAAGTTAAAATTAGTACAACCATGGCTTCTGACTGGCTCAGTTGGTAGAATGTGCGACTCTTGATCTTGGGGTCATGAGATTGAGCCCCATTGAGCATAGAAGTTACTAAAAAAAAAAAAATTAATTAAAAATAAACAAAATTAGTACAACTGTTTTGAAATGCAATTTATAAATATCTAGTGTAGGTGAAGATATGAGTAATATATATTCTAGGTGTATCATCTCTAGGAATTTATCTTAAACTCTTCCACAGGAACATAGGAGACCTTTAGAGGGGATGTGAATAGCACATTCTTTTGTAATGGCAAAATAATATAAGCTAAGTATGAAAAAGTAGATAAATGGTGGTATGTGAGTCTTTGCTACTTATTTGTTTTAATTTTAGAGAGAGGGAAACAGAATCTCAAGCAGGCTGCATGCTCACTGTGCTTGGGGTTTGATCCCATGACCCTGGAATTATGACCTGAGCCAATATCAAGAGTTGGACACTCAAGTGAATGAGCCACCCTGGTGCCCCTCTTTGCTATTTATTTGTTTATTTTAAAGTTTATTTTGAGAGAGAGAGCGCTTGCAGTCGTGGGGGAGGGGGACAGGCAGAGAGAAAGGGAGAGAGAGAGAAACCCAAGCTGGCTCCATGATGTCAGCGCAGAGCCTGACGTGGGCTCAGTTCCATGACCCTAGGATCATGATCTGAGCTGAAATAAGAGTCAGACACTCAGTCAACTGAGCCACCCAGGTGCTCGTCTTTGCTATGTATGTACGTACGTATGTATGTATGAATGAATGAAAGAGAGCATAAGTGAATGAGGGGCAGAGAGTGAGAGAGAGAATCCCACGAGGGGTAGTCCCACAGGGGCAGAGAGAAAGAGAGAGAGAAGCATGCCTCACTTGAAGCAGGGCTCTGTGTTTTACCTGGAGTGGAGCTCGAACTCAGGAACTGTGAGATCATGACCCGAGCTGGAGTCAGCTGCTTAATGACTAAGCCACCCAGGTGCCCGCTACTTATTTAAACAGAGAATTGGGGTCAGAGTGTATGTATGTGCAGTTACATACTTTGCTTTGTTCATGAAACATTGAAGCCTAGTGTTTTCCCCCATGCCATTAAATGTTTTATGAAAACACGTCTTGAAAAAAAAAGCTGTCTGCTTTTCGTTTATACGGAGGACGGATCATTTTTACATTTAGTTAATTTTGCTTATTTTAGTAGTGGTTTTCGTCTTTTCCTTCTTCTATTTTCTGTATATTTAAAGGTATTGTTTACATTGTGCCTGTTTCCTTAGGGTAAATGACAACCCCTCTGCTATTACTGACTGATGTCACCGATTGTTCACTGTGGGCCACGTAGTGTATGCTCTGCACTGCGTGTAATAGATTCACTTAATCCTCATACCTGCTGTATGAGGTAGAGATGTGGAGGCATAAACCTAATTAATTTGCTTGAGATGACTCAGTCAGTGGTGGAGAATCTGAACCAGCTAGTCTGGCTACCAAGTCGGAGCCTTTAACCCAGTGGAATCTGGTCCTTCTCAGTAGTTACTCCACTCCTAAGAAGGTCAGAGAGTGTAGTCATCTTGAAAGGTTCCTGATGCACGTGCCAGTTGCCTTTAGAAAGGATAGTCCCATAAATTGTATTTTCATGTTCAAAAAGTCATTTATTAATTAAAAAAGCAATGTGTGTTCATGATATACAATTCAAATAGTACAGAAATGTGTAAGGTACGAGTTAAGGTCCCTCTCCACCCCCGTCATAACCATTACTAATACTTGTATATGCTTCTAGAGATTTTCAGTGCTACACAAGTATATCATGTATTTATTTTTCTCCCTTAAAGGGATCGTCTGTTTCCTGTTATCCTCCAGCTTGCTTTTTTTCACGGAATCTTGAATTATCTTTCTAAAATAGTACATAAAACATACCTCGTTCTTTTTTTTTTATACTGAACATTCTGCGTGTACTTTTTTTTAAATTTTTTAAAATATGAAATTTATTGTCACATTTTAAAATATGAAATTTATATGTCACATTTATTGTCACAGTGCTCATCCCAAAAGGTGCCCTCCTCAATACCCATCACCCACCCTCCCCTCCCTCCCACTGCCCATCAACCCTCAGTTTGTTCTCAGTTTTTAAGAGGTTGTTTTTTTAATGTTTGTTTATTTCCAAGAGACAGAGTGAGCATGAGTGGGGGAGGGGCAGAGAGAGGGAGAAGGAATCCTAAGCAGGCTCGGTGCTCAGCTTGGAGCCCAACAAGGGGCTGGATCCCATGACCGCGAGATCACGACCTGAGCTGAAATCAATCAAGAGTCGGCCACCGAGGCATGCCTGAAACATACCTCTTTCTTAATGCAATTAGTGTACTTTAAAAAAGTTACTAGCTGTATCTTACTTACGAGCTTCCACCTGGTTGATGTAGCGCTGTTGGATTCCCAGGGAGCCTAAGTGCCCCTTTCCATGTTCATTATGGAACAGGAAATGTGCTGAATGAGAAGGACGGACGAGTTTGCAGAATTTGTGTGAGAGAGAGGTCTACAGTGGTCCTCTGCTCTCGTGGCCTGCCCGCTGTTTCCTGATTCATCATGCTGACCTGATCATTCTTCCTGCCAGTCGGCCACTTTGTGGTCCAGGCTCCAGTCCCTCTTATCTAGCAGGGTTATTTCCCCCCTTCTTGACCAGGTTCCATGGTAGTAACAGCTCACACTCCTACCAGCAGAGCGTGCCCTCACTGAGCAGGTAAATCTGTTTAAAGAGCTATTCAGGTTTCTGTTGAATAAGGGAGTGAAATACTGAATTAACTTACCTGTATTTACAGTTCTGAATATGTGAGAGAACCGTCTTAAACCTTCTTTAGCCTCTGATCTTTAATTGTAGAAACTCTGACTTTCCAATTCTATCACATCAGGAGGTATCTATTTATAAAGTTATTACATTTGGGAGTTGGGTGGCATCAGTGATTTACGTAAGAGTCTCCATTTTGAATCAGAAAATTCACCGCTAGCCCTTGATGACTGGGACTAACCTTACAGGTTCAGTAGAAAGGGTCATACTGTTGCCAAGGCAACTAAAGTTCAAGATCATCTGGTCTCCAGGTAACCTTTTTTAGAGTTGTCTCAAATGCTCCCCCTAGCTTTCTCAGGAGAGGTCCTTCCCTGCCTTTCTCTAACAGCTTGGGGACCTCAGGAGGAGGAGAGCCCAAGAAAAGCTGGAATGATGTGAGGTTTGGAATCTTTGAAAGACGAAGTATATGAATTAGGTGGCAGGGTCCACACTGGAAAGAAAGGAGGATCCTTTCTCTTTACCCTTGTATCTAAAACACACTAACATTGGATTTGTTTTGAACAGCTCTGCTGTTATATTCCCATACTGTTGGTGGATGTCAGTCCTCCTGAAGTTTGTTAAGCTCCGATTCATTAGTAACTACCAGCTCTTCAGCGACTTGAGGGAAGTGAGAGGGGTGATGAGCGTCTGAAGTGATGAGGCTGGTTAACCTAGGAGTTCTTCTCTTTCTGATGTCACAAGAGGTTATGGCTGCCCTGGCCAGCATAAGCCAACAGTGACTTGGTCTAGGGCGGGCGGCGGTGGAGGTTCTGTGGGCATGCATACCACGGAATCAGGCTGCAGACTGTTTCACGCCTTGAGATGCTTGCTGCCATTTTTCTGAAGAACTTTCAGAGAAGTGAGCCAGGCCACTTGGGTTTGGAACAGAAAGAACCTTGTGCTGCCACTGTTCCTGGGCTGCAATTTTATATTTTCGGGGGAGTGGCATCCCCCCTGAATTCGGCCCAGCTGGTGAACTCGGGCTACATTTGATATTTTTCCTGAGGGAAACTAGTACTTAGGTTATCCTTTCAGTTACTTGTTTAAAAGAAAAAACTCTGGGGTAAAGATACTTTTTAAAAAAAAATATAATTTATTGGCAAATTGGTTTCCATACAACACCCAGTGCTCATCCCAACAAGCACCCTCCTCAATGCCCATCACCCACTTTTCCCTCTCTCCTGTCCCCCATCAACCCTCAGTTTGTTCTCAGTATTTAAGAGTCTCTTATGGTTTGCCTCCCTCCCTCTCTGTAACTTTTTTTGCCCCTTTCCCCTCCCCCATGGTCTTCTGTTAAATTTCTCAAGGTCCACATATGAGTGAAAACATATGGTACCTGTCTTTCTCTGCCTGACTTAAGATATTCTTTTTTGGTTTTCCCTATACCTCTTTAGTAGCTTCTATGTTCCTTAGTTTTTTTTTTTTTTTTTTTCCTTCCTATGTTACCCCATCAGATACACACACATCTTTTTGCAACTAAATATTCACCCACTGAGTTCAAGCCCCACATTGGCCATAGGGCCTACTAAAGAAAAAAAGAAATAGGGGTACCTGGGTCGCATAGTTGGTTAAGTGTTCAACTCTTGATTTTGGCTCAGGTCATGATCTCACGGTTTGTGAGATCGAGCCCCTTGTCGGGCTCGACGCTGACAGTGGAGCCTCCTTGGGATTCTCCCTCTTCGCTCCTCCCACACGTGTGTTCATTCTCTGTCTCTCTGTCTCTGTCTCTCAAAATAAACTGAAAAAAAAATTTAAAAAATAGGGATACCTGGGTGGCTCAGTCAGTCGAATGTCTGACTTAGGCGCAGGTCACGATCTCGCAGTTCATGGGTTCGGGCCCTGTGTTGGGCTCTCTGCTGTCAGTGTAGAGCCTGTTTCGGATGCTCGGTCTCCCTCTCTGTTTGCCCCTCCTCAGCTTGCTCTCTCTTTCAAAACAAAATAAACTAACTAACTAACTAACTAACTAACTAACTAACTAACTAACTAACTAACTAAGCGAGCTCCTCTCTGGCTCAGTCGGTGGAGCATGTGACTCTTGATCTCAGGGTCGTGAGTTCAGTCCCCACTTTGGGCATAGAGCTCGCTAACTAAATAAAATTCGCCAACAAATGGAAGCAACTGTGAAGACCAGTGAGCTGTCTTGGAAAGGAAGGAGGTTCTTGTATCCCCTGTGTGTTACCTGGATTAGGTAGGAGGGTATCCAAGGAAAAAAATAAGAAAATTATCCGCATAGGAAACAACACAAAGGACGTTAATAATGGCAGCGAGTGTTTTCTATGCTCTTAATTTATGCCAGGTGCTCCTCATGTTTAAGTTCATCTGATCTTTATAGTCTAATTGTGAAGACTCCTATTGAGGAAGGTACTACCAGCATCCCCATCTTATAGATAAGGAAGTAGAGGCACAAAGGGTGCAGACCTGGAAACTACAAGCTGATATGCCTTTGCGGGGGGGGTGTCTCATGTTTTATTTACCCAAATTGTTCGGTGTCATACTGTGCCCGGGTTTGCGCAGTCTGTATCTATCAAACTTCCTCTCCAAATCTTTCAATAAACTGATGTATTAGGAACATGATGCTGTATTTTCCCACAGCCAGCCCCAGACAGCTATGCATATACCTGTTGGAGAAATACAGCTTTAAGAGTTGTCAGTAATTTGGCAAATCAGGGAGCAGCTGGCGTTAAATTTGAGAGGGTCTGTGGGCATGAGATGAAGCCTGGCGCGGAGGGCAGGGCAGAGGTTGGCGTATGCACGGGGGTTGGACCGCTTCGTTTCAGACGTCCTAGTTGAGCACCTGTCACGACCTTCGCTGGGAGTCAGTGGAGGATACAAAGGTAGGAAACCGCTTTCACGGCACGTGTCTTCTCGTCTGCGAGGTCAGATCCGTAGAGCTGGGCCGTAACTTTGCCTCATTGCCTAGTTACTCAGTGCCTCTGTCAGGTATCGAATACGACAGCTGTTTGGAGAAGGCTGTTTGGAGTGTGGTATGTCTTGAGGGGTTGGGAAGGCTTTGGGGGAAGAGGCGAGACCAAAAACCCCTGGAAGGATGGGTCATTTCGAAGTGGGACAGAGTAGGCCATGTAATAAACTGGTGAGTGATTCTACTTTTGGTTCTTGTTTATTCTCTTTAATATTCCTATGTATAGTTATTTATATTCTCTCTCTGGAAAGCTTAGTGTTTTCCCTAAGCTACTCCTCACAAAATACCCCCAAGAGGACAGGACTTACATGTATTATTTGTCAGGCCTTTTCTATTGGTCTAAGTGAAGGATTGGCACTTGCTGGGCCATTGCTGTCAGATGGTGTCTTCAGGGCCCCGTGCCTTAGCCTCGCAGAGGCCGAATATGAATGCCCTTAGGTGAGCCGTGCACCCTCACTTTGACACGTTCCTTGCCATTAGTGTCCCACACCTGGCCTGGCTCAACACTGATGTCATGTGCCTCTGTAAACACTTGATTTTGGAATTCAGGATACTAAGACGTCACTGAGAAAAGGAAAAGGAACTTGAACAAGTAAGTTCTCATTTAAGTGAAATTCCCTTCAGAGCTTGAGAGCCTTAGTTTAAATTTTTATTTTTTACATTGATTTATTTTTGAGAGACAGAGACAGAACACAAACGGGGGAGGGGCAGAGAGAGAGAGAGGGAGACACAGAATCCGAATCAGGTTCCCCTTTCCAAACTGTCAGCACAGAACCCAATGTGGGGCTCGAACTCACGAACTGTGAGATTGTGACCTGAGCCAAAGTTGGATGCTCAACTGACTGAGCCACTCGGGCGGCTCACGAGAGCCTTAGTTTAAAAATCAATCTGCTCTTTTCCCAAATCGCATCTTAAATTTTCTTTTGTCTTTTTACTAAGGGAAATAACTTGTCTTTCTGTTTTAGCCACTTTTCCTTCTCTTCCCCTGGAATAGTGCATGGCTGCCTCAGCACGGGAGATTGAAACTTAGAAGCCCGGAACTGCATGCATATAATGATTTTTAAAGTTTGGGCGCCTGGGTGGCTTAGTCAGTTAAGGGTCCGACTTTGGCTCAGGTCATGATCTCACGGTTCTTGGGTTCGAGCCCTGTGTTGGGCTCTGTGCTGACAGCTCGGAGCTGGGAGCCTGCTTCGGATTCTGTGTCTCCCTCTCTCTCTCTGCCGCTCCCCGCTTGTGCTCTGTCTCTGTCTCTCAAAAATAAATAAATCCCATTAAGATAAAAATAGAAAATCCCATTTCTATTTAATTTATATAATTTTTTCCCATTGCATATGAGTAAGGGCCTGGCAGGAAGAAGTTAACCTGAAAAATACTTTCAGTATAAAGTAGTGCCTGAAAACGGAGGACCAGCAATGAAAGCTACCTTTCAACATAAACTTTTTCAGTTTGCTTTTGCAAATACTTTATCTTTCTTGGCATTTATTTTGGCCATTTGCGGTCTTTCAGGTTACCGTAGTTGACAAAAGGCTGCCAGGCACCGTATTCTTCCTTGTTTTTTGGCTGATGCCTTCCTTTTGACACTGAGATAGTTCTGTGGCCTAGCGGAAAAAGAGCGCCTGTGGTTAGAACTGGGGTAGACGCCCAGGGAACTCCCAGCTCACCGCTCAGCTCTGCCTCTCTCTGACTTAAAGACAAGCCCTCTTCTCAGGTCTCAGTTCCTTGGTTCCTGCTTCAAAAGATGCAGTGGGCATTAGTCAATGTCTGTGGTGGTTTTGAATGAAAGACTGAGTGTGTGAGGTGTTCCTAACCTCCAAGGTAATCAGGAGAGCGCAGTAACTTTGTTGGCTCCCTTCTGACCTCTTGGGAAATGAGCTGGTTCTTCCTCAGGTTTCCTGTGGTGAGGACTGGGGCATGTCGGGCCAAGAAGGTCGAGGGTGAGGAGCAGAAGTCATTGGGTTGCCTCTCCTGGCCGTGGAGCCTGTGAGAAATAAGCCAGCAGCGAGGGGGGACTTAGAAAGGCACGTAGCGGAAGGGCCAAAGCACGGGGGGCCCCGCCAAGTGCCTTCACGTGTCGCCTTCCCTCCTCGGCAGGCATTGAGTGACCGCTTCAGCGGTGAGATCCCCGATGACCAGATGGCGCACAGCTCCTTTTTTCCAGATGAATACTTCACCTGCTCTTCCTTGTGCCTCAGCTGTGGGTAAGTGAGGCTGGCCATCTTGGGAAAAGAGGCTCAGAATTCAGACTTCAGTGTGCATGCGGATCACCTAGGGTCTGGGTAAATCACAGACTCTGAATTAAGGATGGGCAGGGCTCTGAGAAGGACACTGCCAATAAGTACCCAGGTGGTCCTGGTACCCAGGGGGACCACACTCTGAGGTTGTAAGACACATGATTATGAAGAATCCTCTGAAGATTCCCACCTGGTTTAGATGGGCCATTGCCTTCTGGTTTGGGAAGTTTTTACTACAGAAAACTTCAGTTGCTTTGTTTTTCTGTGTTTCTCCTACCAAGGCTTTTTCGCTGTAGTCATTAAACTCATTGATATTTGGTAGCCTAGTGTGTACAAAGCTCTGTGGTACAGAGCTCCTTTCACCGTGAGGGCAAACTTCCCGAGCACGTTAGAATTATCCAGGGATCTTACAAAATCATCAAGGCCTGGGCCTCCCTTCCAAGGATTCGCACTTAACAGATCTGGGGTGGGGCCTTCACACTGGTGCATTTAAAAAGGGTCCTCAGATGATTCTAATATGTTGAGTTGAGCTCGAGAAGTTAGGGCAGTGCTTCTCAAATTTTATAATCTGTGTATCACCTCGGGATTTTGTTAAAATGCAGATTCTGAACCACAAGGTCTGCTTTTAAGATTGTGTATTTCTAACACGCTCCCGGGTGATGCCTGTGCTGCTGGTCTGTTGACCACACTTTGTTACGGGAGCTTTAGGCAGTGATTCTCCCATTTTAGTGTGCACAAGAAAAACACGTTAAAACAGATTGTTGGGCCTTGCCTCCCCAGTTTCTGATTCAGTTGGTCTGATGTAGGGCCTGAGAGTTTGCATTTCTGATAAGTCCCCAGGTAATGCTGATGTTGCTGATTGGGGCCACCCTTTGAAGATCACTGGATTAATTTGAGCTGTTGATGGCTATTAAATCACAGTCAGGTGACTTGTCCCATGGAGCTCGGCGGCGGATTTAAGTGCTTTGCAGTCTCCTGGTCCCATGGACACTTCCCCACCCCACCACCTTCTTCACCATTGAATTGTCTTTGCTCACATCAGGACCTCTGGTCCTCCTCCTCCAGATTTATCCATTTAGGGGAGGAGATCTGAGCCTTTTGTGAAAGGTTTTGTTTGTTTTTGCATGGAACCCTGTAGGCTACCTGCTGGGCTCAGAGAGGCCATCACCTTGGCTCTGAATATGTAAAAAGGATTTGGTTCTTAGATTACACAGTCTGGGCTCAGAGAATGAAGATTATTTTGGTGAGGAAAGGGATGGTAGTTGCCAGCATGACTTACCTTCCTTTTTGTTTACCCCATAGCCCAGCATGAGGGACTTAGGTTCTTTTGGATCATCACTTTTCCATTCTAACAGCCTCACCAGGGTTTCCAGAACTTTCCTTTCTATCACAGTGAAACTCTAAAGTCCCGATCTCTGTTTTTGCCTTGTCAGGATGGCAGAGCTCACTGTTGATTCGGAAGGTTTTCTTGTTCAGCTTAAGCCTCCCCTTAATGTATTGCCAAATTTTGGAGATTGGTTTTTGTTTTACATCTTGGCAGCCTGTTCTGGCTAAACTTCCCGTTTCCTGCTTTTTGGATTTGGGGATTTGCCGAGAGCCATTCAGTCTTTATCTCCTGTCAAGGTGGTGTCTTCAGGCTCCTCCTTTCTGCTGTGGGACCAGGTGGCTTTTCCTGGAGGAGATTCCTCCTTTTCTCCTTTCTCCTCACACAAGGCCAGTAGTGCCTTTGAGTGCTGTTGGTTCAAGTACAAGAGAGGCATGTGGATTTCTGAGACATGCGCCGTGCCCTCTGTGCTCACTATTCAGGGCCCAGTTCGTAACCAAGGTCTGGTTTCGGCCCTGTGTCTGGCTCTGGCTCAGACTCTGTGGAAGTGGCGGGGGCTTCTTTAGCCGCCTCACCGTCAGCTTTTGGGCTTCACTCAGGGCTGGATGTAAGAACAGCATGAACCATGGGAAAGAAGGAGTCCCTCACGAAGCCAAGAGCCGCTGCAGATACTCCCACCAGTACGACAACCGGGTTTATACCTGCAAGGTGAGTGCTCTGAGCTTCTCCCTGCTCCCGCAGCTGCCTTGCGGATTCTGCTCGGCTTTTGAGGACTGGCTTGGGGCCACCCTTTACTGTATCCCAAAGAATTTGATACTCAAACCGAGTATCTCGGGAACTTCTTCCCTAGCTCTAACCAAAAGAACTCAAGAGGCCTTTGATGCTGGGGCCCCTTGGTTTATTTATTTATTGACTTCCCAGCAGATTTTCCTGTTATTCTGTTGGCTTCTATGCCAGGGCCATGTCCATTGACTGTTCATTCTTCCCCAGAGCAGGAGTGCCCTGCGGGAACCCAGTTGAATGGACCGTGATGGGTATAAATTACAGCTCAGTTTTGGGGCCCGGGACCGGGCCACATTCAGTTCATGATTGTTCAGGGCACTGGCTTTTTTTAGAGCAATGATCCCTCCTCTGATGTGCTGAACTCCTGAGTCTGTAAACCCTCAGCTGGTATGGTTTGTTGGGAGGGGGCTGGACAGGGACATAAAGAGGCCAGGGGGTCTGGTGTACAGAGAAGAAGCTGGCAGAGTGCTCCATGTTTCAGGCCTGCTATGAGAGAGGCAAGGAGGTCAGCGTAGTGCCCAAGACATCCGCTTCCACTGACTCCCCCTGGATGGGTCTCGCAAAATATGCCTGGTCTGGGTGAGTTTAAATGACGACGATGTAGCTGAGGGTTGTTGGTGTATTCGTCTGCCAGGTACCTGCCCGGGTAACAGGGTCTGTTTGCTTTCCTTGTAGGTATGTGATCGAGTGTCCTAACTGCGGCGTGGTCTACCGTAGCCGGCAGTACTGGTTTGGGAACCAAGATCCTGTGGATACGGTGGTACGGACAGAGATTGTGCACGTGTGGCCGGGGGTAAGCGCGGTTCTGTTTTTCTTCTTGTATCGTTCAGTTATTCATGTGTGTGGAAAAGAGCTTGTTTGGAATTCAGGTTAACCATGAATTTTAATATATTGGTGGTTTAGGACGGCAGGATCTGGAGAGCCTTTCTTGTTCGAGGCCGTTATTTTCATTTCTTCTTGGATGTACATTAGAAGCCCAACTTCATTTTTTATTTTATCATTTTTATATATAATTTCTTGTCACATTGGTTTCCCAGTGGTCCCACACCCAGTGCTCATCCCGATAGGTGCCCTCCTCAATGCCCATCACCCACTTTCCCCTCTCCCCCACCCCCCATCAACCCTCAGTTTGTTCTCAGTATTGAAGAGTCTCTGATGGTTTGCCTCCTTCCCTCTCTGTGACTGCCCCCCCACCCCGCTTTCCCTCCCAGCTGGTCTTCTGTTATGTTTTCACTCACACATGGATCCTGAGAAACTTATGGCATCTTTCTCTGCCTGACTTATTTCACTTAGCCTAATACCCTCCGTCTTAGAAGGAGAACTTTAAATAAACTAAATGTTGGCCTATTGTTGTACTGCCTTAGCAAATGAAATACTTTTTCACATTCTCCTTTCCATAGGCATGTTTGTATAGATGCAAACGTAATTTACGTGCCATATACCTGCTTTTTTCCCATCCCACCATTTATTTTTATTTATTTATTTTTTAAGCAGCCTCCACACCCAGTGTGGGGCTTGAGCTCACAACCTTGAGAGCAAGAGTCGCATGTTCCACTGGCTGAACCAGCCAGATGCCCCTCATACCATCATTTTATTTCCACATTGCTTCCACTTCTCATGATTTTCCTTTGTAGTCAACTGTGTAACATTGTCTTCTGCTTTATTTTGATTCCCATCCTCTTTTTTTATGTTTAAATTTAAAAAATTTGTATTTTGATAGCACATGTGTGAGTGGGGGAGGGGTGGAGAGGGAGAGGGAGAGTGGGAAGGGGAGAAGGAGAGAGAGAGAATCCCAAGCTGATAGCGTGGAGCCCGATGGGGGGCAGTCAGTCTCATGAACCGTGAGATCATGACCTGAGCTGAAGTCGGGTTGGACACTTAACCAAGTGAGCCACCCAGGTGCCCCTCCCCATCCCCCCTTTTTTGAATATTTATGCTGTTTACATAATGTTTTTATTATCAAAATGCTATGACATTCTTTATGTAAGAAAGCCTTTGTTCTGGGAAATTTTCTTGCAGTATATTCTAAGAAGTGGGATTACTGTAGACCCTATTTTTTAATTTGACTTTTGAATTCAATTTTGAGGTAGCGATGTGGTGATTTCATTCTGCATCAAACCACAACTCACACTTGGAATTGCCAGTAATTCAAAACACATTTTCTATTCGTAGGAAAAAAAAAAAAAAAGATTTTTCTCTAAGGAACTTAATCTTACTTGCTGGGTGACTCCTAAGGCTACTGGTCAGCCTGACAGGCTCCCTGCAGCCATCTTGAGCTTTTCCAGGTCCTATACAGCTCATAAAACTGAAGATGTCCTTAGTGTTTAGTTCCTCCTCTCTCCAGTTTCCATCCCCACTAAAATTTGTCCCTGTGGGATGGTCTCACTTCGGGAACCCACCCTCTTGGCATGATGGGCCAGGCCATCCTGTCCCAAGGACTTAGTGTGGCCTTGAACTAGTATACTTTTCTCACTGTACTTTTTATGACTAATGTCTTTTGTTTTTGGATCTGTGTTTGTTCTTGTGAAAGCTGTTGTCTCTATGGTAAATAGTTCTATTCCAAGAAAGTAGTAATATCATAGTTCACTTTTAGGCCACATTCCTCATGGTCCTTAGGATTAGAGGATACAGGCCCCTCCCCTTCTGTTCGTTCATTCACTCCTTCATTATTTGAACTTAGGTTGGTTGAGTACTGTATGCCCAGAATTGAACTAGACACTTAAAAATACAAAAATGAAGAAGATAGGTTATTTTCAGAGGGTTTGGTCTAATAGTCAAATATGTAAACAGATACTGTCTTTACATGTGAAAATAGGATTCTCAGAAGAAACCGAGAGGAAGGGCTAAACCCAGCCTGGGGTGGGGGGGCTTCCTGGAGGAGGTACCATCCTTACTCGAGTATCTCCTGGATTGTACATGTTGTTTGGCAGGTAAAGCCTGAATTGAACAGCTGTGCACCAGATCTTGTCGCCTTGAAAGGAATAAGTCAGTAATGACTGGTTGGCTGTGGTATTGCCTAGAAGCCAGAGGGACTCTTGGTCTACTCCTCTCTGCCCGGGAGTTTGTGGTTCTGAGTTGACCGTGATGAGTGTGCTACTCACCTGAGACCCCTCGCCTTCCTTCCTTTTGCTCTTTTTGGAGAATGATGGGAGCCTGCATTTTCATTTCAGACCGATGGATTTCTGAAGGACAACAACAATGCTGCCCAGCGCCTCTTGGATGGGATGAACTTTATGGCTCAGTCAGTGTCTGAGCTTAGCCTTGGGCCCACCAAGGCTGTGACTTCCTGGCTGACAGACCAGATCGCCCCTGCATACTGGAGGCCCAACTCCCAGATCCTGGTATGGTGTGGCAGGATGCACCCGCATCCCTGGTGTGGCCCATGCTGGTGCCGTTTTGCCCCATTCTAAGCTTATTTTGTGAGGGAGGTGTGGAATTTCTCTTTCAGATTAGCTCCCAGGGTATTAGAAAAGGCGGGGTGCATCGAGGCAGCCAGTGTTCTCTTTGCCCATTGATTTCCCTTTGTGTTACTCTGTGATTTTCTTTCCAGTGGGTTTTAGTTTCTTGGCCTGCAGGGGCTAGTTATTATTGGTTAGATAGATGTCTGAAGTCCTAGATAACAGAATCTGGAGGGAAAGGGGAAATTTAGAGGTCATTTGGCCTGGTTCATAAATCTCTGCAGTAACCACATCAAGGGAGTCCCCAGCTTTGGTCCAAACACTTTGTGACGGGAAGCTCACTCTCCACCAACTTCCCAAAGGCTCTTTTGGGAAGCTGTAGGAAAAAAATGAATTCTCATTGGTCTCCTGGCTAGGATTAGCATAGTTTTTCTGAGAACGCTGTGACTCAGCCAAATAGATATAAGGTGCCTTTCCAGGTATTTCTTGGAAGAAAATGATAGTCACAGCTGTGCTTCAGTGGGTGCATTCCATGTGACCGGAGGCCTTAGGTTCTCTCCGTTACAACTGTTGGGTTCCTGCCGTTCCAAGTGTCCTGTGGTCCTCCCCTGGGTCTCGCTGACTTTTCTCAGCTGAGCAGAAAGGAATAATACCTGCCTCTCTGTTTTGGGCTTGGAACAGAGCTGCAACAAATGTGCTACATCCTTTAAAGATAACGACACCAAGCATCACTGCCGGGCCTGTGGGGAGGGCTTCTGTGACAGCTGTTCATCCAAGACCCGGCCAGTGCCCGAGCGGGGCTGGGGCCCTGCGCCTGTGCGGGTGTGTGACAACTGCTATGAAGCCAGGAATGTCCAGTTAGGTAACGTGGGGCCCAGGGGCTGCAAGGGTGGAGGGGACCCTCTCTTTGGCACAGGGTACTGGGAAGTGGACCCCCACATGCCTAATCCTGTTCTTTTTTTTCAAAATGTTTATTTTCGAGAGAGAGAGAGAGCAAGTTGGGGAGGGGCAGAGAGGGAGACAGAGGATCTGAAGCGGGCTCCGTGCTGACAGCAGAGAGCCTGATGCAGGGCTCAAACTCACAAACTAGAGATCATGACCTGAGCTAAAGTCTGACACTTAACCGACTGAGCCACCGAGGCGCCCCGTAACCCTGTTCCTAACCCAGTCGCTCTTCTAAGGGCAGCTGCTCCCCTGGTCCTGGCTGGCATCCTCTAAGCTCTTTGTTAATAGTCCTAGGGGGTGCTAGTCCTGGGTTGGGGGCTTAGCCCTGTCCTGCGTTTATCAGACATGGTTTAGACTGGATCTTCTTCCTGGAGAAGGCTCTTGGTCCTGTTCCTAGCCCCTTTCTGGTTCTAAAACAGCTCCAGAGTGAAGTAAAGGACTAACAGAGGTCACTTGGTGTCAGGGTGTGTCCTGACCCACAGCCCAGACCCCTATAGTCTTTATAGGGTAGCACAGTGTTTGCCCCAGTTTTCCATGGGAAATGACCGAAGAGGTGATGGCTTTTCCTTTCTCATTGTCCACAGATGTTACCGAAGCACAGGCTGACGATGAAGGCGGGACATTGATTGCTCGGAAGGTGGGCGAGGCCGTGCAGAGCACTTTGGGAGCTGTAGTGACAGCCATTGACATACCACTAGGTGGGTGTAGTGTACGTGGGATGAGGGGTTTCACGGTGCCCTGGGCTGTCATTTTGTCAGAGCTTGCTGACCTAGATTGAGTTGGACAGCAAGGAGTTGACTGAGAATGTACATTTTCTTGCTTCTGCATACCTTTGTGTTTATTCCCGGAGGCCATCTCTTTATACCATCTATTGCCGTCTAACAAACTACCTGGACATGTAAAGGCTGAAAACAACCACCATTTCATCATGTCTCACAACTTTGAGTCAGGAATGGTTATTATTCTGGTCAGGTGGCATTGCCTAGAGTTTCCATCTGATGCTCTAGTATGGCAGCCTGACCCGTCTTGAGGGGTCAAGCCAACCTCACTCACATGCTGGGTACTTTGTCAGGGATGCCCGGAAGGTGGGCTTGGTAGAACCCATCTCCATCTATTCTCCAGGCCTCTCTTCGTGGTTTCTCCAGTGGGAGTTAAGACTTTTTACATGGGGTGCTTAGGACTCCTGTTCCGAGAGGTAGGAAGTGGAAGTCAGCAATGTCTTAAGGTCTGGGCCTGGAAGCTGGTACTCCTACTCTAGTTTCCCCTAGTCACAAAGCCTGCCTGGGTCTGAGGGAGGGGCAGGAGTGTCAGAATTTGTGGCTGTCTTTAATCTACGTCACTAGTCAGTTCTTCATTTAGGATAGATCTTTATTTATCTCCTGATGGGAGGGGTACTTGTAACTAGGATGGTGAGAGGAAGGGGAAGGGAAAGGCACCGGTGTGTGGAAGGCTTAGGCAGGGTTGGCTGGGCCTCGGCTGTCTCTGCCCATTGCAACGGAGCAACCAGAGGCTCCTGGGTTGGGTGGTGGTGAAAATTGCTTGGATCTGATTTACCACCACTGGGGCTTGAAGGTGAGTAGATGAACTTTTGACTCGAGGGTATAGGAATAGGTTTGCCCAGGCTTGAAGCTCAGGTTGCATCTGCTCTCAGGGGTACCTGGGAGAAGCAGGGCTGCCCTTGGCACAGAGAGCCTGCCGTCTGCTCCCCACGGGGCTCACCTGCTGAGCGCTCTCTGGCTGGCGGGTCCCAACGTTAGACATGTTCTTTCTCATAATCCCCACAGCTGCTCTTGAATGTGGCTTGTTGAAGATGAGGAAGCCAGGGCCCTGAGGGGTTAGGGAACCGTCTCTTAATCCTGCAGCTGCTAACGAACACGTGCTCAGTGGAGCTGGGGTTGGAACGAAGGGATGTCCCGACTCCCAGAGTCTGGGCTGCTTTATTATTACTCCAATGGTTCTTACTGGAGCTGCGCCTCAGGGTCACCCGGGAGCCCAGTGCCTAGGTGCCAGCTCTGAAGATTCAGAGCCGCACGGTACGGGGTGAAGGCCTCTGTAGGGGGCTGTGTGCGCAGCAGGACTGCGAGCCAGAGGTGCCCGAGGATGCTTCTTGCCCGGTGGGACTCGGCGTGCTGGGTCCGTGTATCCCGCTCATCGTCGTTTGCTCCTGCCACAGGTCTGGTGAAGGATGCGGCCAGGCCGGCGTACTGGGTGCCTGACCACGAGATCCTGCACTGCCACAGCTGCCGGAAGGAGTTCAGCATCAAGCTTTCCAAGCACCACTGCCGGGCCTGCGGACAGGGCTTCTGTGATGAGTGTTCCCATGACCGCCGGGCTGTCCCCTCTCGAGGCTGGGACCATCCTGTCCGAGTCTGCTTTAACTGCAATAAAAAGCCCGGTGACCTTTAACCCCAGCTCCCTCTCCGAGTCCTTCACAATTCCTTAGGTTCTCAGGGTTAGAAACAGAAGTCTCATTGAGGTAGGCCCTCCCCACCGGGCACCTGTTATGGTGTGTGTCCTCTACTCATCCCGGGTCACTATCCTGCTGTGGGGGGAGGGAGGAGCCTGGCCAGGGCCGAATGTGTGAACCCCTCAGGGCGGGGGACCGAGCAGCTTAAAGTGGAATGAACCTGAATCCGTTGCATTTATGTCAGTTAAGAAATCTACAACGGTGTGCGTATATCCATATGAAAGGGATGTGGGGCGTATTCAGGCTGCTGCTGGCTGTGAAGACATAGCACAGTCTGTCCCCAGCACAGGGATAAGGTGGCAGTGGCCCCAGGTCCCCCCCCCGCCCCCCCCCCCCCAACAGAGCCAGGTTCAGAGCCACTGTGTTACTAGTCACCTTTTGCTTCTTCTCTGTGAGCCTTTGAAGCGTCTCCTTTCCTTGCCTTTTCCCAGGTACCTCTTGCTTGGAATAGCCTGAAAGGAACCCACCTGGGTCCTCTGGAATTGGATCCCCATTCCTGGCCTAGGCCTGTTTCAGTCAGAGACTACCCAACTTAGCGTGCAGGTCACCAGAGTGGGTGGAAGGTGAGGGGTAGGGTCCTCAGCCCTGAGAACGGGGGAGAGCACAGAAGGAAACAGGCCTTCCCCAGCAGTGTTTCCTGCTTATTGATGCTCCTGTGTCCACTTGGCTTTTTCCAGAGGCCGCACCCTGCCCCTGAACAGCACCTGCTTCCTTCCCCTCCACCCTGCAAGCCCACCATCTGCTTCTGAGTGTTGCACTAGGATTTTTATTGCTTATTTTGAAGTGTCTTAATTCTTTGTTCCCTGATACATGACCCCTCTAGCTACTGGAGGGGTGACCTTGAGAAATCTTCCAGGGAAACAGTGCACCGAATGGACTGTTTTAAATATATATAAATATCTCGACGGATAATAAAGAAAAAAATTCTCTTTGGTTCTTGCAAGAGAAGTCAAACTTGTTTCTTATCAAGAGCCGGGACATTCATATCTCTCATGACTGGAAAGAGACTGTTGTGCCGAAATCCTGTCGTCATGGTGGATTTTCTTCAGTGGCCAAAACCGAAGAATTAAATGTGGCGTAATTCTTGACTGAACTGGTGGGTGGGCCGAACTTCAGGGAGGTACGTAGCGGTCATTCCTGGCATGAGTGCAGTGTGACATGAGCCCTGGAATGTGTTGGTCCTCAGACCTGCTCCCTTCCTGCCTCCTGTGGCCCAGTGACTCAGGGCCTACTCTAGTACTGTGTATTATCAAATTCGCCATTATAAAGGAATCTTCCTGCTGAATGTGGACTGTGCTCTTTGCTTTAACTTCATCAGTAAATCTTGCCTCTTTCTAGTTGATAGGAGAGTAGCTGGTGGCTTTCAGAGCAGAAGCCAGTGAGAGGCATGTTTCTAGAGTGGTAGTGTTTGGCCTTTAATACCTCAGCCTGTTACTTTAACAAGAACTTAAAGGCATAGCCAAATACCACGAACCATGATAGGGGTTTTCATGTCATGATGATGGGCTGTTTTTCCCCCACTTTTTAGACAGATGGCTTCCTCCAGCTGTTTGCTAACCGGGAACTTAGTGGCTATTCCTTTAGAGAGGATAACTGACGCTCCTAGAACTTTCTGGTGGCGAGGGCTCCACACGGGCTCACTGGCTCTTCCATTGCCTTGTACTTGGGCTGTTCGTCAGAGCTTTCCACAGTGGGTGGGGCCAGCTGGCCCCAAGTAGGCAACCCGTGCCAGGCAGTGGCAGCGGCTTAAGGACTTGGGTTCTCAGGGTTCACTTGTAGCTGTGGGGCTGCAGTCCCGGGGAGTCCTCTCACAGGAGACTATGTGTTGCTATCAACCTAGGGAAACTCTGGGGAAAAACTGTCTTCTACCTTTTTATCTGTCACTTCCCTCTTCGTTCCCCTGCCCGGTCTCCTCTGTTCCACTCCCATGTCCATCTGCAACTGTCTTCCTCCTTCTTGTGGGCATGACACTCTGGTCTTACCAGCACCCAGATGAAGAAACAGAACATATCTGCCACCGTGAGAGCCCACTGTCTTGGCATCTGATAGCACAAATTAGTTCCCCTCTTTTAGGGGGTGGCTGCATAAAGACTTAATACATTCCTGGTTTGGGGTGCCCGGCTGGCTCAATTGGAAGAACATGCGACCCTTGATCTCAAGTTGTGAGTTTGAGCCCCAAGTCAGGCATAGCGGTTACTTAGAAAAAACAAATTTTTGGCTTGAAGGACTTGCTCCGAGGTGGAGGAGATGGCTGGAGAAGCTGTCTCCGAGAGCTGTGATGAAAGGCTTCAGCTGTGGCTGAGAACCAAGCGGTCTCCGAGGCAATGGGACGCGGTGGGACCCTTACACATTCCTTGGGTTTCTCTCTGCTCCTTTGACTTCCAATATACAGGTGCCAGTTATCTGCCAGGGACTATGCTAGGATCTGTATATGGTCGATATTCTCACAACCATACTGGAAGGCAGGGGGTAGTGCTTGTGTTTTACAGCTGAAGCTACTGGCTCAGAGACATTCGGAAGCCCAGGGCCGCCTGGCTAAGGAGACTTGAAGCTGGGGTTTGAGCACAGGCAGGCCTCATAACTGCCGTACCGAGTCTGCACCCCATCCTGCTGGCATTGCAATGTAGAGAGAGTGTCTCTTCAGTTTCCTTCCTCCTTCTTGAGCTGCGAATTCTTTTGCATTTCCAGATAAGACAGTGACCTTAAAATTAAAATAGTAGCACATACCCTTTTTTTTTTTAATCAGAGCTTAACTTTACATTTAATCATTTCCATTGGCCCTCGGAGGTTCTCATGATAAAGGAGAGTAATGCTTCCTTGTCACTAAAAATCAGAGAAACTGGTTTAGAGATTAAGCAAGTTGATCTAGCCTGTACCAATGGAGCCAAACTTCCCAGTTGTTGAAAAATTAAGTTTTTCTTAATATTTGCATTTTCAATTTCACAACTACCATCAATGGGTGGGGTAGAGAGTTGAACCCATGATGGTATTTATCATGGCTTTTATCACCAACGACTTAGTTTTAGAATTTGAGTTTTACCTTCCGTTAAATTACACCTGGTGCAACTTTTTTTTTTTTTTGTATCTGGGAAAGTTATGAAAACTGATGTGCAGATGGTATGGGGGTATATAGGGTTAGGGAAGGTGTAATTTAGGGAGATGCTCATGACCAGCACCATCTTTGAAACTGCCATTTGTAGACGACAGCATGTCTTTCTGGGTCTGGTGGACTTTGGTGGGCTGTGTCCATCTATAATGTTAATACTGAGTGACTTCACCCACTGCCATGATTTCAGCTGCCACCTTATCCTGATCATATCAAATCCTTAACTCTAGCCTGAATCGCCCTCCAGGTTCTGGCTCCATCCCTAGACCACTCCCTTCCATTTCCCAGACACCATGTCACCTCAGTTCTGGCTGCCCTGGGCTATTGGCAGCATTTGTATCTGGGTGCCTTTGCTCTGATTTGGGCTTCTGTAGAGCAAGTCCTTTTTGCTCTTGCTGTAGCTGCTTCTATTCGAATGAAGCCAAGAGTGCAAGCAGGTGGGTGGGAGGAACAAGCCAGGAGAGGCGAGCAAAGGCAGGCCAACCAGTCCGGAGGTCACTTGTAGGGGACAGAGACGGCTGGTCTTGAGGAAAGTGGACAGAAGGGAAAATTAGGTCAGTCGCCTGGGTGGCTCATTTGGTTAAGCATCTGACTCTTGGTTTTGGCTCAGGTCATAGTCTCATGGTTCGTGGGATCAAGCCCTGTGTTGGGCTCCACGCTGCGTGAGATTCTCTCTCAAATTAAGTAAATATTAGGGGTGCCTGGGTGGCTCAGTCGGTTAAGCATCCGACTTCAGCTCAGGTCATGATCTCGTGGGTTGTGAGTTCGAGCCCCGCAACGGGCTCTGTGCTGACAGCTCAAAACCTGGAGCCTCCTTTGGATTCTGTCTTCTCTCTCTGCCCCTCCCATGCTTATGCTCTGTCTCTCAATAATAAATAAACGCTAAAAGTTAAAAAAAAAAATGAGTAAATATTAAAAGGGGAAATCAGGTCAAACTGGACCCAAGACCTCAAATTTCCAGGGGAAAAGTAAAAATCCCATTCCTTTAAGCACAAGGGGCCTAGTAGATTCTCAGACTTGAGCCAAGACCCTGCTGGCTCTGTCATTTATTAGAAGACTTGGAACAAGTCACTTCTATTTTTCTTCAGTATATTGGGGTGACCATCACCTACTTCACAGGGTTATAAGAATTAAAAGGCAGTGATGTTGGCAAAAACTGCTTATTCCGTATAATGAGCGCCTGGTTGTGGCAAGTGCTGGGAAATCTAAGCTTTCTGGAGGTTTTTGAGACTTAACTGGGACTTTTACAGATGGAAAGGGGCAGTACGGCTAGCTTGGAGGCCCAGGGGAAGGTGGATCGTGAAACATTTGTGTCCTGAGGCCAGGCGGGAGGCAGAGATGGGTCAAAGGGGTAAGGCACACATGATTTAGTCTCCAGAGGCCATTTTATTGTGAGGCACAAAGCCTCTGAATGCAGGGACCTAGGAAGGTCACTCCCGCAGCAGGGGCCATGCGGTGGGCAGCCTGGAGAGGCAGACATGGCACCATACGCCACAGGAGGGGGAGGCGAAATTCAGCCTGCCATTTTCTTCAGAGATGGCTTATTGTGGAAGATTCAGACCAGGACAGATCAAGGGCTGACCACTAACTGTGGCAAACTTGGTCTCAAAGACCACTTCTGGGGACCCTCCTAGGGGGACACCAAGCAGGCTGTCTGTGCTCTCCAGAACACGTTGGGCCAGCTGAATTCAAAGGTGTCTGCACAGCGAGATGGGATGTGAAGCAGGTATTTACCTCACGGCATTAAAAAATATATCTGTATTTGAGAGAGAGAGCATCTTAAGCAGGCTCTGCAGAGCACAGAGTCCGGCCTGGGGCTGTCCTACCACCCTGGGATCATGACCTGAGCCAAAATCAAGAGGACACTCAACCAACTGAGCCACCCAGGCACCCCTCGTGGTCACTGTTCGCTCATCTCTGCTAGGCTATAAGCAAGCAAACGCCAGGCCACGTAGGTAGGAGTTCGTCATAGCTCAGTGCTGCCGCCCCCACCACCTGTTCATTCTCTACTTTTGGTTGTCACCTGGGAACAGGGCAAAATGCCCCAAGACACCTGCAAGTGAAAAATGCTTCACTGAGACTATGTAATGTACTCCTCTCTGGGATACTATGTCACAAGCAAAGAGACCAAAATACTTCTCAGCTAAGTCTGACCTCTTTTCATATAACCTAGACCAAATATATTAGCAGTGACTGCTAACCAGAGATTAAGAACCAATTTGCAGAGTTGAAATCAGAGGTTTTAAAGAACCACCCCCTTCCTTTTAAAAAGCCTAAGGGAAATCTAAAATGATTGACCAACAAGAAACTTTGGCTATGAAACAGGTGTTAAATAGAAGGGATGGGGCCATACGTGTCAGAACTCACCTGGTATTCTCTTGAGGGGTCCTATTGTCTCCACTGTTTGGGGAGAGATCAAAGTTGGGTTGAAGAGCCACCCATGGGCTCTCAGCTCCACAGAAACAATGTAGAACTGTGAGGAAAACTGCATTAGGTGAGCAGGACCAGGGATTTTAAACTGCAGATCCTGCAATGAACGAACCGGTTTAACTTTGAACTTGAGGGGACAGAAGTATGAGTGCATGTTAGGTTCATGGCTCAGCATTTATGCTTAGTTGTGCTCTTGGGCAGGGGCACACCACCAAAGTTACTCCAAGAGACCCCACAGTGATGGTGGCCACCTGAACTCTTCAACTGTGTATGTAATTTCCTGGGACCTAAGTACAGGTCAATATGCCAGGGTTGAAGAGATACAGGGACAAAGTCTAAGTAACTAAACGCTTCAGAATGCTGGTAATTAGTAAGCTTATCATTGGTGAGCGCCAGAAAAATTTACCGGGTGATCAAACGTGAATGATTAGCACTGCACGCCCCCATGTGCGCCACGCCACTTCCTGATTTCTCGGCAGCACTAGCCGTGATACGCAAGTACTGTCGGTGACTACAGGTGCGTGGGCAGCACCGAACAACACGGTCTCAAGTCTTCTAGTTCCAAGTTCCAGTTCCCGCTGAACAGGTCTGTGCGCGCAGGCCTCTTCACCTGTAAAATGATGCTAATGATTTTTATTACTACTGCTGTAACTCTTTTGTGTGTTGTTAAGGATCAAGATGGGGGAAATTTTTATAAAATATGAGGCACTAAAAATTTTTTTTTAAATATAGCATGTAAACAGCTCAATCTGTCAGATGACCAACCTGATATGCTCATCTTTTTTGGGGGGCAGATTTGGATTTCTGTACATTAAATTGTACTGGCAGGAAACAAGATGTAACTAACACTCAAGGGAGTAACTGAAGAGTTTAACTGAAGTTCCTGGGTTAGCAACAGTGAGGTGCAGTTAGTAGATCTGAAGAGACCAGTAGAAGCTGCTGGAACGTGCAGAGCTATGTTCTAACAGGGGCTGCGGCCTGGGGTGGAGGGACACAGCCAAGCCCCCCACAGCCTAGCAGGAGGGGAGCTGCGGAGCCTGCTGTTGTAGCCCACAGGGGCCAGCTTCTTGAGGCATGCACCTCAAGCAGGCACAAAAAATGAAAGCTCTCTTGCAAAGCCATCGAAGCTGGTCTCCACTCCTCATCTAAGATCTGAGTAGACGTTACTTCGCTGGCTTGTTGCCGTAGCGGCCAAGCGTCATGATCTTCTAAACGTTGACAGAGCAACACACTACGCATCGTTCTTTCTGGTTTATTGTTCGGTAGAAAGACAGGCTCTTGAAAACTTTGTATAAACAGCTCACGAACTGCCTCTCCTAGATTACAAAAAATGAAAACCAATTTTCTTTGACATGAGGCCCATGAAGCTGCCATTCAAATCACCATAACGGGAATAGGAACTGTTGTACCTAACATGCTGGGAGGTGCCTCAACAAAGGCATGCTAGGGCCTGTTTAAAACCTCTAGCATCTAGAAAGGTCCATTTTTCCTCCCAATGCCTACGAATGGTAATAAAAGGGGGATCCAAGATCTGCCACTGATGTGGAATGAGTCTGAGAAGGCTTTTTAATGACCACCCCCCGCAATCCAGCCTTCAATCTTTCTCGAGAGACTCAGAGAAAGGACTCCCCGCTTCCCCTTCTCCCCAGCTTTCTCCAGTCCAGGCGCACACCTTTCTGGGACCCAGGCACTGACTACACTAACAGTCTCACCCAATCTCATTACCCTTCTTGAAAGGGCTTTTGGTGAAAGAAAACTTCAGTTACTGCCAATCTTCAGCCCTTAGCAGAGTTTTTGTTTGAAAAGGGCCGGGGCGGAGGAGAGGGGAGTGGGGCACAGGCTATTCTAGGGAATTCAACAGGAAACAAGTACCTTTTATGAAAAGGACTTCTGAGCTCTCTGAGCTCACGACTTAACTGGAATAACTTTACTGAAGTGTCTCCACTTAAAACATAGCACCTCTTCCCAGCAGCCGGATGGATGGGATCTGTGTACACAGAGCACCCATTTAAAATGCCCTCACTGGAAACAGGAATTGTGGCAGAGGCATGGCTGCTCCTCACTCCCGTAAGTCAAGTCCACATCCCTCTGGGTTGCACCCCGTGGAATTAGCTGTAGGAGAAACAGTAAAGGTCCTGCTGGACGGCCATGAGCAACCCTGGGGCTCCCCGGAAGCCCCCGAGCCGAGACGAGAAGGCCACACTGGGGATGTCAGACTTGGAGGTGGGGTGTGGGGAAGGTATGGTTCTCAGCAGGCAGGCATCATGGAAGCTCCAGATTCTTGTGTAGCAGTCCTGGCCCACTAAGAAAGAGGGAAGATACACAGCAGGTTAGTGAGAGGATGCACAGGAGAACGTGTATACATGTGGACATGGCTTCTCGCAATTCCTAAGGCTAAAAAGGACTCCACGGGAGCCAAAGCACAAATGCAAATGGAAACTATTTCTGCCGATAACATGTACTTCTCGAAAATCAAAGTTCCAGGTCTTCCTGTGCTCTAGAAGCACCACCAGTTGCAGGTATTCCAAGTGACCAGATGCGTTGGCTGGCGACGCCTTGGATGGTGCCCCAGGCATGTCGGCTAACAGGTGGGCGCTCTGCTTCTCTTGTCAAGGGCTGTTCAAGAGGGTGACTGCAACGGATTTCCTGTTTGTGAAATAGTGACCAGGAAGACCTCTTCACTTTAATGCATCCCGGGGACAAATCAGGTGATGACGCTCCCCAGAGCTTTTTCTAGTTTAAAAAAATTTTTTTAAACATTAAAAAAAAAAAAAAAAAATCTTTTTTTAAAGTTTATTTTCAGAGGGCGTGAGTAGGGGAGGGGTGGAGAGAGAGGGGCAGAGAATCACAAGCGGGCTCCTTGCCGGCAGCGTGGATGTGGGGCTCAAGCTCTTAAAACTGTGAGCTCGTGACCTGAGCCAAAACCAAGAGTCGGAGGCTCAACTGACTGAGCCACCCAGGTGCCCTGTGCTTTTTCTGGTTTGATGGCTCAGTGTGTCAGACCACGTAAGTCTTTAGGGCCCAGAGCTGTGAGGGATGTGGCACCTAACAACCACTGGCTGCGGCAGGCCAGACGCGGTCTACACTACTGGAGAGCTTCCGAGGAAAGGAGGGCAGACCTTAGGGTTTCCCGGATTTCACATCTGTGCCTGTGGTCAGCCGAGACCGTGCACTCCCTCGGCTGTGGATGGATTCAGGCCGCGCAGTTCACCGATTACTGCAGCTAGCCCACATACCTAGGTCTGCCTCTCAACGGGGCTTCTCTCTTTTATATTATCCAGAACACAGAAGTTCTTCTTAGATGAAAACTTATGGAAACTAGGCCTAAGCAGGAAGCTAACTGCTGCTGGCGGTGAGAGTAGTAAATCAGCCTGAGAAAGTCCTAACCAAGTGACGCTTCTTGGGCGTGGGGAACAAGTACATTCTGTAGGCATCTTTGCAAATGTGAGGACTTGTCAAGACCAAGAACGTATTCCTTCTGTCAAGGGCCTACTATTTAATTTGTCAAACCACTGAGCTTTCATGCTATCAGAACATTTTGTAGCCCAGAAACTCAAAACCTGTGATCAACCTGTAGCTCCTTTCAAAGCAGCAGCTAGACATTTCAGCTCCTGTTCTGCAGATCATGGATCCCCATGGACTGTGTTAAGGGGACCAGGAACCAGTGCTGTTACAATGACCTTAATTTCTTTTCTCAGCATCCTCTGCTAGAAAGTGAGCTCAAAGAACAGGGAGCCCAAGCTTTTCAACAGGATGGGCTAAGGGTCCCACTGAATGCTGACCAGGTGGACACCCAGGTCTCCCAAGCTGCTGTATTTTATTGCACTTAACCTGCCTGTTACTGAGGTGATGTTGTCCCACTAACATGGGGACAAAGGGCTGTCCAATTGGTTGATGTTTAACTGCTGCTTACTCATGTCCTACTCTACGTCCCATCTGGTCCCCCTGACCTCAGGAGTCCACAGTCCCAAGTATTCAGTTCAGATTTGGAGTAATTTCCCCCTCTGCCGTTCTATTTGACAGGACAGAATATCTCCCCCTCCCTAGGTACCTGCTACCACGATGCCTTCTTCCTCATGCACGTGCAGGGGCAGGTAGGCGTACTCGTTCACATGACCTTCGTATTGCCTTATACACTTAGTGGTTCTCAGGTCCCACAGCTTGATCTGTGGAAAGCACAAGGGGCCATCAGAAAGAGTCTGGCAGGCACACTAGCGAACGTAGGCGCGGAAGCCAGGGAGGACAAGGTGGTGTCCAAACACCTCTCCAGGTTAGGAAAATCTTAAGTTTCAAAAGCATCAAAACCAGTTTTGTGTCTGTCTAGATCGGGCTGGGCTCCCACCTCTGCACAGCCCACAACTGCCTTTCCCTTGCTACTGTCTTGCATGAGGGTCTCTTCTGAAGAGCCTTCATCTGGCAGAACTCTGGGCCAGTGGCTGCAGTGACCTGAAAGAGTCAGTGCTACCCTACCGTTCCCGCCATGTCAGATGCCATCAGGTTTTGCTCTTCTTGGAGGATCTGCACAGAGGTCACTGCTGAGTCGTGGAACAGGCGGGTGGCCTTCCAGCCCTTGCCCTGATTTCGACAACGCAGATCAATGGCAAAGATCTCCCCAGAACGACAGCCATTAAACAGCAAAGGAGCCTATGGAAAAAGGCACTGGTTGGTACCTCCTCCTCCAAGGCTGGGAGGGGTGTGCCTTCCAGAACAGAAGGCCTGTCTCGCACCCCTCTCCCAGCCCCTGGATCAGAGGTGTGGGTTGATGGCTTGGTGGGGATTTGAGCCTCAGTGTAGCCGGAAGATTTGAGCCTCAGTGTACCCTTAGGAAAGGGTAAGAGAACTGGATCCCAAGTGTCTTCCAGTGTCCTCCCCACTGGCTGCACTGGACCCTTAGGCCTCATTCTGTGAAGCCCATGTGATGGTGCCTTATCTCCACCAAGGAAGGTCCTTTGTGAGAAGCGAGGGTGGGAGTATGGAGTAGGAGAGATGAGACATCCAGGGAAGCCATGGAGTCCCAAACAGAGGGCAGAAGGCTGCAGAAACATGAAACATGCAGAAACACTTCTGTGCTTCCAGAAGACGGCAGGTTGGCAGTCTGCACACTCCTCCAGGCTTTTAAACAAAGATGGCATTTTTTAATGGGGGAAGTCTCTGAAAAGTAGGAATGACTAGAATTTTGTTAAAATTTAAAATATGTAAATTGAAAGCTAGGTATGAGGCTATTTAGTGTTATGAATTGAGACTTTATTTATATGTCAAAAAAATTACTTGTCCTGATGGCTAATCCCAGTACTTACGAAGTACTAACAATTCATTTAAATAGGAAGTTGTTTAAAGCCAGTTTAGGCAGCTTCCTGCCGTTGGTCCTGTCCCTGTGCTTTAATAAAATCACCTTTTTGCACTTAAAAAAAAAACCCAAAACCCAAACAAAACCAAAACCAAAAGCCAGTTTAGCCAGGCCTTTCTGAATCAGCCAACTTTCCTCCAGTGCACATACAATCACCAAGTAAACCATTAATCCTCTCTGATGTCCTTTTTTCCCCTGAAAGAGAGGGACAACCAGATACCACACAGGAATCCATTTTCAGTCCAGCAAAATTTCCAATCTTGGGAAACTTTATACTGCCCCCTTCCCAATCCAACCAACCATGAGAGCAAACTGCTGGGCCAAGACATCGCTGCTGGTCCCAAATGACTGCCGGTGTCCTGTCACCACGTTGGTCACTAGGACTCGCCGAGACAAGCCTGACAGAAATAGGGATGGGACAGAGAGACAAGGATCACTCACAGCCTGGACAGGGAGTTTGAAGTCTGAAATTCTTTACGCTGGGAACCTGCGGAGTCAGTCATGGCTCACCTGTACTGAAGCAGTTATTTGCCTGGATGTTCAGGGACCATGCACAGGACCAGGCCCCAGGGATCCGGAAACTGCAGAGCATGCCGGGCCGTTCTCCTGTTGATGGGAACAGTGACTATAAAGGGTCGCTGCCCTGGAGGGACGAAGATCTCCTCTCTATGCTGCCAGGCCAGTGACCACTAGTTCTGGGAAACCTCCAGGAATGACTGGTCAGAAGGATCTATATCTTGGCCCCATTCTGGGTTTTGTGGTAGCAAAAAAGAGACACTCCACTGGGGTACCTGGCTCAAAAGTGGTCATTCTGATAATGAGCACATCTTTCCCGACTTCCCAGTAGTAGCATTAGAACTACTAACTGCCGTCAGAGAAGCAGTGTG
This sequence comes from Herpailurus yagouaroundi, assembly GCF_014898765.1. NCBI lineage: Eukaryota > Metazoa > Chordata > Mammalia > Carnivora > Felidae > Herpailurus > Herpailurus yagouaroundi. The sequence continues at coordinate 47,426,708 of NW_024412396.1, read as the reverse complement.
GTGTTTTTACAAGAGGGTTTCAATCCCACATCACACTATTAGATGTGTGATCTCAAGGAAAACATTTTTAAAATAAGCTTTTAAAGTGATAACAAAATTGATAACAAATTCCAAGTATATAGTTTAATGAGTTAGCACAAGGTTAAGTATAGCTATACCATCATCTAGGTTAAAAAGCAAAATATTCCAGTACCTTGATAACCCTCCCAATTACCATCTCCCTACTCTTCCTTAAAGAGAATCACTCTCCTGACTTATGACACCATAGATTAGTTTTGTAAGGCAAATTCTGAACCTCTCTTTGCCTCACTTTCCTCATCTATAAAACGGGATGACACGTGCTCCTGCCACGTAAGCTTGCTGTACGATGAAACGGCAGGCAGCGGGCTAAGTGTGCCTCATACCCTCCACGTAACCTGCTGCGGTAGGTGTTCTCTTCACGGAGTTAAGCCATCTGTTCAAGTTGGTAAGGGGCAGAGCCGGGACCCACGCCAGGTCTACCCGAAGCTCTGCACTCTTAGAGGTCTGACCCTCGTCTAACTGATCCTAATTCTCTGCAAGACTGAAAACTTAATATCCAGAATGCTGCCAGGAAGGAGAAGTCCAACTGCCTTCAGGCACACAGAATGCAAACATCCCCAGCAGCACCTGCCATGCTTTTCTGCATGGTCTGTGCAGGAAGTCCAAATAAATACTCCGATCTCTTGCACTCATTACATACTCTTCCTAACTGTTCTGGCTGAGGTGACCCCAACGAATGGGTCAATGGAGGGGTGTGTAAAGATGCACCTGCTTCTAGTACCAATCCTGGGTCCAGTTTACAGAATCCTACTGTGCTTCTGTAGGCTGTCTCCACCCACTCTGCGGTCCCCACACCTCCTGCCCCAACCTTCACCACGGAGTCTACACCGTTCTTGTGACTGCAGCTCATAGGAGGCAGGGACCAAGACCTCCTTCAGAGCACCTCCTTATCCAAAGGAAAAGACCCCGGTACCTGGGTGACTACTGACAAACAGCGATGCTGGGAGCAGGGTGGCACAGCCTGGAGTCTCTGCGATTCCCATGAGGCACAGCCTAGAAAGCTGTTAAGGGCAGTCAAGTACAAGGCTCTCCTCTGGGAAGAGAATGGGCATTAGTACCCTTCAAGAAACTGTAACGCCGTGAGCCAGATTTAACACGCTTACATTTTCTAGATTTAGTTTCAGATTTTTTTTTCTTTAAATTTTTTTTTAAAGTTTGTTTACTTGAGAGAGAGAGAGAGAGAAAAAGAGCAGGAAGAGAGAGGGAGACACAGAATCGGAAGCAGGTTCCAGGCCTGAGCTGTCAGCAGAGCCTGACACAGGGCTTGAACTCATAAACTGTGAGATTGTGACCTGAGCCGAAGTGGGACACCTAACCAACTGAGCCACCCAGGCACCCCAGTTTCCGATGTTTTAAAAGGAAAAATATGTCACAGTTAAAAGACTCTCTGACCCCTCCCCAGTCCAATGCTTCCCCTACCCAGAATCACATTCTAAAATTGGTCTGAGGTCTGGGCCATGCTCTATTTCCTTAGAGTATCTTCTACAACTTTTCCATCTTGCTGTCTTCTAGATTCATCTGTATTAAAGCTTGTAGCTCCTGTTCCTTCACTTTCACTGTGGATGAATATACAATTCATCTGCTGATGGGTACTTAACTTGTTCTGTGTTTTTTTTTTTTTTCCTCTGCTGCTGGAATGAGCATCCCCTCCAGTGTTCCTGTGTCCTGCTCCATATGTGGGAGGCTGCTTTAAAGCAGTGTTTTTCTTGAACCCACTCTAGGAGTTTGATTTTATGCTACCACGCACTGCATTCATGCAAATAACTGAAACAGAAGTTTTAGAAAATATTTACTCTTACTAAATATGGAACCGATTATTTTCTAGTCTGTTTCATTAAAAAAAAAAAAAAAAAAAAGTGCTGCTCACGAACGGCAGAGGTCACGACTTGCAGTTTGCAAACAGGCTCTAGTGTTTAAACCCAGTGCGGAACTGTGGGGTCACAAGGGGTTGCAACTTAAAGGGTCTTATCAATTTACTTACACCAGCAGTTTCCCCCATCTGCCGAACTGGGCACTATCAGACTTTTAAAACTGTTGCTCGTCTGAACGGGTATAAAGTGACATCTCATTTTAACTTGAGTTTCCTGGGCTACAACTGGATGTGCTGATCCATCAGATCACAGCCATTTGGGTTTCCTTTCCTTTGAACTGCCTCCGCATGTCTACCGGGCCATCTGTCTTCTGACTGCTCTGGCTCCTCTCCCTTCACAGGCAGAATTCTCTCAACAGGAGTCTGTGTTTCTCTACCTCCTTGCCCTCCTGTCACTCTTCAGCTCACTGAAACCCAGGTCTGACACTCCTCTTCCAATCAGGTGTTCTCCCCAAGGTCTCCAGTGAACTGTTTCTCACTCCCATCAACACTTTCCAGTCTTGCCTGTGGCCACACGACACTTTCCAACCACACGCTCCTTTGTGGCCTCCACAACCGCCCTCTCGGAGTTCCCTCCTCAGACCTTCTCTTCCACCTCCATTCCCTGGCCTAGATCCTAAGCCTCTTGGACGCATGCCTCTCCTCCACTCCTGCTCATCCATCCCACCCTCTCCCCTGCCCTCGGTCTTGCAGCAGCTCTCTGCCTGAGGTCTCACCATTGCCAGTCTCTTGCCCACACTACTTTGTAAGAAATACCTCCATGGCCACAATCTTCTAGAACATTCCAGCAGCCAGGGCCCCACCTTGCCAGAGACTTCAGACATCAGACCACTTACTGCTATGCAATGTGCAAGCTCCCTTCTGCTTCTTCCTTCTGCTGTGAGCTCTGTCCCCTCCTTTCTGTATGGGATCACCTCCAGGAAGGCCACCCTAATCCCTTTCTCCCGCTTGCATCCAATTGCCCCACGGACTCACTATACAGACTGAGCACCTGCTGCGCTGCCATTTCTAGCACCTTGCACAGGGATTGCATATAAACTCAACAGATTTTGGAGGAATGAACACATACCTCAGTGAAAAATGTAAATACCTGCAAAGCAATCAAGCAACATTACTGATCGTCTGAATGTGTGATGTGTACACATCACACTGCCTTGGGTGGTAAGCCTCATGTTAAATACAGCAGTATGGAGAGTGCTGAAGCCATAAATAATAACACTGGAGCTGGGCAGCCCAGGGTTCTTTAGCCCTTCCTAAAGAAACCTCTTTTCCTTCTGGGTTTGGAGGGTGAGGATGTGGGGAGGGAGTCCCTACCCAGATGCACTTTCAGTTACTAGGACTAAGACCCAGGTTACCCTTAAACCCTATAGGATACTAACGGGGTCAGTATTAGATTTAACCCTTTAATAGGCCACAGGTTATTGAAAAGCCCAGTTAAGTACAACTTCGATCGAACCTCCCACCGTTCTTTGGGGGGAAAATGCAGAGGACAGGTCTAAATGAGTTCCAGGACCCTCAGCAGAAGCAGCGGGTGCACAGAAGCCTGAAGACTACCTGAAATGATCACCAGAGGGCAAGTAGCTGATGAAGCTACCACAGACCGTATCTTTAAAACCAATTATATGGATTTTTATCCTCTCCTTAGCCTAAGGAGAGAAACATGGGAAAATGTTATCCTGTTTTAAGATCAGAAATGAGAGCAAGGTTGTTTTCTCTCCTTTAAGACTTGGCCTCTTCTGTCCTCTTGTAACATCACAGTAACAGGTAGCCTTATCCTTCCACAGAATCGCACCAAATGAAAGCCACATAGAATTTTCAATTTACAGAACACACACAATTTTGTGTGTCTTATATAAAATGTATAACCTGAATCTGTGTTTTTAAAATAGAGTGTTTTAAAATAAAAGAAAATGTTTTAAAAACAGAGTGCCGTGGGGGTGCCTAGGTGGCTCGGTCAGTTAAGCATCTCACTCTTGATTTCAGCTCAGGTCATGATCTCACGGTTTGTGAGTTTGAGCCCTGCGTGTGGCTCTGCACTAACAGCACAGAGCCTACTTGGGATTCTCTTTCTCTCTGTCCCTTCCCCACTCACACTCTCTCTCTCTCTCTCTCAAAATAAATAAAAATAAAAAAAGAGAGACAGAGTGCCATAGAACAAATTAAAAAACCCCAACAGGTTCCAATTTTTTGAAACCATTATTTGTTGAGGACCCATGATGTGACAAGCACTGTGCTAAGTGCATTCATAGACATTAACTAATATTAGCCTCGTGACAACTCATGAAATAGGTGTTAGGTACAATGAGTGGTCACATAGTTTCAAGAACTCATTTATTATGGAAATGAACCAAGGACAAGACATATGAATGTGTGGCTCTGGCTCAAACAATATTACTCTCAGAAGCACGAGACAGACAGGTGTCTTGTGCATCAAGAGCCCTCAGGGACTCCAGGGGAAGGGTCTAGCTAGCCTGAAACTACGCTCCAGTGCTCCTAGTAGAAGAACCCTGATCGCTCTCTGAGAGGGAAGAGGCTACAAGAAGAGGGCTCTAAAGAAGGCCGTGTCTGGCAGGGACCCCAGGCACAGAGCCCACACACTCATGTCCAATGCCAAAGGAATCCCTTTTACTGATGTACGCCCTCAGCCTTCCCCCCGCAAGGGGTCCAGCCCACCCTCAAACCACTGCAGCTCTGAGTTCCTCCTCCTTCTCCTCAGGAGGATGTGGGGTTTCTGCCTAAGGCTTTACTATTCTTTTACAGATCTTTTTTTCTTTTTAATGTTTATTTATTTTTGAAGGAGAGAGAGACAGAGTTTGAACAGGGGAGGGGCAGAGAGAGAGGGAGACACAGAATCTGAAGCAGGCTCCAGGTTCCGAGCTGTCAGCACAGAGCCTGATGTGGGGCTCGAACTCACGAACCACGAGATCATGACCTGAGCCGAAGTCAGACGCTCAACTGACTGAGCCACTCAGGCGCCCCAGTTCTTTTACAGATCTTAACAGTGATGGCACATAGTGACATCAATGTCACCCTGGGACCTCGACTACTTCTCTGTGCTCCATGGGAATCTTTGTTCTCTACCTAGCTGCAATGCTCCTTCCTAAAGGGTGAGATGTGCACACAAAATGGTGCAGACCTCTGGCCCCTAGGACCACCTCACAAACCCCACAGACACTCAGCTCCTCATCAGGGCCTGGCCTGCCCACCAAACCTCTTCGTCTGCCAAAAGATACAGAATGTGGGAATCCAAGTGATTCAGCGAGGCCCAGCACACAGAGTTCACCTGGTGAGGAAACACACAGCAAGACAGAAAGACTGGTTTGACTGCCAACTCATGGAGAGAAATAGACAATGCCTGCCTATAGAATAACTAGTAGGGATACAGACATGGGGCTTCTTTCTTCAGGTCTCACTCCTTTTAAAGATGCTGGAACAAGCGTCAGAACAGGGAAGTTCCCTGCTCCACCATGTAGCGCCTTGAGAGGAACAGGGAGGAAGTAACCCCCAGGCTTTGGTCCTTTGTCGTCAGCATGGACCTCACAGTGAGACATCTAGTAACTTTCTGGTTTGGGGACGGGTTCTCGGCAACAGAAGGGGACAAAACCCAACTCTGAAAGGCATACTGTATTTCGTTTCATTCAGAAACCATTTTCAACCTGTATCCATCTTGTGGCTCATGTCCCAAATGAATAGAATGTCACACAGCTCTTTACACATGCAGCCATCACCCAAGTGCAATTTAAAGGTTGCTCCCTAGACGGCAAGCTGTGCTGTATTATATTTCTGTAACCTCATCTTTATGTATATTCTATTTATGTAACCTCTTTTTATTTATGTAACTTCTGGGTAGGCCACAGACTGGCTGAGTGACTGATGCACTGGAGGACTATCCACAAAGATAACAACAGCCCACTGCCCAGGAACTCGGTGCCTGGCACAGGCTCCTTCAGGTCACCTCGATCCTCTGGAGGGAAGGTCTGTATAAGCAGTTAAAGAAGCCTCTCAAGCCTAAAGAGGTTTCATGCCTTCTCCCAACTATTGACAGTTATTTCTCTTCTAAGAGAAGAAACTCCTGAGGCCCTTTTCTTCCCTTATAGGTTATCAAGATCTAAAACTCCATTTTCTCTTGGTAAAATGAGGTACCCAAGGTTCTCTCCTCTACTCTAAATGGGGCCAACTACTGCAGGCCCCCTGCATCCAAGGCAAAGGGGGTCGCGAGGCTAATGGGAAAGGCAACGTACCTTCCGGTTGGTGAAGTAGAGGTTTTCGTGCATATGCACCTTGAGCGAGGGGGTCTTCAGACCACGCAGGCTGATGATGCCATACTTGGAGCCTCCGACTTTGACATCATTCACCGTGAAGAGCCGGTCACTGTTGGTATCGGCCTGGAGGGGAAAGGAGACCATAGGTGACCTCCCAGGCTGAGCCAGGTGAGCTGCCTAAGACCACCTGCCATCTGTCTTAGATCCCATGCTCTGAGCATTTTCACTTGGTGAGTGCTCCCACCCACGAGGGAGCATGGAGGTAACCTGACTTGCACCTACTCAGTCCAGCTGTCACTGGGCAAAGCTAACAGGCATCTGATCTCGCAGTCCAGGAGTGGGGGTGAAGGCGATGAGGGGGAACTGTCAAGAGGCATGAGATCGGCACAGTGACTCCACTCAGAACTGGTTTGGCAAAGTCCCTACATCCATCCGAAAGAGCCACATGGTGACACGCAGCCATCATGAAAGCCATACAACGATGTGGAAAATGCTAGTTATAACTGTGAAGGGGTAAAAGGAGGAAACAAAACTGGATTCCCATTACATGGGCACTTTTCCCCTCAATGAGATACAAAAAACAAAAAACAAAAACCCACTGCATTGTAGGAAAAAATTACAATAGAAAATACTACGGGGCGCCCAGGTGGCTCGGTCGGTTAAGTGTACAACTTTGGCTCAGGTCATGATCCCACAGTTCTGAGCTTGAGCCCCACGTTGGGCTCTGTGCTGACAGCTCGGGGCCTGGAGCCTGCTTTGGATTCTGTGTCTCTCTCTCTCTGCTCCTCCCCGCCTTGCACTCCGTTGCTCTCTCAAAAACAAATAAATGTTAAAAAAAATTAAAGGGGCCAGGCTTGGGTGGCTCAGTTGGTTAAGCGTCCAACTTTAGCTCAGTTCATGATCTCACAGTTTGTGGGTTCGAGCCCCGCATCGGGCTCTGTACCAACAACTCAGAGCCTAGAGATTGCTTCAGATTCTGTGTCTCCCTCTCTCTTTGCCACTCCCCTGCTTGTACTCTCTCTCTCTCAAAAATAAGTAAACATTAAAAAAAAATTTTTAGGAGCACCTGGGTGGCTCAGTCGGTTAAGCGTCTGACTTTGGCTCAGGTCATGATCTCGCGGTTTGTGAGTTTGAGCCCTGCGTTGGGCTCTGGGCTGACAGCTCGGAGCCTGGAGCCTGCTTCTGATTCTGTGTCTCCCTCTCTCTCTGCCCCTCCCCCTGCTTACTCTCTGTCTCCCTCTCTATCAAAAATAAACATTAAATTAAAAAAAATTTTTAATGTAGTTAATAATTATTTCAAAGCAAAACCCTACATATTTAAGTGTTTTATGTATACTTATAAATACAACATACACACATACATGGGTTTGGATGTTGGTGAAACTGTATTCACTTTGCAAATTTACTTGGAAAGCACAGTTTCCTGAAGAATCATGACAGAGACTGGAATCAGATCTGAAAAGCTGATCTCTGGGTGGCAAAGCTCCCTTCCCAGTACTCTGGTCACACAGCCAGCCAGTCACGTCTAACCCTGGGTGACTGGGAAGATCTGGGCACTAGTGCCAGCCTTGTGTGAGATGAAGTAGGAGGACCAGGGGCTCAGGCCATACTCAACAGCATAGGCATCACCACCCAATTTTATGGAAGAACCCCAGGGAAGGAGCTCCTGAGGGGAAAGTACTGCAAGAAAGTTTTCCAGCGATTCAGGTCAAACTGTGCCCCCAAACACACGGGAGAGTAAAGCCAGGAGAGAACACAAGTCCTGGAATACCCCTTGCAGAAGGGCTCTCCTGTTGAGGTCTCCTGGGGCAAGACCTCAAGGGTGAGCACTGTCGCTTCAGATTCCAGTCCTTTCAGCAGACCACCAGGCTGAGGTTTTTCATTTTGTGTCCTTCTCGCATTCTCAGCTTTCTCCTGGCCTCCAGGAAGGACAGGGCTTACAGGACAGGCCATGATCTCCTGTGGTCTCAAGCTTCTGGTCTAACTCAGTGGTGTATTGCCTTCTGTTTGCAGTGGACTCTCGGTCCTCTGCCAACATTTCCCTGAACCCTAGGTTCCAGCAATCTCTGGCCTTAACCTTGGCTTCCAGCCCAGGTCTAACCTAAAGCAGAGAAGATGCTCTGCTCCCTGTAAAGGACATGACAGAGCTGTGCTGGACATGCAGGCCCAGGAGCACAGACCCTATAGGACCCTGCCACTGAGGTCAGAGCCAGCAAGCAAGGGAATAACACATAGTCGCTACTAAAGGATACTGGTGCTTCAGGTCTGACCACCAGATTATGCCCAGTATAGAAAGGATTAGAAGCCCCCGGTCCACTGTGTACCTTTTCAATTTGCAGACAACACACCAAAGGGAAAATTACATTGTGACAGTTCTCAATGTGGGGTGGGCTGAGGCTCTCAGATTAGATGACAAGAGCTGTAGTGGGGGTGACGATGGTCGGCACAGCCTGCCCTGCCAGCTCAGCGGCTGCCAGCAGGTAGCCAGTAGGCACTGGTTAGTACCATAAAACCAAGAGGACACCACTTGCTTTTGTGGCACTGGCTTCCGCACGGCTAGCCCCAATGAAAGCCAATGTTAAGCCATGCAGTGTCCGGGGACAGCAGCTATACCTCTGGCACCCGCAGGGCGCTCCCTCCCACTCACCAGTATGAGGTTAAATCGGTCGCTTGCCAAAGCGGAGGGATCCGAGCTCTGAATCTGGACCTTTTTCCTCTGCATGCAGCTCACTCGCAGCTCATGAGCTAAACTGCAGAGGGAAAGAGGGACGGGGAGGGCATGGATGTCGTAACGAGACACCCGTGAAGCAGACTCAGAGCCTCTGCCCTGGCCCACACCCTGGAGACCACCTCCCACTTCTCCTCCGAAGTAATTCTCAGCAATGGAGTTGAGTAGGGTCCTAAATCACCTCAATTGTAGAACTCTTAGGAAAACTAAGGCCAAGAAATGGGTGGCCCATTCATAGGGTCAAAGAGAGATGAACTAGACCAATCTGTCTTTGGATCATCTCGTACAACTCTTTCTTGAGACAAAAAGAATTTGCCTGAAAAATGCAAGAAACAGCAGGCCAAAGAGCACCCAGCTAGCAAGAACCAGGTATGGACCCCCTTCTCTCTCCACATCATGGCCGCAACCCCACTAAGAACAAAGCATGTTTTAGGGTGAACAGAGGTATTTCTACCTAGACCTTTAATTCCTTTCCCTCTCAGGAGGGAAATTCTCAGAGGCATACCCGACCTGACCTGGCGGATACCTCCTGCATGGCTGGCCTTCCCTGAAGGGGGCCTTGTTCCACGGTAAGTGCTATAAGGCACTCAAACTCAAGTTGTTTCTTCATAACATGAGTTCCGTGCACAGAAGGGAGACAGCAGAATGTAGGGGTTAGGAGCTCAGATGTTGGGAGTCAGATAATTCCACCCTTTCTAGCTTTACCTTGAGCCTGTCAATCAACTCTAAGCCTCAGTCTCTTCTGGAAACTGGGGGAAATATCAACCTAGCTCACAGGGTTTTAGTTAGAATTATATCAGACATTACAAGTATATAAAGTTTAGAACACATACATCTGTTTAATGCTCTATTTTGGGTGACAACTTGCTGGAAGAGGAGAAGGGAGCAGATATCGCATGGGAATGAAGCTATAGGGCCTCCTATTACACTAAAAATGATTTCAAGTAACACAGAGGAAACATCTTGAGAAATTTCTGCTCAGTTTCTCTGCCTAGATCCCCTCTCTCTTTGGCTTCCTACATGAGCCACTTCCCTTGCTCTACAGAGAGAATGCTTCACTCGGGGCTGGTTTTAGCAGCAGAAGGCAGGCTGTGAGCTGAGCCCCCCTCTCCCAACTGTGAAGACTCCTTACAGAGTGGTTATGTACTCCATCCTGACTGACTTCTTGGACCATGGAAATAAGAAATAGGAAAAGAATATTCATGAAGAAAACAACAACGAGGCATTGTCTTACCGGCAATAACTGGTGGCATTGAGAAAACCCAGCTTGTTCTTTTGGAGCAATGAAGATGCATTAAAGCCCATCCTGGCTATTTTCTAAATTAAAAGAGAAGAGAAGAGTAATGAAGTTTTATGTTATGGGATAATAGAGAATGTTTTCAGTTCCACAGGATGTAATGAAAAAGCAAGCGTACTAAGTTGGCAGAAACTATATGCATAAAGTTCTAATGGTCTCCTCTTCTTGGCAAGAGGAAAAGTCCATCACAAGAAAGAACGTGTGAGCTAGGAATTTGGTTTGGTGCCCACGTCCAGACTCCCCATCAATTTATGCCTGGGGAGATGAAGCCACCCCACTAGTGAACACAAGAATGGCACTGGTCACTCAGGTCTGCTTTCTGTTCGACTACTAGTGACCCCGGGGCCCCCATAAACCACTGAAATGTGCTGGGATGTAATCCCCACAAGGGATGCAGGAAATCCTCATATCCAAACCACATCCCTCGGTTTTCTATTTAAAATATACAATTACTGAAACCATTTCATGCCACTTCCCAAGATTCTTCTGAGAAAGGACAAGATGTGAGAATCACTGATGAAACTTTGCCGATAAGAAAAGGGGGGTGGGAGATTTCTTGCCTTCTTACTCACTTCATCAGATTACTATGGTGGAAGGTTGATGTCACATTCCCTCAAGTGCACCATGCTAAGTGTTACAGAGGCATCTGCTCGGCACCTCCTATCAGCAGTGGATGGATGTGGCCATCACGAGTGTGGAGCCCACCTTTTTCTGCTTGTCTTCTTCCTCCAGCAGCTGCAGCCTTTTGCTTTCCATCTCCTTGTGCCGGATGCTCTCCTTTGTGAGGGGGTTGCAATTGTTATGTCCGGGGAGCAAGCGGAAGTAGCGCTTCTTTTCCGGGTCAAAGTAATACCCTGGCAGATCTTTAGTCAAAAAGAAATGAAATCCACTTAAACACTGCACTGACCCACCTATGAAGGAACCCAGTGATCTGTCCACACCACCCCTTACAGATGCCTGTGTTTTCTGAGGGGCGGGAGGTGGGCTAACATTGTCACTCCCCATCCGACGCCCATTTCGGTCCTGCACTGGCGGAGCCGTTTGCCTCTGAATCCCCATTCCTGACACAGTCAGGATGTTTAGTCAGTGTTTTAATTTGCTCCAGAATTTCCTCCAAGCCGGGAACAGGCGTCGTTGACACACATGGAGTTCACCCACATGCAAGTGCAGACACACATGGCTAAGAAGGGCAGCCAAAACAGTTAGAACCAGATGATGAGGCAGGGTGAGGTTTCATCTTTTCTACAGGCAGGGACACAGGAGGTCTACCATCCAGCAGACGCCTCACCTGGCGCGGAAGAACTCCCAGCTGTGCCAGATGAGGTCGATGGGGCCTCGTCATCATCAGCACGGCCAGAATCCTGTGGGCTTTGCTGTGCCGCTGTGTTACACCTGTTGACACACAGTCACAGTAACTTGCAGTGAGGAGCTTGAGTCCCATTCTCTGACTGTGGGATCCTGCTGGGGTCAGTCAAGGCAGTTCCATGGCCTTCATTTCAACCCTCTGATTCTTCTGATTACCTGGGGAGCTCTGACCTCTCTTTTCCTGGAAAGCAGTGTTACCTACTACAAATATACAGAAGTCAGGGCAAGGTTTTGGTTCCTCATCCTTAACAGGACACGGGTCACAGTAATTCCCTTTCCTTGTCTCCACATGTGAGCATTTTGTGAGATCTTTTCAAAATTTCCCAATGAAAAGGGGAACAGAAATCTTTGCCAATGAGAATGTTACCAGCTGGGCTCATCTGTCAGCTCAACAGCAGTTACAGGGCCAGGTGCATTTCATTCTTTATTGGATTCAGCAGTACAAAGGGTTTAAATTTTACCTGGCTACACAAGCTTACAGATGGAGAAACCGGGGTTCAGGGCACAGAGGTGATTTGCTCAGTTAATACTGGGATAGAGCCATGGTTTAAACACCTGATTTGCAAAACTACAAGCAGCTTCTGTGGCAATTACAGGCTGAAGGATGTAACGATATAGCAAAACACCTAATTTTAGAATCCTGACAAAATCCACTTTAAAATCAAGAACTTCCTGCCTATCCCTCAAAGGAATACAAACTGAATCACTAGGCTGAAGGAATGAAAGAACCTTCTCTTCTGTCTGTGAATTCTAACTATGCCATTTCAGAGAAAATCATTTACTCTCCCTTTTTATGGCCCGGACCTTTCTGAGGCAGCTCATCTGGCTGCCGCAAGAGAAGGATTAAGCATCAAGAGCAAGAGTGATCAGCAGCAAGAGAAGGATTAAGCATCATGACAAACGTCCACATTTCTAGTCCAAGGAATGCTGTTCCATTCTGTCTGTACAGAGCCCAAAAGGTGGCTGCCTGGCGTGTTTCCACAGTACCTGCCAGGAAGAGTAGTGCTCTTTTTGCACAGATCACATCTCGCTGCACATTGGACTCTTGTGCGAAGGCCCGGGGCCCCCAAAATATCCATAGCTCTCCTTACAAAACATACAAACACTGGGCACCATCCTGATCTTTCCGCAACATGGGTCAAGTCTGGGACTCTGGCTCAGAGTCACCGATTTTATCCTGCACCTAATGAGGCCCACCATATATGAAGGGCCTGCTCAGAGGCAGGAAGCCCATCAGAGACTTTACATAACAGTATTGCAAACCTTGTACTAGCTCTCTTGTACAAGGGTGACTCAGAGTGAAGTAACCTGCCCAAATTCACATAGGAAAAAGCAGAGTGTCAAACCTAGACCTTCTGATTCCAAAGCCCTTGTTCTTTCCACAACACTTTGGTGGTTTTTATTACTGTTTAGGTTAATCTGTTCTAGAGAAGCTTCTTGGTATCTGGCATCTTCTGACCCTGTAGTTAAGACACCCGTCCAGGTTAGAAGGAGGTCTGAAGTACGGCAGAATTTTGAAATTGGCATGCAGGCTTTCTCTGGTGAGGAGGGGGCTGTGGAAAGATTTCTGCACGAAAGAAACACAGTCCAGTCCCAGAACAATATGCCCACCTACAGCAGGATAAGACTCCCCACAGCTCAAGGCCAACAGGACTTCTGGCCATAAGAAAAATAAGTTGAGAATGGAACATGTTTTATGCTGGGGACTTTGAGTACAGACTAAGTTTTACTTTCTAAACTAGGTAGCGGGTACATGATGTTCATTGTATTATTCTTTACACCTTTTTGTGTTTATTATATACAATATTATATATTTAGCCTTTCTAAGGACTTAGGCTAAATGAAATTAGGTCTCCGGAAAGCTATTTTCATTGGCTAGAAAAAAAGGGAGAGAGAGAGAGAGAAAAAAAGGCTGCAAAACAGAAAAACAGCTCTCAAGTTCTATCTGTTGAGGTCTCCTTCTAAGCCTCTGGCTAATACTCTGTACAGAGGTCATGGTCACTCTCAGAAGAAAAGAGTCCAGCCATATCTCCTAACTACTCAATCGGTGGTGGGCAGGCTGACCTGCAGCAGTGGCACTGGGAACGTGGGCCCCGGCTCAGACCCTGCCTTTTGATGAGAACCCTGTGACTCCCGTGCACGGACAGGCTGCACGTGCTGGGTGGCACTGGGCAGCAGCACTTGCCTCTCGTCAGAACCGTGTTGTCTGAACCAAGGGTTCTGCTGGTGGCCCCTTCGCACACGTCTTCTATTCTGCCTGTTGTTTTTATGCATTTCTGCTCCTAAAAGAGAAAAAAAAGAAAGTTTACACACAAATATGTGTGTGTATGCACTTTTCTGTTTGTTTTAAACAAAAATATTTTTTTAATGTTTTATTTATTTTTGAGAAAGAGAGACAAGAGAGAGAGCAGGGGAGGGGCAGAGAGAGGGAGATACAGAATCTGAAACAGGCTTCAGGCTCGGAGCTGTCAGCACAGAGCCCGACGCAGGGCCTGAAGTCACGAACTGTGAGATCATGACATGAGCCACAGTCAGACACTTAAATCAACTGAGCCACCCGGGCGCCCCTGTTTGCCTTTTTTTTTTTTTAATGTTTAGTTTTAAGAGAGAGAGTGCATGTGAGCAAGGAGGGGAGGTGCAGACAGAGAGGGAGAGAGAATCCCAAGCAGGCTCTGCATCATGACCTGAGCTGATCTCAAGAGTTGACACTTAATTGACCACCCGAGGTGCCTTTTTGCTTCTTGATGGTTCCTTCATGCTCAGAGCTAGGCAAAAGGATGGCTCAAAATGGTTTCTCACCAGAGCCAACACACCAAGCCTCGCCTATAAAGGCTGCCTCCTTTATAGGAGATACCGGTAAAATCCCATGCTCCTGAAGCCACTTCTTTGGCTACAGTTCTCCTACCTCACAGTTAACACCTGGCCTGCCAATCTGCCAACCTCTGGTTCCCTGGGTCACTGTGTGAGCTGATGACAGATTCTCACAATTACTTTAGATGGCAGTTGAGGCTGGCATGGAAATTCTTAGGTTATTCTTCTTTCTTTTCTTTACCAGATAACACCAGGGCATATAATTTTTCTTTCAATCCACACACATCCCTATTCATAGAGAACAGTTGACAGTGAACACTTTCTCCTACACAATTCCAGCACTGAGCAGGGAAAACTGTGAAATAACTAAAGGAGAGCTAGTGTGTGGGACTTCTCAACATGCTGTATAAAGGTTTTAACTTCCTGAAGTATGCTAGCTATTAAGGGCACAGGTGTGCACATGCACTTTTAAAAATAAAAATGAAATAAAAACACTTCTTAATGACATGTATTGCCATATTTCAAGTGACTTTTTCAAATCTTATATAGCCTGAAACCAGCACTTGAATCACAAGTTTCAACACTGGGAATCACAGTAAGAGGTCTTAAAAAGATCAAACTGTGGTACATGGACCAGCTGCTCTGAGTTTCATGCTTTTCCAACACCTGGTGACTCCCCCCACCTCCAACCCATGGGAGACAATGATGACATCTTGCCGAATACTTTTTTTTTTTACTGAATATACTTTCAAACCATATTCAAATGACATAACAAAATTAGAAAAACATTTCGAGGGCTGAATGCAGCCAAAGAATAGGCTAGAAATCTATTTGCCTCTATCTTCCAACTTACACTTCTGAGTGGGGAATGCTTATTAGCATCAGAGCACCAAAAGTCTGGACTTCTGGTCTAGTACTTACGCAAACATTTTGCGAATTCTATAACAAAGTCCTCAGTTTGCTTGCTTCAGACAGTCAGTCTGCCTCCCCCACCGGGTCATCCCATAACCCAGATTACTTTCACCAGACGCTCTCCAGTCCTGTGTCAGAATGGAGCACTAGTGAAGCAAAGTCTGTAGCCCTGCGGATGTGGAGTCATCATAAATGTCTTATTTTGTCTTAAATGTCTTAAATTGTCATCTTCTGCTGGGACAGTATGAATTAACCTAGTTGGAGTCACTCTCGACAACGCAGGGTGTTGCCACTGTCCTCACACTCTTCCCACTTTCTTCCGGCCCCTACTTGCTAGCATAGGTCCCTGCCTCACAGAGACGAGAGATGTGGCCAGGAAGGAACACCCCAACTTCTCTCTCTCCCTTCCTTCCACAAACATCTGCCTTTCATACTTCTAACGGTTTTCTCTCTGGTCTTGGAGAAACAGGCGTCCCTGGGCCTCTTCCTGGCAAACCCACGCCACCTGGCTGATGCTCACATTCCTCAGACTGCAGCCACCCATTCCCACACATGTTCCATCAATTTCCCATCCTTCTCTCGGCTTACGAACACGGCCAGGTTTTTCATTTGTATGTGCTCCGTCTCCGACCCAAAAGGAAGAGGAGTATTCTGAGCACGTGGTCTATGTGCACACATCCCACCTGTTGGTTTCCCAGTCAATCCTCAGCCCACTACAGTCAGGCCGCCTCCCTCACCTTTCTGCCGAAACGCTCCCGTGAGGTCCTACTTGCCAAAGCCAGTGGTCTCTTTTTAGTCCATTCCTACCACATGTGATGCCATAAAGCTTCACTCTTTCTTTGGCTTCTGGAATATCTTTCTCTTCGTTTTCCTCTTGTCAAATTCAGCCTTTTCTGGTTTCCTCATAAGTGTGTTTTCTACTGTTCTGTCCTAGATCCTCTTCTTTTCATACTTCTATCATCTCACCTGCCAACACAGATTCATCTCCAAGCCCTAACATCCCTCCTGAGCATCCACTTCTTCCACCACCACCTCTCCCTAGCTCCCCCTCTGCTTTTACCTATCCCTTTTTCCCTTCTCTGTAAATAATACCACTACCGCCGCCTTCACCTCTGTTCAACAGTGTAACAACTTTATTCATCTTCCTAAGCAACCCATTTTCATGGCTCCTGGACACCACACATATGGGTCTCCCTAAGGATCAATTTTCCTAATCTTCACTTAAGAATAAAGTTGTATTTACTAACTAGTTAAGTTACAAGCTAAGAGGCACTGTGCAGACAAAGGGAAATAGGTAGGACTAGTGTTAAGAAAATTGATGAGAAGAGGGGCGCCTGGGTGGTTCAGTTGGTTAAGCATTCAACTTTGGCTCAGGTCATGATCTCGCTCGCGGTTCATGAGTTTGAGTCCCAAGTTGGGCTCTTGCTGACAGCTCAGAGTCTGGAGCTGCTTCAGATTCTGTCTCCCTCTCTCTGCCCTTCCCCTGCTCACACTCTCTCTTCTTTCTCTCTCAAAAATAAACATTTAAAAAAAAAAAGAGAAGAAAAAGATGCCATACTGACATAAAAGGATAAAAATTTCTGTAGACTGCACATTCTATACATATGACCCCAGTTTGCTTTAATTATAAAATAATGCATGACTCCAGTGAAGAACACAGTAATGGTTAAGTCAAAGGCTTCAGATCAGGAGGTAGGAGCATGGCCTACCTGCAACCTTATTCTCAAAAGAAGGGCACAAAATGACGAGGACACGGTAAATAATAACTAGTGAGTGCTGATTTTGGAATATTTCTACACCATCACCTCACACAAACACAGGTTCAGGTTCTGCAACAGAATGAGAGGCTGACAACATCAACCAATCTGATAAGCAACATCAAGCCAAAGTCATTTTATTTTTTTCAAGTTCATTTATTTATTTTGGGTGGGGGGGGGGGGGAGGGAAAGGCAGAGAGAGAGAGAGAGAAAGAGTGAGAATCCCAAGCAGGCTCCACACTGTCAGCATGGCACCCAACGCTGGGCTCGATCTCACAAACTGTGAGATGATGACCTGAGCTGAAATCAAGAGTTGGATGCTTAACTGACTGAGTCACCCAGGGGCCCCAAGCCAAAGTCATTTTAAAAAGTCACAACAAATAGAAGTAGACTAAACACAGAAAGGATTAGAGTATGGTGAAAAGGGATCTTTTTGTACTTTTAAGAAGCCTATTTCAGGGGTGGGGAGAGTCTTCCCGAATACAGATCTAGTTCACTCTCAGCATCCACTTTATGCATTACACTTGTCCTTATCACTCTGTACCAAACTTTGTACTCCCATCTCATGTTAAATGTGATGTGAATTTTCTAAGCAAAGATCCTGCCTTGTTCCTTCCTCTGTTCCTAGCACCCATGACCTAGTTGGTTCTCAGTAAATGTTCACTGAACTAAACAAACACCAAAACAACCCTGCAGCTACTTTAAAATCCCAGGTAGCCCCTTTCTGCTCTAGGCACTTTCATTTGCTATTCAACACAGATTTACAGAGAACCCACTGAGCCCTGGGGAGCAGGCAGAGAGAAATAAACTGTGGTTTCCATTCTCAAGACACTAGTTGATCACTAGGGACGTAGATGTATGAACCGGTTCCCGCAGTGCCTCATAAGTGAAGACTCAGGTCTCTCCAGGTGTAGCAAAAAAGAAGAGAGTCATTGCTCTGAGTGGAAGGGCTAGAGGGGAGAGACAGTCTGAGTTGTGGTTGGAGTGTCAGGCAAGGGGGTGAGGGGCCTGCAGCAAGCAGTTTGCTATGGCCAGAGCCTAAAGTACAAGTGGTTGAGGGATGAGGCTGGAAAGTCAGGCAGGGCCAGCCCATGAGGCCTCTGCTATGATTAGACATCCATGTTGGAAAGGGCACTATACAGGCAGCACAGAGAATAAGCTGGAAGTTAAGGACTGCTGCAGCAAACCAGATGAGATGAACTCACCGGCTATGGAAGTGACACTTGGAACAGAGGATCTTGAATTTAGACAGACTCAGGTGAATTTCATGTGACAGGTGGAGACAGAGGAGTGAGGAACCAGTAAGTGACTAACTGGTAGGATCCTGACCTGGGAGACCAAGAATAAAGGAAGAAGAGCAGTTTGCGGGAGAGAAGACAATGAGACTCGTTTTGTACACACCAAATTCAAGATGCCTGCAGAACAGAGGCAGGCAGCTGTAAAAAGCGTCTGGGAATCCAGAGAGGAAACAAGGCTAAAGATACAGATTTGAGAGTCATCAACATGTGAGGACACAGACTGAGACAAAGGTAGATCCAAAGCAAAATATATAGTGAAGATCTGAATTCAAAATTAGAGATAATTTTATTGGATAGTAATAGAAAATTCACATTTATCAGTTTTTAGATCAGTGTTTCTTAACGGAGGACAATTTTATTCACCAGGGGACTTTTGGCAATGTCTGGAGACAGTTTTGTTTGTCACAACTTGGGGGAAGGGGCAGTGATGGAGGTGGATGACATTGCCAGTTAGTGAGAAGAAGTCAGAGATGCTGTTAACCATCTTACAATACACAGGATAGTCCCCTACAATGAATTAACCCAGCTCCAAATAGAGCTGAAGTAGAGAAACTTTTTTTTTTTTTTTTAAGGCTGGTTGTTTTGTTTTGTGAGACTGAGCATGAGCAGGGGAGGGGCAGAGAGAGGAGAGAGAAAATCCCAAGCAGGCTCATGTTGTCAGCACAGAACCCCGTGTGGAGCTTGAACCTACTGTGAGATCATGACCTGAGCCGAAATCAAGAGTCGGATGCCTGTATGACTGAGCCACCCAAGTGTCCTGAAAAACTATTCTTGATAGAAGTGCTCACCAACAATTTGCTAGATGAAAATGCTGAATCCCAGCTTCTTTGCAGCTAATTTGCCAGACAGGCATTAAGCAAGATGTGTTGTGGAAGGCTGGGCTTGGCTCTGCCCTTCAGAGAATCTTATAAGTACTTGAAGAAGAAAAATAATTTCTTTTTAAAATATTAATATTAAATATTATTATTTTTTTAAACATCTATTTTTGAGAGAGAGAGAGGGCAGGGGAAGAGCAGAGAAGAGAGGGAGACACAGAATCTGAACCAGGCTCCAGGCTCTGCACTGACAACAGAAAGCCCGATGTGGGGCTTGAATCCATGGACCGTGAGATCATGACTTGAGCTGAAGTCAGATACCTAACTGACCGAGCCACTCAGGTGCCCCCTTTTAAAAATTTTTTTAAATGTTTTATTTGTTTTTGAGAAAGAGACAGAGCCCGAGCCAGGGAGAGGAGCAGAGAGAGAGAGGGAGACACAGAATCTGAAGCAGGCTTCAGGCTCTGAGCTGTCAGCAGAGCCCGACTGCAGGGCTCGAACTCATGAACTGTGAGATCATGGCCTGAGCCGAAGTTGGATGCTTAACCAGCTGAGCCACCCAGGCGCCCCAAGAAAAATAATTTCTAAGAGACCATTATTCTGTTAGAACGTTAATTTCAAAGAAACATGATTTAATTTTGGAAAGTGATTGGGCAATACTTACCAAAATTATGATATGAATATACCTTATGACACAGACACACAAATCCTCAACAAAATGCTAGCAAATCAAATCCAGAAGCATATAAAAAGGATTATACATGATGAGCAAGCAGGATTTATCCCAGGAATATAAGTTTGATCCAACATAGGAAAATCAATCATGTAATACAGCATATTAACAGAATAAATGGAGGGGAAAACTCCATGTGATTATCTCAATAGATACAGAATGCCTCTCATGATTAAAAACTAGGAATAGAAACGTTATAACTTCAACTTGATATAGGGCATCCACAAAATACCCAAAGCTGGGGTGCCTGGCTGGCTCAGTCATTAGGGCACGGGATTCTTGATCTCAGGGTTGTGAGTTCAAGCCCCACATGGGTGTGGAGCCTACTTAAAACAAACACCCAAAGCTAACATCATACTTCGTGGTGAAAATAGTGCGAATTTTCCCCGAAGATAAGGAACAAGACAAGGATGTCCATTCTCACCATTTCTATTCAGCAATGTACTGGAAGTTCTAGTTAGGGGCAATTCGGCAAGAAAAAGAAATAAAAGGCATCCAAGCAGGAAAAGAAGTACAACTATTTCTATTTGCAGATGACATGATCTTATGTAAAAAAAAAAAAAAAATCCTAAAGACTACACAAAAAAACTCTTAGGGGTGAAAAATGAGTTAAGCAAGTTTGCAAGATACAAGATATTAAAAAAAAAAGTAGTTGTAATCCCATACTAGAAAAAAAAAATCTGAAAATTGAAATTAAAGAAAACAATTTCATTTACAATAATATCAAAAAGAATACTTAGAAATACATATAATAAGGTTAAGTGTATAACTTGTACATTGAAGCTATAAAACACTCAAAGAAATTAAAGAGGATCTAAATAAATGGAAAAACATCCATGTCATGGATTGGAAGACCCTGAGATTACTAAGAGTCTCATACTCTACTGACTAATCCAGCCATGCAACCCCCAACTGATTTTTGAAAAAGGTGCCAAGACTATTCAATGAGGGAAAGAATAATCTTTTCAACTGCTATGACTACTGGATATTCACCTGCAAAAGAATGAATTTGGATCTCTATTTCACATCATACATAAAAATTAACTCTAATGGATTCAATATTTAAAACTATAAAACTCTGAAGAAAATAAAGGTATAAATCATCATGATCATGGAATAATGGTTTCCTAGAGACAACACCTGAAGCATAAGAAAAAAATAAATTGGACTTCATCAAAATCAAAAACTTTAGTGCAAAGGGCACTATTAAGTGAACCCCCCCAAAAGTAATAAGACAACTCACAAAATGGAAGAAAATTATTTTTAAATCATATATTTGATAAGGATCTAGCTATCCAGAATATATAAACAACTTTAAAGAGGAAAAATAACCCAATGAAATAATGAGCAAAAAAATTAGACATACAAATGGCCACTTAGAACATGAAAAGATGTTCAACATCATTAGTCACTAAGTAGATGCAAATCAAAACCACAGTAAGATAGCACTTCATGCTTATCAGGATGGCTACAATAAAAAAAAAACACAACAGGTAACTACAAGTATTGGTGAGGATGTGGAGAAACCTCAAACATTGCTGCTGGAAAGCAAAATGCTGCAGCCACTTTGGAAAAATAGTCTGGGAGTTTGTCAAAAGTTTCAACCGTTACCACATGACTCAGCAAAACCCAGCAGAAATGAAAACCTGTATCTATGCAAAAATTTGGACGGTAACATTCACAGCAGTATTCGGTAACATTCACAGCAGTCCCAAAGTAGAAACAACCCAAATCTCATTCAACTGATGAACAGATAAACAAAATACACCACATCCACAGGACAGAGCTCAACCATGAAAAGAGTGAGGTATGGATGCCTGCCACAATATGGATGAACCTCGAAAACATTAAGTGAAAGAAGCTGGACAGAAAAGGCCACATATTGCATGAATCAATGTATAGGAAATCTCCAGAATAGGCAAATCCAGATACAAAGAGAAGGGAGGAGAGAGGGGAAGGAAGAGGTGGTTTCCAGGGGGCCTGGAGTAGGGGAAGAGAAGGCAGAGAATGGGGAGTGACTCACTGGTACAAAGATTTCCTCCCTCACAAGGTTCTTTATAAAAGAAGCTTCTTGAGGAGTCTATTTTTCTGTTATGAGTAATTGCTTTTCTCAGTCATCCCAGGTTAGTTGATAAAGACTTTGATTACGTTGTTTTATATTTTTAGGAATAAGAGTCACTGTTACACCCTTTATCTAGGTGCTGACTTAGTAAATTTTTATAGAATTTTAAATGATGGGTGTCTTGGTGGCTCAGTTGGTTAAGTGACTGACTCTTGATTTCAGCTCAGGTCATGACCTCACGGTTATGAGATTGAGCCCCCAGTTGGGCTCTGCACTGCTGGTGTGGAGTCTGCTTGGGATTCTTTTTCTCTACCCCCCCTTCTGAGCGCTCTCTCTCAAAATAAACATTAAAAAACAAAAACAAGAATTTTAAATGATTTATGATGTTCCATGTGTACCTGTTTATGTTTCCATAGGCAACATTCCACCAAATTATTAGCTTTGGTAACAAAAGCTATGGTATCATATATAATACTTTATTATGACAGCAGTTTTGTTTGTTTTAAAACCAGAATCAGGTTGAATGTGACTTTCATTTAAATTCAAATTTATGCCTGTGCATTTGTAAAACACGGATACACTAGTGTCATATTTCCTTTATTCTGTTTGGTTACACACCTATTGGAAGGTAAATATACAGAGTGAATAATGAGACTTCATGTTTCAGTAAGTTAAAAAAAAAAAAACTTGGTCTTTTTACTTAATGTTTCATGAGATAGAATTTTTTAATCAGAACAACTAGATAGGATCCTTTTCTGGAGTCGACCTAAAAGAAGCTAACTGGAGTTGGTAGATCTTTTGGTTTCTGTTATCTACTTACTATAGCACTCTTGACTAGGAACAGTGCAATATGAAACACTTTGAAATCCATAATCTTTAAAAAAAAAAGAGGAAGGTAATGATACAAAAAAACCCACTCATTATCACAAGGTAAGAGGTTAAAATGACTGGGGGTATGTAATATTTTTTAAAACCTCCATTTTAGGTCAGCACAAACTTAATTTTCCCCCCTATTTCCCGCAGTGTTTCATTCTGAGGTTTAACATGGCAGGCCAGTATAAAGTTTTACAGTTCAGTACAGCAGATCCCCAGGCCCACGGTTTCACTTTCCCCAGCTTTGGTTATCCTCCATCAGATCCAGAAGCAGAGGCTCTTCCTCTGGTTAGATCTTCAGGAGATCAGTAACAGCCTATTGTGTCACAACGCCTACATGTTGATTCATCTCGCAGGCATTTTATCATCACATCATCACAAAAAGGATGAATACCGTAAAATAAGAAATTTTCAGACAGACCATGTTCACATTAACTTTTATCACAGTACACTGTTGTAATTGTTCACTTTATCATTAGTTGTTGTTCACCTCTTACTATGCCTAATTTAGGAACTAAACTTTATCACAGGTATGTATGTATAGGAAAAACATAGTATATACAGGTTTCAGTACCATCCATGGTCTCAGGCATCCACTGGGGGTGTTGGAATGGGTCCCCCCAGACAAGGGGTACTATTGTAATCCTAGATTCTGAGTCATTTTAAGATAAACATGGAAAAAAGTGTAAGAAAATTAATTTTCTTCTTCTGTAACATTTCAAATCATCTGCTTGTTGATCCTCTCTTAGTCAACAGGTAGATACCTGTCCCCTTCCAAATACACTTAGCTGACAGCAATCTCTGAAAACGAACTCTTAATCTGCTGTCAGCGAGCACTATAAACCCCAACACATAAAACCAGAAATAGACAGGACCACCTAACTCATGCTCTGAAACCTACTGTTTTTCTTTCTTACTATACTTTCTTGAGGCACTGATGAAGATGTTTTGCAGTGACCAGAACATTGCAACCGCCAGGCCAGCAAAGTCCTGACAGCAACAGAATGCCGAAGACCACATCCCAAACATTCCCTCCCGGGGCCATGATCACTTGCTTTACACATACCCACCCACTGTGATCACATCCTGTCTGCTCTTTTGCACACACCCTCCAGAACCTCTCCCTATAAAACTACAGGTGTCCATCTTGCAGGCTGGGACATCAGTTAAGGCTGGAGCCTGCCACCTCCTCTGGTTGCCGGCACGGAAATAAAATTCTCCCTCTTTTCCAAACCCTTGTCTCTTATTACCGGCTTCTCTTGCCATGAGTTTATCCCAGTTAGTTCCGAAACAGTGTTGGCAAACCTAGTCAGGAGGTGTGCTTTTGATTTGCCAAGCTCCCTTGGGATTCCCAGGGATGGAGCAGTTGGCCTCACAGGGAACCAAAGCTGCCCTCTTAGTTTCCTGAGGTACTGGCTGAGATGGATCGTTGGGTTATGTTCTCGCATTATCTAAATGAGGTGGATAATCTGGTGGATACCTAGAACTTCTGAAAAACCTATAAATCTTCCTCATTAACCTTTGCCGTATTTTGGTAGGCAGCAGTGTATATCTGTAATGCTTTGAGGTGAAATAGAATTCAGTAGTGATAGAACTGAAATACAGTCTTGGTATCCTTGACTTTTTGCTTTTCAGAACTGCCAATAGGTTTCTCCAGATGAAAGCTGTTTGGATAGCACCCACTCTAGCTGTCTGTAATTGGGTTCTGCCTGTGAAACAACACACCCAACAGGTGGTTTTGCGGACTTGTCCTTTCTAATTCCGCTTAGCTTCCCCATTCCTTGCTGTTAACAGTTGCTGTAAAGTCATCTCATTTCATTTTTGCCTTGGCTGCATAAGCTTTCAAAGGTTCACCTCCTTTGGCTCCAAGTCTGAATCTCCACTTGTGGATAATCCAGAAGTTGGGCAAGTTCCTGAGTTTTTTGGGCCCTGCTTCAAAATCTAGGGTCTCTGTAGAGGCCTGATGGAGGATCTCACCCGGAGGTCGGCTTTGCCTCATAGTCAGGCAGTTCTCTCCAAAGGAGCGGCCAAGATTTGGCACAGCTCTCCAAAAGGCCTATGGCTGGAATATCCCAGTTTTCCTGATAACCGGCACTCCCCCTCCCCCAAGACAGCTCCTGCTCGCCTCCATACCATGTGGGATCAACTCCACACCATGTGGGATTGTGGGGCTGCCCCGGGCCTCTACTCTTCCTGCACACTGGGAGCAGGCATGATTCTCCTTGCTCCAGCCCAGGGCTAAAATTCAGCATGGGGCACAGGCTCCATCTCCCCCACCGGAGACCTCAAGGTTGGGAGGCCCTGGCAGCTGGGCCTCAGCATTCGGCCTGGAGCCCAACAAGGCCCCTTTGAGGCGCCTGGGCTGCATGGGGCCAAGGTTTCTTTCTGGGGTGATGAAAATGTTCTGCAATAAGATCATGGGGATAGTCGCACGACCTTCTAAATATACTACAAAACCCACCCAGCTGTACCCTTTAAAATGGCAGATTTTATGGTATGTGAATTATATCTCAAAAACAAAGATTTACTACGCATCAGTACAATATTTAAAAGTGAGAAACATCCTAAAACTCTAACAGGGTAATTAAGGTTATAGAGACTCTGGATTGTAATGTGGAAAATGCTAATGCTGAACGGTTTGCAAAGCAGAATACAAAATGGCCTCTACTAGGAGCTTGCCAAACCCACCTTGAGTTTTTTTTTTTTTTTAACTATTTTACCAATGAGGAAACTGAGGCTTAGGCTAAGTATCTGACCCAGCAGGACACACTGAATGGTGGAAAAGGAATCCCACCCCCGCTGGTCAGGCCCCTGGGCTTGGTCACCCACAGAACACCACTCCAACTCTAATTTCCATTGTTATTTAAAGCCAGACTTTGGGGTTTTGGAATTTTGTTTCCCCCAGGAAGTTGTCCCGGTTTTCTTTCCTGCTTGCTGTTTGGTTCACAGGACAAGGGGTGTAGACTACCCCACGCCCACCTGGGGGAAAAGGGGTATCACTGACGTCAACGGGGGGCGGGGTGCGATGAGGCTTCCAGGACTCTGAGAACAGGAAAAGGTGGCTCTCCCGCTAACACACAACTCGGTGAGGAGGTTAGCTCGGAAAGCTTGGGTTCAACCCGGGGCTCCACCATTCACTAGTTCAGTAGTCAGCCTGGGCGAGCGAAACCGCACTAGGCCTCTTACTGCGTCTGACAAAGGTAGTCCTGCCCACCTCACTGGGCTGGTGGGGGTGGAAACTTACTTAAGGCTTGGAAAATAGCCGGCACAGTGCCTAGCACTCCGTAAGCGCTCAGCATGCACACAACCTCAACTTTCAGGAAAACCGCCACCAAGGGTCCGCGGTCCAACCTAGTGGCAGGTGTCGGGCGCCACCTTCAGCAACAGCGCTTAAAAAAAAAAACGCTCCTTCGCGACCGACGCAGAGAGGCGACACTCGCGGCCCCCTCCCCACCCGGTGTTCAGAGCAGAAGAACCTACCAGACGAGACGAGCCCAGCTGTGCCCGCCCACGAAGCCCGCGCACGGTAGTTCGCCGGCCCAGCCCCCCCCTACCCACCCACCCACCCACGCCTCGGTCGGGCCGGCGTTCCACGTGCTCGGCTGCTCCCCGCCCCTTTCTCCGGCCTTCCCCCGCGGCCCATCCCATCCCGAGCTCTGTGAGGGGAGCAGCAGCGGCCCCCGGACCGACGCCAAAGGTCACGCTCGTCGGCAGACACTTACTTCTTAGGATCTCTCTCGGGCCCAGGACCGGCACCAGTACGGGCTAAGCGTGGAAGGACCCGGAAAGACCCAGGTATAGCGTCCGCCACTTAGTGGCGTCCGTTTTTGTGTTGTCGCAGCGGATAGGACTAGGCGGCCGCCCCTTCCTTCTTATTGGACGTGGCTTCTGACTGTCTACGCCAATAGGGTGGATCTTGGAGGGGGCGGAGATTGGGGTTTCGGCTTCGCCCAGGCCTGGCGTAGAGGCCGCGTGTCTGCCGGCGAGTCTGGGGCGGGGCCGGACGCGTTTGGGGCGGGGCCGGGCAGGGTAGGAGGGTGAGTTCTGACCCCGGAAGTTCCGAGGCGGCATCCTCGGAATAGGTGGGTACCTAACCCAGCCACGGGTACCTTGTCTCCCCGAAGCTGATGGGTCCAGCCCGGAGAAATCCTCTCGCCGCTCGGGACTACTACCTTCAAAGCTGAGACTTGGGGAGGAGGAAAGGTTTTGTTGAGGGAAGGGGAAAGGAGCCTCTTAGATGAGGGAGAAAAAGGAACGGGCGGTGACTTCTTGGGCAGTGACCTCAGGTGGCTGAGGCTGCCGTTCCTAGATGGCTCTAAGGTGCAGAGGAGCGTGGCCTGAAGTGCCACTAGGAAGCTCGCTTCTAGGTCTAGTTCTGTTTTCCCGCTTTGCTGTGTGACCTAGGACGAGTCTTTTACCTTTTTGTGCCTGCATGAAACAATGAAGTTGATCTGCTGTTCCGATGTTCTCTCCAGCGCAAAGTTTGTTCATACCAATATTTCTAGAATGTTCTGTGTATGCTGTTTCTGTACCAGGTATCAACTGACAGCTATCAGAACTTCTAGAAACCTGTGATGGGCACTTGGCCAGAAGGGACGGTTCTGTGAGAAGATCTGGGTGCAAATAGGCCAGGCTTGAAAAAAGAAAAAGAAATTAAACAAATAGGTCAGGCTTGGTCGTTTTCCCTAGCAGGCCTGGCACACCATGTGCCTTTTTAACCCAGGCCCCTGTGCGTGGCTGGACCAATTAGGAAACGGGGTTGTGTGGTTTATCAGTTGTATCTCTATGTGAAAGCATTTCAATCCATAATAAGGTAGAATTTCTGCTCTCAAGGAGTTTACAAACAAATGCAGGGTGTGGAGCAGGGGAGACGTGGCGAGGGGAATGAGAAGTGAGTACAGTCACAATAAAGGACAGCTTTGTGAAGCTTGAGCGGCCCACAAGAGAAGGCAGAGAGAGAAATTCTAAACTGAACAAACAACCTGACTGGAAGCCTGTTCATGGAACAGGAATTCGTTTGGCTGCATGGGAGGGGAGTCTGGGAAGCAAGACCAGCCGAGTAGGTTGGGCCAAATGTTAGGGAACGGACCGGGCGGAGGGGTCCGAAGGTTTGAGAATGGGGCAGGTCAGGACTGACACTGGGCTTCGGAGAGATCAGGGCAGCACAGCAGAAGAGACTGGAGAGGAAAAGACTGTGGACGTCGGCGGGCAGGCTGTTGAAGAGCTTTATTGCAGCAACAGTTCCTGTGAAAGGTAGTCAGGGCTGAGCCAGAGTGGTGGCAGCTGGGATGGAAAAGAGGGTAGATGGGAGACACATTTCCCAGTAGGAAGCATCTGCGAGGCTTGATGAATTCTGTGGGAGGAGTCAAATGGGATTTCAAGCCGGAAGAGCTAGGGTTGCTGGAGGATGGCAGGAAGGAGTTGGCTTTGGGGCCGGAGCTGAGTGAATGGCAGCCAGCCGGCTAGAGGGCTGGTTCTGCCTTGGGGATCCACTACAGGCGCACCATGGAAAGATCAAAGAACATTTGCAAATCAAGGCCGAAAGGGAGCTTGGTCTTGGGCAAGTCATTTGGCTGTCTGTGAACCTCAGTTACCTCACAAAGTGACAATGATCCCTTACTGAAGACGGTTATTATGAGGAGTAGATGTGGTGACTGCTTGGCCTACGTGCCCATGGATTGAGCACCCTCTGTTCTGAGGAAGGCTGGGTATCTGGATGGTGCATGTTACCATCAAAAGTAAAAACAATTCCTTTTTTTGTTTTTTGTTTTTTTTTTTTCCATTTTATCTCCAGAATTTGAAGCCAAGGCAAGCACAAGTTTTTCTCTGAAATGACATCTAAAAGGGATAGCATTTGGGGTGCCTGGGTGGCTCAGTCAGTTAAGCATCTGATTTCGGCTCAGGTCATGATCTCACAGCTCATGAGTTTGAGCCCCGTGTCGGGCTCTGTGGTGACAGCTCGGGGCTTGGAGTCTGCTTCGGATTCTGTGTCTCCCTCGCTCTCTGCCCCTCCCCCACTCATGCCGTGTCTCTCAGAAATAAATAAATGTTAAAAAAATTAAAAAAAAATTAGTAACATTAAATTTGACATTAAAAGAAGAAACATACTTATATAGTCCTTGTCATGCCACATATTTTCTAAGCCCTTTACATAGATTCATTCTTTTCATTACAATAGCCCTGTGGGGTAGGTACTTAATATCACTAGTTCACTGATCAATTGAGTCATAGAGAGGTTAAGTAACTTGCTCAAGGTCACACAGTAAGTGGCAGAGCCAGGATTTAAACTCAGGCAGTCTGGTTTCAGAGTTAGTGCTCTGGAACTATTTCAAAACCATTGAAAGTTACAGCACTCCAGTTTGATGTAAAATACGTATAATTCCTATTACAGAGAAGTGATTTTCTTAATATATAAAGTACTACAACTAAACTCAATGGAAAAAATGAGCAGTGGGGTGCTTGGGTGGCTCAGCTGGTTAAGTATCCAACTCTTGATTTCAGCTTAGGTCATGATCGCACGGTTTGGGAGATTGAGCCCCAAGTCGGCTCTGCAGTGGAGCCTGCTTAATATTCTCTCTCTCTCTCTCTCTCTCTCTCTCTCTCTCTCTCTCTCTCTCTCCCTCTCTCTCTGTCTCTCTCTGCCTCTCTCTGTCTCTCTCTCTCTGTCCCTCCCCTGTTGCTCTCTCTCTTTCCCCACCTCTCTGTCAAAATAAATAGATAAGTTAAAAAAAAAAAAAAAAACAGTGGCCATATACAGAAAAGGAAGAAAACATGAAAGGATCCTCAGTGCCACTCAATATAAGGAAAATGTAGTTTAAAACTCCTCTGACATAACCTTTTCATAACCAGATTGGCAAAATCCAGAAGTTAATGCTCAGTGAGACTCTCCTACAACCTCTGAGGGAGACAGTTTGGCAACATATCAGTATTATCAAAATAAAAAACGCATATACCTTTGACCCAGCAATTGCACTGCTGAGAATTGATCCAAAGAATATATTTGCTTATGTGCAAAATGACTTAGGTACATGGAATATTGTGTAATAGCAAAAGTTTGGAAGGCATCTTAATGCCTTTTAGTAGGAGACTAGTTAAATAAATGATGGTGCATTCATAGTGGAATACTATGCACTAAAAAAATAAAAAGAAAGGTTCTTTTATATACTGACATAAAATTACCCCCAGGGTAGGGACGCCTGAGTGGCTTAGTCGGTTCAGTGTCTGACTCTTGATTTCTGCTCAGGTCATGATCTCACAGTTCGTGGGTTGAAGCCCCTGCCCACTGTCCATGCAGAGTCTGCTTGGGATTCTGTCTCTCTGTGCCTGCCTTGCTTGTTCTGTCTCACAAAATAAATAAATAAACTTAAAAAAAAAATACCCCCAAGATAGATGCTTGGTGAAAAAAGCAAGGTGAAGAACAGTATGTAGAGTATTATATACAGTTAAAAATGTGTATGTGTGTATGCATGTATATCTCCCTGGAATGATAGATAGGAAACTGATACCACTTACCTCTAGGGAGGGGACCTGGATGGTTAGGAGACAGGGATGACCAAAAGTCTCATTGTGCCTTTTGAATTTTGATCATATGGATATAGTGCCTATTAAAATGTAAAATTTATGGGGCACTTGGGTGACTGAGTCAGTTAAGCATCTGCCTCTTGATTTCGACTCAGGTCATGATCCCACGGTTGGTGAAATCGAGCCACATGTCAGGCTCTGTGCTGACACTACAGAGCCTGCTTGGGTTCTCCCTCTCCCTCTGCCCCTCCCCAGCTCACACACGTGTGCTTCTTCTCTCTCTCAAAATTAATAAATAAACATTTAAAAAATATATAAAATTTAAGTGTTAAATGAACATTACGTACAGCAACCAACTGCCAAAGTTACTAATTTTAAGAGGTGATATGTAGGGGCGCCTGGGTGGCTGAGCGACCTGTCATGATCTCAGGGTCATGGGATTGAGCCCTGAGTCGGGCTTTGCACTGAGCATGGGATTCCCCCACCCTTCTCTCTTTGCTCCTCTCCCCTGCTTGCTCTCTTAAAAAAAAAAAAAAAATGTAAATGCCTTGCTAAAGAAACTAGAATACCCGTCAAATCCCATCATGGACACACTAATGGAAAATATAATCAATACAGGAGAAACAGAAATTAACACATCAATTAAGTGATAGCAGCCCACCACAAGCACAGAAAAAGTATCCTTGTAGTCAGAATTTGTCAATATTTATTCCGTAGTTTATGTTTATTCAGTGTTTATTCACTGGAAATCTTCATCCAGAGTAACTCTCCAGTCCTTTCCCTAATGTGAATTACATTTTCTACAAGACTCTCCAACACTCTTTGTACCATTATATTCACCAAACTGCTGATGACTGCTTCTACTACCCAGGAAACATGATTCTAGAAGGGAGGGAGCTTTGGGTAATGGGCAAGAATATTCTAGATACTAGGAAGTTATATATCCCAGTAATAATAAAAAATTGGTATTCTATGTACTTGGATGGACTGAAGCAGTTTCTAAGGATCTGGTCCAAGTAACTGATAATATCAAACGTTGGAACCCCCAAACTCAAGGACAAGACTCGTGGTGCTTCTAAAATGTCATTCTTAGCTAGTGAACAGCTTGCCCAATTCAACAATAATACACACTTGATGAAAAAAATTTAAGAAACAGAAAAGCACTAAGTTTAAAAAAAAAAAAAGCCCCAAATGACCTATGATAAATCCATTCCTTGAAAAAAAAATGTGGTTAATATTTCGATATCTTTATTTCTCAGCATGCGTTTGTTGAAGTTGTTTAATAGTTCATTAATTTGTTCAAATATTTATTGAGTACTGGGAATGCTATGCCTGTTCTAGGTAATGGGGATGTAGTTGTATTTTTTTAATAATTAAAAACTTCTTTTTGAAACAATCATGAACTAATAGAAAATTCCAACTATAATACAGAGAAATTTCCCACTGGAATATTCTTAGTTTGTATTTTCTACAGTATAACCAATATGTATATATTAAAATATGTATATATTGGTTATACTGTAACCACAATTTAACCATCAAAATCAGGAAATTAATATTTTTATACTGCTACCATCCAATTCTTGGCCCCACTCAAGAATCACCCATCGTCCCAATAATTTTCTTTATGGCAAAAGGATCCAGTTCAGAATCACATGCTGTATTTAGTTATGTCTCAAATCTCCTTTGGTCTAGCACAATTCCTCAATCTTTAATTTTCATGACCTTGATGCTTTTGATGATTGCAGGCCAGTTAATTTGTAGAATGTCCCTCAATTTGGGCCCTCATTTGGGTGTGTCTTATGTTTTCCAGGATTAGATTCAGACTGTATCTTCAACAAGGAAAGCATAGAGGTGACACTGTATTCTCATTGCATCCTGTAAGGTGGGACATAATTTTGATTTGTCCCATTATGGATGATGTTAACTTTCACTTTTTGATTAAAGTAATGTCAGACAGGCTTCTCTAATGTAAAGTTACTCTCTTTTTGAAATTAAAATTTATTTTAGGGACACCTAAAGTCAGTTCAATGTCCTACTTTGGCTTAGGTCATGATCTCGTGGTCCATGAGTTCAAGCCTCACGTCGGGCTGTATGGTGACAGCTCAGAGCCTGGAGCCTGCTTCGGATTTTGTGTTTCCCTCTATCTCTGCCCCTTCCCTGCTCACACTCCGTCTCTCTCTCTCTCTCTCAAAAATAAATAAACATTAAACAAAAATTAGGGGCACCTGGGTTGCTCAGTTGGTTAAGCATCCAACTTTGGCTTAGGTCATGATCTCACGGTCTGTGAGTTTGAGCCCCATATCAGGCGTGCTGACAGCTCGAGAGCCTGGAGCCTGCCTCAAATTCTGTGTCTCCCTCTCTCTCTGCCCCTTGCCCTGCTTGTACTCTGTCTCTGTCTCTGTCAAAAATTAATAAACATTGGGGCGCCTGGGTGGCTCAGTCGGTTAAGCAGCCGACTTCAGCTCAGGTCATGATCTCGCGGTCCGTGAGTTTGAGCCCCGCGTCGGGCTCGGTGCTGACAGCTCGGAGCCTGGAGCCTGTTTCAGATTCTGTGTCTCCCTCTCTCTGACCCTCCCCTGTTCATGCTCTGTCTCTTTCTTTCTCAAAAATAAATAAACGTTAAAAAAAATTAAAAAAAATTAATAAACATTAAAAAAATAAAATTAAAGGTTATTTTAAATTTTGAAATAATTATAGACTCACAGGAAGTTGCAAAAATAATATAAAGAAGTCCCTGTAACCTTCATATAATTTCCCCAATGGTAACATCTTACTGACATAACCATAGTGCAAGGTTACTTTTTTTTTTTTTTTTGTAATTTGTAATTTGTGAGTCTATGTAAATGTCCTATTCTTTATCAAGCATTCAATTAATTAATCTATTTTAATTAAAGGACTCAGAGTTTCCTAACATTACTTCGTGGGTTAAATCCATTCTCATCATTACTTATTTTTATGCTAAAATAGTCCCAGTTTGGTAGTAGAAGCTCTTCAAACTGACCTCTGTGTCCTTTTGACATGTCCTCATTATTCTTTGGTCATCCTTTTCTGGCAAAAGATGTTGCAGGCTCGTCTGATACTTTTCCCTGCCCCAGGCCTAAAATGAGTTATTTCTCTAAGAAGTCCTAGTACCATTTAGTGGACAGTGTTATTTAGAAGCCAAGATCTGAGTGCTATGCATACTTGTTGTTATTAGGGTGTCCCTGTTGTAGGGCCCACTCAGGGTCACAGTTGGGAATATACACCCACGCACTTCCACACACAATGCACACACAAACACATACACACATTTACGTCTGTATTTACTTGCATATCTATCTATCTATCTATCTATCTATCTATCTATCTATCTACCTACCTATGTCGAAAACCATGAACTAACACGAGTACCTCCAGCTCCAATCCATCATCGCAGGGCTCATACAAGTTTTCTCCCTTTCCATATTTGTATCTTCTTCTCTAACAGTGAATTATCTTTAACTTACTTACTTATTTGATCAACTCTTCTGGATATAGCCACACATACAGGATTCTCTGCCACCATTCCTTTCCCAGTGCCGATGCCCTCCCAACCCCACACAGGCTCTGAGAACCCGTGCTGGGCCTTACTCTCCACCCCCCTCCAAGGAGGATGCCTTCCTCACTCTTGGGCTGCAACATTCCATGTGGGGATATAGTTTTGGACAGACAAAAATCCTTGCTTTCAAGGAGCTTACATTCTAATGGTGGGGCAGGAGGAACAAAGACATAAAGATAAAACAGGTAATGGTAAGTGCAATGAAAGAATAAAACAGGATAAAGTGATAAGAAGGGACTGGGGTGCTACTGTGGGTTGGTGATGTGTGGGTTATTCTCTTTATGTACCATTCTCCAACGTTATTTGCCCTGCTCCATGCATACCTACACAATGCATTAATTTGGCTTCTCTACTGCCTGCTTTGTGATGGAGTTCAACCAGTAGGAGATAGGTGGGTGAAGGAGAGAGAAATCTCTCTGCTTTGGGATGTATTTTCCAGCAGTGGCCCCTCCTTGGGCTTCAGCTCTCACTAGGCTCCAGAAATTGCATATCTTCTTCTTGTCCTTTCAAGCCCTCTGGTAGTAATAGCTTCTCACTGTTGCTAGTGGGTGGGTGCCCCAATGGTCTTGTTTCTCTTTACCCTGCTTCCACCTTTGTTAATATTTCCATCACTCAAGTCTCTTGAACCTTCTGAGCTAGATGGTATTTCAGGAAAGGGCTCTTTAAGAAAATGACTCTTTTTGTTTAAACAATTTTTGTGAGCTATTTTTTTTCAGGTCAGTGTATATTCTTACACAATATGATTTTCAAAGACTCACTCTGATCACTTAAAAAAGGAAAACGTTAACCAGGCTTGTCTTTCTGGAATTGAGTGCAGAATGGATTCATTTCTTGTCCTGCCCCAGACCTGAGGGCTAAGTAGCTTGTGCTGTGTTTTAAAGGGGGTGGCATTGATGGGGCGTCTGGGTGGCTCAGTCGTTTGAGCGTCCAACTTCAGCTCAGGTCATGATCTCACCGTCTTGTGAGTTTGGGCCCCGCCTTGGGCTCTGTGCTGACAGCTCAGAGCCTGGAGTCTGTTTCGGATTCTGTGTCTCCCTCTCTCTCTGCCCCTCCCCAGCTCACGCTCTGTCTTTCTGTCTCTGAAAAATGAATAAACCTTAAAAAAAAAAAAAAAGGGGTGGCATTGAGGAGGACACTTGTTGAGATGAGCACTGGGTATTGTATGTAAGTGATGAATCATGGGAATCTACTCCCGAAGCCAAGAGCACACTGTGTCCATTGTATGTTAGCTAATTTGACAATAAATTATATTTTAAAAATAATAAAAATAAAACCTTCAAAAAAAAAGATAAAGTGGGTGGTCTGCATACTGTCGTGACTCTACCCCCCGCCTCCCCAGGCATCCAGTTTATCCAAGTAATTCCATTTTGGGCTTTTTTCCCATACGGACTGTATTTCCTTCATGAAGCTTCATCCTCAGCTGTGCATTTCTCTACTCTCCTCCCCCCAGGGAGGGATCTCAGTCATTAGGAGTCGATGGAGCCCTTTTTTGGAAACACAAGCCATTGCTTACTTTTTCCACTTTCTTTTATTACCCTGTCTACTTGTGCCAAGAATTGTGCTTCCATCTAGAGGATTCTTCAAATAGTTTCTAAAACTCCTCTCCTGCCCTGCTAAGCATTTGCAAGCCTGGGGTCTTCCCAGGGTGGCCTGGATTGGAGAATGAGAAGGGACCTGCGGGAAGAGTATTCTGTGCCATAGCTTCTATCAGCATCGCTCATTTCCTTGGCAAGCTGGAAGGATATTAAAAGGATGCACGTTGTTTCCCATGACTGGCTTTATCAGCGACAACAGCTTTGTAGACATAAGAAAATATAGACTGAGAGAAGGGAAAAAAGATCCTGCAGAGTAAGAGCAAGAAAAAAAAAAATCGAGGCATGCCTTTGTTCCAAACTGCATTCCTGGTTTCTTCTGCACTTGAATTTGTGTTTAACACTGATGGAGGGATTGCCTTCAGGGGATGTGAGGAAGGGAGTAGGGGAGAACTGGCTTCAGTGTAGCCTTAGGAGACTACAGGAAGCAGCAGAACCGGTTTCATCAAGAAACCTGTGCATGCATGTGCCTGGAGTGGCTTTTAAAAAATCAGATAGTCATGTTGTTCCCATCCTCAGGAGAGGACATAAGGGACTGGATTAGCTTTTGTTTGTTTTCTGGGATCACGCATGTAGAAAACCAGATAACCCAAGAGGGCTAAAGTAAGGGACCTCTTCAGCCTCCATTTCTCAGATGAATCCATACCGAAAGCCACAGGCTTTCGCAAAATTAAGTTCTTCTTTGTTCTGTGCCTTACTTGACTACCTAGACCCCACCTTTCCAGATTAGAAAAGTATTACACTATGGATAAGTGTGACAACATACTTGAAGGTGTTTTGTGTATTGGAAGGAAGATGCTTTATGAATGCTGCCTATTATTATTAGCCATCACTTGAAATACAGCCTAGAGGTTAAGACTGTGTGCTATGGAACCAGCTGGCTTGAGTCCAAATTCCTGTTCCATTAACAATTTAGCTGTGGGACCCTAGGCATGTCTCTCTGAGCCTCAGCTTCCCCAACTGAAAAAGGAGGATATCAAAGATATCTACTTCAGTGTGAGGATTAAATGCACTTGTATCATACAAAACACTTAGAACAGCGCCTGACCCACAATGAGCACTTGAGAGCTCAGTGAAACATAATGCAAACCCTACCCTCACCCCCCAACCAAAAAACTCTTCTTCTACACAGTGGGGAATCTCAGCAGCTTAGCTGGATCTCCTTGAGAAAAAGCCGGGAAGGCAAAGGAGAATTGCTGAGGGAGATTGTCCAGGGATCTGTCTTCCCAGTCTGAGGCATGGGTGTGATTTCCTACCCGCTCCCCCCTCCAGAGGCGCAGCTCCTGCCTCCAGGGCTCAGTGTCAGCCACGGTGGGCTTCTGCTGCAACAGCTTCAACCACTTCATCTTGCAAAATAAGCTTCTCTTTCTATAAATTGCTTCTTCTCACCTCGCCTCCGTGGGCATTGTCTAATGGTGGGGTTGGCTCATTTTCTGGAACCGAATAAACATTTGTTCCCTCCAGCCCCACGGTGATAGTGCCACTATTAATGAGCTTGCAGCGTTGCCCATTGCTTCAGGAGCCATTAGGGAAGCCCTAATAGAGTTCTGTTTATTGCCAGGGGAAGGGTGAGCGGCAGAGAAAGCACAGCTGGGGCTTCCAGCCCCCAGCAGGTCGTGCGGTGCAGGCAGCCAGAGCAATCACTCTTAGACTTGTGAAGTCAGGACATAAATTCCAAGAGGAATAAAAATGAGTGAGATAAGGGAACTGGGGTCTGCGATTTAGAGTCATTTTTCAGGTTTCCGAAATTTTGAGTAAGTTAAGGTAATATGGTAGCACAAATGAAAGCGCACTGCCTAAAGGGATAGCAACCTGAGCGATGCCCTATTAAAGGACAAGCTCTGAGTTGGTTTCCTTGTCTGAGACTGCACTCTCCGGTGCTCCATAAATATGCATTGTAGGCGCTGTGGATTGGCTGAGCCGTCGGAGAGATCTTCAGAATGAATAGGGCCCTTCACGGTGCAATCTACACAGAATATATGTTGTGACAAAAATCCATTGGTTCCCTCACTAAACCAGCCTCTACAAACACGGAGATTGTGCACGGCTAGTTGGTTGGCAGAGAATGCTGGATTTATATGAGCAAGAGATTGCTACAGAAATAGGCGCTTCTCAGAATTCACTTAAGGCAGGCTGGACCCTCCAGCACAAAGCATTTGTAGGTGCTGGTTTTACATGGGGATGTCTTTGGCTGGATGGACTGAGATTTGCAGATAAATGAAAGTCCTAGACCCGCTTCTTTGTGCAAAGCCCTGGAGTCCCAATCAGGCTAGCTCAAACCAAAGTAGATGTTGGTGGAAGAATTCTGGGGGTGGTCGTGGTATCTATGGGAAGGAGGCACTGGAATTAGAAACTGGAATGTCGGGAACCCAGGTGACTTTCTCTCTACCTCTTGAGAGCTCTGTCATCTCTCAGCTCTGCTACTCTCTGCAATCTCATTGTTCTTGACACAAATCTCTGCAGGCTCATGCCCATTCTGATGAGCTGTAAAATAAAATATAAAAGGTCTAATAAGGTTTTAGAAATGGGTAGATGTAACTTAAAATCGTAGGAAAAGAGGCCTCAAAAAAAAAAAAAAAAAAAAAGCAGACCCCCAGAGTTTAAGCTTCTCTTTCTATAAAAGTTTAAGGAAAATGAAGAAGGATTTGGATCTCCTCACTGTCACCTGGCATCATCAGCACCCAAGAGAGAGGAAACGTCCAGGTCCCCGGATTATAATAACACCACAGTGGAGGGAACCATGACTGTCAGACCACCCTGAGGAAGGTGCCAGGTAGGAACCTGGGTAGTGTCAGGAGTGGAACCAGAAGGAAGAGAGGCTTTTATATTGTATAACGATCAAGCCAGGTCTGTGTGCTTGACGCCTTTTTGATTTCTGCAGGTCTGTCCTGCTGACTCAGGTCTAGGCAACATATATAATAAATTGGACACATCCTTGCAGCCTCATCCAGCCTCATCTGTTCTTCTAGTTGACATTGATGCCCAGAGAAAGCTGGCCTGGAAAAGGTAAAAATATCTTGCAAGAATAAAGGTGAGATTTAGTCCAAAAGTCAGTGGGTAAGACTAAGCAAGGTAAACATCCACATGATGAGGACGTCAGTGGCCTCAGGTGGCAAAGCCTGAGTGGAGCGAGGAGGGCACCAGTACGGGGGAGAGGGTACAGCAGAGGCTGGGATGGTCCATCATGGGGAATCAGCCTAGGTAGGGTGAGGTGGGCCATATACATGGGGGAGCGATGTGAGTGATGTTAGTGGCAGCAGGGTCAGCCCAGTATGGGGTGTTGGAGCCTGAGTGGGGTAGGGAGGATAGCTTCTTGGCTGAGGGCTGGGCTGGGAGTATGTGAGGGGCAGTGATAGGAGACTGATTACATATTGGGTGGAAGAGGGCGGGAGGAAGGGCAATTGATTTGCATTAGTTTGCTATGGCTGCATAACAAAATGCTACAGACAGGGTAGCTTTAAACAACAGAAATTTATTTCTCACAGTTCTAGGGTCTAGAAGTCCAAGATTAAAGCGTTGGCAGGGCTAGTTTCTCCTGAGGCTTCTCTCCTTAGCTTGCAGATGGCCACCCTCTCACTGTGTCCTCATATGGTCTTTCCTCTGTGCACAATCTTGGTGTTTCTCTGTGTGTCCAAATTTCCTCTTTTTAATTTTTTAAATTTTTTTTTTTTGGGAGAGAGAGGGAAAGGGAGGCAGAGGGAGAGGGAGAGAATCTTAAGCAAGCTCAGTGCCCAGCGAGGAGCCTGACATGGGGGCTCAATCCCACGACCGTGAGATCATGACCTGAGCTGAAATCAAGAATTGGATGCTTAACCGACTGAGCCACCCAGGTGCCCTCAAATTTCCTCTTATAGGGACCCCAGTCAGGTTGGATTAGGGGCCACTCTAATGGCCTCATTTTCACTTAATCACCTCATTAAAGGCTCTCTATCCCTAAATACAGTCACATTCTACTGAGCTACTGGAGGGGTCAGGACTTTAACATATGGATTTTGGGGAGACAGTTCAGCCCATAACTTTATCAAAAAAAGAAAGAAAGAAAGAGAGAAAGAAAGAAAGAAAGAAAGAAAGAAAGAGTAATAGGAGACAGCATTCTCACTGTCAAGGAAGGAAGCTAGCAATACAGAAAGATAGAAAACTAGATTGGAATTGAGGTATTAAAGTGAATCATGATTTTCAATAGAAAGAAAAACCAATACATATGTAAATGCGTGTGTGTGTGTGTGTGTGTGTGTGTGTGTGTGTGTGTGTGTATTCCTTAGCTTTGACTACTGACAGTGCCCAGGAGCAGCAACAACTTAATAACAATAAGCATACCTGAAGTTCAGATCTTGGCTCTTAAATACTATTTTCTAGTAAAAGGGACCAATTTTTTTTTTAATTTAATTTTTTTAGAAATGGCTGACTCCAGGGTTAGGGCAGAGAACATCTGAGACGAGTCTAGAATATCCAATTCGAAGGGGCTCCTATTGGCCAAATCTGGGACACCTTGGGTGCCCAAATACATGATGGTATTAATGGATTCTAACCCACTGAGTAAGTAGGAATCATTGGGCCCATACTGACATAACTAACTAAATGAATAAGCAAATGAAGAGAGAAGAAAAGTTTTTCTTACAGGACAGTGCCAATGAATAGAGATGATGGAGTCAGAAAATCACGATTTGGCAACCGTCATCATCGTAATTAATTCAGCAAAGAAATATTAATGGATGATGGAACCAAAGGGCAAATGTTTGATGAGGTGAGGACAAATATACAATATTAAGATGGTTCCTAAAAATACTTATTAATGACCAGGAGAGAAAGAGTAATTATACAGTAGAGAAATCTGGCAGGTACCATCTTAATCAAGTAACCAGAGTTAATATCACCAGTAATGACACACATCTCGATTGGGTACCATCTGATAGGCAACAAGAAGAAAATAGCATCACTTTTGTGGTACTCCTGCCAAAAACACAGAATCTGAATCTAACCATGAGGGAATATCAGGCAAACCCATATTGAGGGACAGTCTACATTTTACAAAATAATTGTCCTGTAATCTTCAAAAAGTTCAGGGTCCTGGAAGACAAGGGGAGTCTGAGGAGCTATTCCAGATTGCAGAAGACTGAAGAGACTGACAATTTAATGCAACATGTCATCTGATTTGCATCTTCTAGTTTTCCAGAGGATATTATCGGAACAATTGGCAAAACTTGAGTGGTTCTCTAGATTAGATGGTGGTAATGGAGAATGTTAATTTCTTGATTTTCATGTTTGTATTTTGATTATGTAGGAGAATGTCCTTGTTGGTAAGGATTATGCATTAAAATGTTTAAGTGTGAATAGGGCATCATGTCGGCCACTTATTTCCAAATGGTTCAAGAAAACAAGAGTTTTTTCATTCTAGTTTTGTAAACTTATTTATGTTTACAGTTCTTCCTTTTTTTAAGTTTATTTATTTATTTTGAGAGAGAGAGAGAGAGCGAGCACAAGCTGGGGAGGGGCAGGGAGAGAGGGAGAGAGAGAGAGAATCAGGTTCTACACTAACAGTCGTGGGATTTGAACCTATGAACTGGGAGATCATGCCCGGAGCCAAAACCAAGAGTTGACTGCTTAAGCAACTGAGCCACCCAGGCACCCCTGTTTACAATAATTTCTAACTTACAAAATATCTGGACAAGAAAATGGGGATAAAATTAAAACAAATCTCTTCTCTCTCTTTCTTTCTTTTTTGATAAACAAAAACTGAGAGAGTTTATTATCCATGGACTCACTAAGGGAAATTCTAAAGCACATTTTATTTTTTTAGACAAAATGAAAATGATCTCATGTGAAAGGTTTGAAATAAAGGAAGGAATAAAGAAAAGGGCAAATAAATGGGTAATCTAGAAAAACATGAACTGTAGAGTTTTAATGTCGTTTTCTTAAAATTTATTTTTGAGAGAGAGTGCATGTGTGTGCACGTGAGCAGGGAAGGGGAAGACAGAGACAGGGAGACAGAGGATCCCAAGCAGGCTCTGCCCTTACGGCAGAACACCTGATGTGGGGCTTAAACCCAGGAACTGTAAGATCATGACCTGAGCCGAAGTTGGATGCTTAACTGACCCACCCAGGTGCCCCGAGTTTTAAAATAAAATACAGTTTGGAGCACCTGGGTGGCTTAGTCGATAAAGCATGCTACTCTTGATCTTGGGGTTGTGAGTTCAAGACGTACGTTGGGTGTGGAGATTGCTTAAAAATAAAAAGTTAAAAAAACCCACGTGTCAATAATAACATATAAGTTGGGCGAAATATTGAATTTTCTGGGAAAAATATAGATATAATGATTATATTAGATTTTGACAAGTCAAGATGCATATTGTAATTTAATTCTAATACTGATTATATTAGATTTTGACAAGTCAAGATGCATATTGTAATTTTTAATGTGTAGCATGCTAAAAATAAAAGAATAGAAAAATAATATATAACCTTAAAGAAAAATAATATATAACCTTAAAGAATAGAAAAATAATATATACCTTAAATAATAGTATATAACCTGCTCCTTACACTCTTAAAGAGTGTAAGAAAATTAAATGATAAGAAATGGCTCAGTCAGTCCAGAAGAAGGAAAAAAAGAAAAAAGAACACACACACACACACACACACACACACATATGGAACATATAATTTCACTCAGATGTGGAATTTGAGAAACAAAACAAATGAGAGACAAAAACCGAAAGAAAAAAAAGACAAATAAAAAAACCAGAGTCTTAACTATAGAGAACAAACTAATGGTTACTAGAGGGGATGTGGGTAGAGGATGGGTGAAATCAGTGATGGGGATTAAGAGTACTCTTATCGTGGGGCCCCTGAGTGGCTCAGTCAGTTAAGTGTCTGACTTCAGCTCAGGTCTTGATCTTGTGGTTCTTGAATTCAAGTCCTGCATCAGGCTCTGTGCTGACAGCTCAGAGCCTGGGACCTGCTTCAAATTCTGTGTCTCCCTCTCTCTCTGTCCCTTCCCTGCTTGCACACACACTCTATGTCTCTTTCTCTCAAAAATAAAAAAAATTGAACAAAGAGTGCTCTTATCGTAATGAGCACTGCCTAATGTATAGGATTGTCAAATCATTATATTGTACACCTGAGATTAATATAACCCTGTATGTTAATTATACTCGAGTTAAATAAAAAAAGAAGAAAGTACATAACAGTAATATAATAGATGTTAATCCAAATATATCAGAATTTACATTAACTGTATATGGACTAAGTGCTTAGGTTAAAAGACAATGATTAGTGGACTAGATTAAAAAAAAAAAACCAAAATGAAACCCAACTATCTGCTACTTATAAGAGACACATCTAAATCATAAGGATACAAAAGGTTTGAGAGTCGGAGGAGAGTAAAAACCCCATGTGAGCTAGTAGAGATACTTGTGTGGGTGTGTTTGTATAGAACAAAATGGATTTTAAGACAAAAACCATAACTAGAAATAAAATACTTTGTAATGATTACCAGAGTTATGTGATTCGATTTACCAGAGTAATTGATGAATCTACCTTTGAATCACCTGATAATTAAGGCGTAGAATGTATAAAACAAAAGTGGAGAGAACTACAAAGAGAAATGGGCAAAACCAAAATAATTGGCTACTTTATTTTTAAAAAATGTTTATTTATTTTGAGAGAGAGAGAGAGACAGAGAGAGGGAGTGTGTGGGAGGGCCAGAGAGAGAGAGAGAATCCCAAGAAGGCTCTGTGGTATCAGCACAGAGCTCAATACGGGGCTCCATCCCATGAACTTCAAGACCATGACCTGAGCCAATATCAAGAGTTGTCGCTCAACTGACTGAGCCACCCAGGCGCCCCAATAATTGGCCATTTTAATATATGGATCTCAATAACTCATAGGATAAGCAGACAAACTTTGGTCAGCACATGGAAAATTTGAACAACATGATGAGCACATGTAATTTACTGGGCATATTAGTAAATAAACCACTACATCCGATGACTGCAGAAATACATATTCTTTTCATATTCATATTCTTTACTATTTATAAAACTTGGGTATATATTTGGCTATAAAGCAATTCTTGACAAACTTCAAATGGTTGGAAAAATAGAGGCAATTACACCAGAAATCAATAACAAAAGATCACTAGAAAATAAATCTCCTTGCGTATGTAATTGCATTCGTTACCTTTAGTTGGGGTATCCTGTAAATAAACAACCTCAGACTCTGCTTGCCCTACAACAATTTATTTCTCATTCATGTTAATGTTGTCCCTGTTACAGCTCTGCTCCAAGCCTTAGGTTTGCTTCGTGTCTCTTTTCTGTATCTTTTTATTCTAGTAACAGGAAGGAAGGACAACCTCCATGTGTGACTTGACTTTCTTGTGGCTGAAGTCACTAGCCAAGCCACACAATCAAACTCTGCTGTAATGTAGCATATACGTCTCCCTAGGCTTACGGTGAGGTTATGTCCCAACAAACCCATTGTAAGTTGAAAACACATTTAACCTACTGAACATCAGAGCTCAGCCTAGCCTACCTTTCATGTGCTCAGAATACTTTGTTAG
This sequence comes from Herpailurus yagouaroundi, assembly GCF_014898765.1. NCBI lineage: Eukaryota > Metazoa > Chordata > Mammalia > Carnivora > Felidae > Herpailurus > Herpailurus yagouaroundi. The sequence goes on along the minus strand of NW_024412396.1, from coordinate 47,382,594 downwards.
CGCACAATTGGGCAAAATCATCCAACACAAAGCCAACTTCATAATGAAGTGTTAAATATCTCATGTAATTTATTGAATGTGGTACTGGAAGTGGCGAACAGAATAGTCATATGGGTTCAGAATGGTTGTTGGCATATCAGTTGTTTACCCTCGTGCCCATGGTTGTCTGGAAGCTGAGGCTGGTTGCCATTGCCCAGCACCATGAGAGAGCATCCTACACGTATTGCTAACCTGGGAAAAGATAAAAATTCAAAATTTGAAGTACAGTTTCTACCGAATGTGTGTGACTTTTGCACTACTGTAAAGTAAAAAAAATGTAAGTCTAACCATCGTAAGTCAGAAACGGTCTGTACATCTGCTCAGATGTACAGTAGATGTACATCTGTTGGCCCAAGAAAGCCACATGGTCAAGTCTAAAGTCACTGGGCAAGTATTATCCTACTACAGGTTAGGAAAGAGTAAATAATTGAGAAAAAGAATGTATCTATAACTTAAATGAAAAGTACGTTTTAAAATATGGGTTAGGAAGAAATTACAGTGGACATTAGATTCAAAAATTGAATTAATAATGTAAAAAACAAACACATTAAAATCCCAGGATGCAGCTAAAGCAGGTTTTAGAGGAAAATTTATACTTAAGTGTTAAAAATGAAGAAAGATGGAAAATTAGTAGGATAAGCATTCATCTCAAGAAGTGAGAAAAAGAGCCACCCTACAGTGGTTGTGTCTTAGGAGGGCTGCTGAATGGCCAGAGGACAAGACCAGGAAGAATTACTTTCTACTGGATTTTTTTTTTTTTTTTACCTTCTAAGTTTCATATCATATGCACTTATTTATCTTTAGAAAAATATAGTGTTGAATGTGGTTTATAATGATGTATCCATTTCTTGTATATATTTGGTGTGAGGGGCTTGAAGAGGGGAAAAAAAAAAGAAAGCAAAAATAGACTAGTTTAGAAATGAGAGGGGAAACATGATCATAGTACCAAACAGAAAAAGATTAAGGACTTTTGCTAGACTGCAACATATAACTCTATGGCAGCAAATTGGAAGTCCCAGAGAAAATGGGTGATATCTTATTAAACTACTATCAAATTTGACCCAAGAAGAAATGAAAAAGCAGAACAGATGACTTACCATAGAAGAAATCAGAAAGATGATTCAAACTCTACCATTAAAAAAGAGGACCAGGTACCGTGAGTTCGAGCCCGGCGTCGGGCTCTGGGCTGATGGCTCAGAGCCTGGAGCCTGTTTCCGATTCTGTGTCTCCCTCTCTCTCTGCCCCTCCCCCGTTCATGCTCTGTCTCTCTCTGTCCCAAAAATAAATAAACGTTGAAAAATAAAATTAAAAAAAAAAAAAAAAAAAGAGGACCAGGTAGATTCAAAGCTGATTTTTATCTCACCTTTAGAGAATGGATGATTCTAAAGTTTTTTAGTATATTCCAAGCTGCAGGAAAAAATCAAAACCCTTCAAATTGTTTTACAACCAGCATCATTTTACAACCCAAACCTAATAAAGGTAGTACAAAAGAAAATTATAGACCAATCTCACTAATGAATGTATATTTGCAGGGACTCTAAATAAGATATCAGCAAGTAGAATCTAGCAAAAAGAACCTAGTTTCTCAAAGATACACACACATACATAAACAAACAAAACAACAACAAAACAATGAAAGTACCCACCCCTGATATACCAGGACCAGGAAGGCTTTCTTGAGGTGATTCAGTATCAGGACTTTTCAATAAAATTCATGATTTAGATAATAGGAAAAACTATGTAAGCCTATAATAGATGCTAAAAATGCATTTGATAAAATTGATTTCATTCCTAATAAAAACCCTAAGAAAATAGTAAGAGTGAAACAAATATGTCAAAGGTTATGTACCAAAAACTAAAAACAAATAATGTCCTATATGGCGAAATGTGGAAATAATTTCCATTAAAATCACTATTATAATTTGACTGGCAAATTGGACAACAACAGAAAAACTATCATTGTTTTCCTGATGATATGATTACATACCTAGAAAAACTGACAGCCTCTATTAAAAAAAAAAGGTACAAGAATTAATAAGATAATTTGGTAACGGGAATGGAATTTAAGTAAATTTAAAGATCAGGGTGCTTGGCTGGCTCAGCTGGTAGAGCAAGTGACTCTTGATCTCAGGGTTTGTGAGTTAGAACCCTATGTTGTGGGTAGAGATTACTTAAAAATAAAATCTTAAAAAAAAGTGGAAATGGAAAAAGAGTATTGCATTTGTAACAACGATAAAAATAATGAAATACTTAGATATAAATTTAACAAGACACAACTTATATGAAGAAAACTACAAAATATTATGATAAAAACACAAATGAAGGTCTGAATAAATGCAAAATCCTATCATGTTCTTGGATATGGAGGTAATATTTAAAATTTCAATTCTCCACAAAATAATATATACATTTAATACAATTCCACTTAGGATGCTCATAGGTTTTTTCTGAATGAGATAAAATAATCTTCAACTTTATACAAAGAATAACTGACATACCATGGGAAAAAAGAATATCAGATATAAGAACTTATTGGTGTAGGCATTGATATTGGTCTAGGAATCATTAGAAGAGTGGAAGAAAATTGAGATTCCAGAACTGGACCATATGAGAGATTAATATATAATAAAGGAAGTATTTGAATTCAGTAGAGAGAGGATGAAACACTTTTTTTTTTTTAAAGTAGGCTCCACACCCACCATGGAACTCAATGCCAGACTCGAACTCATGACCCTGAGGTCAAGGCCTGAGGTGAGATTAACACCTGAGCTGAGATTAAGAGTCGGACGCTTGACAGACTGAGCCACCCAGGTGCCCCAGAGGTTGAAATACTTGTAATTTATTTATTTATTTATTTTAAGTGTATTTATTTATTTTGAGAGAGAAAGCATGAGTGGGGTGAGGGGCAGAGAGAGAGGGAGAGAATCCCAAGCAGGCTCGGTGCTATCAGCGCAGAGCCCGACGTGGGGCTGGAGCCCATGAACCGTGAGATCATGACCTGAGCCTAAAATAAGAGTCCGCTGTTTAACCAACTGAGCCACCCAGGAACCCCGGGTGAAATACTTTATAAAATGATGTGGGTTTGGGACACCTGAGTGGCTCAGTCTGTGGAGTATGTGCCTCTTCATCTCCTGTACCCTGTCCAAGCCCCATGCTTGGCATACGGTTTACTTAAGAAAAAAAAAAAAATCTTAAAAATAAATAAATAAAATGATGTGAGTTCAATTGGTTATCTGCTGGAAGAAAGTAAATTTGGATTCCTATCTTACTTCATATGCATAAGTCAATTACCGATGGAAGAAAAGATAATTGTAAAAAATAAAATATATATGTTACAAGATAATTTAGAAGACTACATGTGTTTTCTAAGGATGGAAGAGGTCTTTTTAAATAAGACTGGAAGCCCAGAGGTAATTAAGGAAAAGATAAATATATCTGATTTGAAGATGGAAGAAATCAGGGCCACCTTCAGCTCAGGTCACGATCTCCCAGTGCGAGAGTTTGAGCCCAGCATTGGGCTCACTGCTGTCAGTGCAGAGTCTGCTTTGGATCTTCTGTACCCGTTCTCTCTGCCCTCCCCCATGCACACTCTCTCTCTCAAAAATAAGTAAATATTAAAAAAAATTAAAAGGAAATAAAAAGAGGAAAAAAAATTTCCTATCCTAAATGGTGCCGTAAGTAAAGTTAAGGGACAAATAAGGGAAATGGTTAGTCAAAGAATTAATTTCTATAAAATTATCCTTACAAATTTCAATTCTTGTAAGTTGACAAGAAAAATATTAAATAATGCCATAGAAAAATGGGCAATTGCTTATAAAGAGAAAATTCACAGAAGAGCAAGTCCAAATATCCTGCCGTACAACTGCCACACAAAAAGATCCTCCAGTTTCTTGAGGTCAGGACAGGGCCGTTGGCAGCACCTTCCTATAAACTAGAAAAGGTCCTTCCTCTGCACTGAACGCAGCCAGGATGCTTGGTTTTGCAAGCCATTTGAGGGCTGGATTTCAGCCCCAACGAACTATGCACATATTGCACAATGCATGCCGTAGTTCAGATTCGGAGAAATGCAAGTTCATGACGAAATATTGCTTTATACGCATCACACTGGCAAAAACTTAAAAAGAGCTGTAATACCTGTTGCCAACAGGCTTGTGGGGGAAGTGTGCTCTCACATATTGGAGTTGTAAAGCGTTTCAGCCTTTTTGGAAGGCAATCTGGCACTATCTATTAAAATTAAAAATACATATTCCCCTTGACCCTAGAATCCTACTCCTAGGAATCTATTCCATAAAAATAAAAGTGCTAATTTGTAAGGACATGTGTGCAAGAATGTTTATTGCAGGACTGTTTGTAGCTGCCAAAAACTGGAAACATGGTGTATGGCCATTAATCAGGGAATGGCTGAGAAATTAAAATATATTACTCCATAGAATATTACGTGGCTATTAAATGAAATGAATTATAGCCTTACCAGATGTCTGAGAGAGATTTCCATGAGATATTGGTGAGTCAGAAAAGCAAGATGCAAAATGAGTGGAATATGATTCCATTATGGTAAAAAGCAGAACAAAAAGCCTCCCTATATATGTGGGTGTATATGAATATGTATATGTATATGTATATGTATATGCATATGTATATGTATATGTGTATGATAACAAAGGGAAATCTACATGGACACACTCTAGTTAATGTTAGGGGGAGAGAGGAAAAGAAGAGAAGAGTTGCCCATGATAAAAAGCATGTGTGATATAATCCCATTCATGTAAGATTGTGGAAATATCTGTGCCTAAGTGCGTGTGACTATGTGTGTACATAGTGTTACTGGTTAGGATGGTGAGATTTCAGGAGACTTTAATTTTCACGATTGTTTCTTTGTGTACTATTCTGATTCTTTAAAATGGACATGTATTATTTTTATATCCAGGAAGAAGATGAACTCATTTTCATTTTGAAAATGAAATAACAGCAAAAACCAAATAAACCCCAAACTCCTAATACTAATATGCCTCAGTAATACACACATTCTTATTTATAGCTGGCTCGAGGGGACTCAACTTGAAAAAGCGATGCAAAAGAATGAACCAAGTGAATGTCTGTTGCTCTGAAGTATTACCCTCATCACAAATTACGGGCCAGTTGGGAAAACGCTTAAAGTCGCACATATATATGTTACGGCACATCTTTTTGATGGTTTCACTGTGTCAGCAGAATTATTTGCTGCCTTTTGTAAACTTTTAAAAACTTTTAGTAGACGTTTGATATTTTGGGGTTTGGTTTTTCTTTATAGGAGGACATGGTGTGGATGGGAGGGCCACGGGAGGGGAAAGAGCAGTTTAAGTAAAAGGTGGGCAGGCCTCTCCAGCAGCTGGGGGCACTGGCTTAGTGTTGCCCACTTCCTTGAAGGGTATGGTTTTAGCCATTTGAGAAGGAGGTATCCTCCTTACTTTTCAGATGGCTAATGAAAATAGCATTGTGGGATATTATAAACCCAGCTTTTGGGGGTGAAATTCATTTTTGCATTTTGGACTTGAGAGGAGAGTTATTTACACTGGAGTTTAGAGAATAGGAAATGGGTGTTGACCTAGTTTTAAGTCGAGGCTGCTAGTTAGTATGGGTTCACTTTTACCCAATTGTTCCTTTACAAACCGAGAAAGTGAGGGCAATCTTTCCTGCCTGTAAAATGGGGGTGCTGAGAATACGTTTAAATGGGCTAAGATGGAGAAAATGCTTTAGAACGGTGCCTGCTCTTGGGAAGTGCTATCTAAGTGTTGCTTTTATTATTATTATCACTATTACTGTCATTAATCTTTTCTCATCGGTTGGGCTCGACTGCTTACATAGGAAGCACTTGTTTTGTTTTGGGAATGGCTTATAATATAAGGCATTGATGTGGTGTAAGATTCTGACATGCTGTATGAATTACTTTGTGTATGATACTTCACCCAACACTGTGAACCTGAGGGCACTGTATTCTATTTTGACGGTAGAATTAAATCAACAGTCACTTATAGTCACCTTCTAATGACACTTAGTGATTTAGTAGGATATTAACAATACTTTTGATTTTTAAAAGCAAACGTGTTTTTCAATAAAATCAGGTGTTGCTCATTCTCGGCTTGGGACAGGACACAGAGAAAGTACAGCTTTATTGGGATATCCAGCAGTTTTCGCCAAGGATGTCTTTTCCTAATAATTAAAAAAAGAACCCTTTAAAGCATCATGTGATGAGGATGAGTTAAGGAGTTTTGCTTTTGGGGTTGGTGTTTCGTTTCATCTTGTTAAAATGTCCCACCACCTATATGACCTCTATAGCTCTGACGGCAGAGTCTTCGAATGCCATACTCTTTCTATCTCCTTCGCCCTCCCTGAGTTCTGGATAAGCTATTTTGACCCACCCACTGGGAGAGCACTCCTGGTGTGGGAAGGTCAGGAGCCCTGAAAAGAAGGTTGGAGAAGAGAAGGCCTCATTCCTCTGCATTAGCTGTGAGCCAGAAAAAGAACCCCCCCTGCAGGGCTCCCACATTTGAAAAGCACCCTGGTGCCTAATGACAATTGTATGAGTGCAGAGCGGATGCTGGAGGACTCTGCCCCTCTCTGACCTCGTTCCTTGTAGTCCTTACTTAAAATAGTAACCAGTTAAATGTGGTGGCCAGTGGTAGCCTGAATTTGTACTCCCAATGCTCACCTGTCTGCCTCACTTTTGGAAATGTTGAGTAAGTGCCAGCCACTTTGGCACCCTCTCCTAAGGGATTTTATCTGGGGAACAGGTATTTATACCCCCTTCCCGGGACACCATGTGCCCTTGAGGCACTTAAGGCATCTGGTCTCCCTTTATCCTCTTGGTCCTGGAAAGCACATTGGGAATGATCATTTGAGTTTTCATAGCCTGTGCTCTGGGCACCTCTCACCAGAGTGTCTGAGGCATAAATCTGTCTGTGACTTCTAGGCCAAATATTCATCGGAAGCATCAATGGTCATTAGGTAGGGCTTTTGGGGATTTTCCAAAAGGCAGGGCAGGCTTGGTCTGTAAAACAGCATCTCAGGCAGTTCTGCGTGGATGTTCCATTTCAAGTAATCGACCATTCAGGGGACATAAATACAGGCTGTAGATACAATATGTAGGTATAATAGGCTGCCATTCGCCTAGGAAGAAACAGAAGGTGTTGCAGATTTTGTAAGCGAAGAAAATAGCATGGTGCCATATCATACATTTGCATTGGAATTGTACAGGGCATATCTTTCCAAGTAGGGAGAATGCAGGTCCCAATAACATTGCTGGCTTTCCCAGAAATCCAGGCACTTTGATCAAAGTGGATCGTTGCATGCTAGGGCATTTTTTTTTTTTTTTTTTTTAAACCTCTCTTAAGACTTGCAATCCTTTTAGGCTACATTGGCATAGCCTGGGAAATAGTTGCTGCATATTATGTCGAATATACTGAATATAACTAACTGCATAACAATAACGAAAGAAACTGGACTGGCAAGCAATTTGAGGTAAGTGTGTGTGGTTAGTTTTTTCTTCTCCTCTCAGTGTAATAACAGATCTGATGCCAAAACAGCTTTGGCTATAGAACTGAGCATGTTTTTTCCACCTGACTCAGCATGGGTGATAAATAAATCAAGTACGTTTTACTGCTCTAACGGTATGTGGGATCATGGGTAATCTTTTCTCAGAGGCAAACCATGTTCCCCACTCTGCAGATGGACTCACCAGAGCTTAGAGAGGAAAGGACGACTTGTTTTTATGACAAGCACATTTTGGTTGACCCAGTGGAGCAGTTTCCTTAATTTCAACCAGGTGACCCAGCTGTACTTCTTACTCAACTGTATCACTCAGAAAGTATCCTAAAATCAAACAGTCAAGTTTTCCATTGCTGCATCAGTTAGACAGGTGGTGTATTCATTACATGTGAATGCCCTGGTGTGGCATTAATCCAGGACTCTTTGCCATGGACCTAATGCCATTCACTCATTCAGCAAAATCTTGTGAATTCTACTATGTTCCAGAACATCACAAAAAAAGGACTCAATTGTGTCATACTGATGCGTTTTCATTTTTTTTTTCTTTGCCTTCGAGGTATCCATGTGAACATTGCTGTGTTTGGCAGTTTCTTCCAGAGCTGGAACCCTGCAGGGTTTCCCTGTTTTATGGCTTTCGAAGGTGCCTTCTCCACTGGCTGACGCTAGAGGGCGGCCAATTGCCAGTAACAAATTTGGATACTTAGATTTTGTGCACTATTTCAAGACTTTGGTTTTACTCTTTTCAGTAAAGAACGGTTGCACGACGCCATTCTCCTCCTAATGGGATGTCAAATGAAGGAGAGATTCTAACGTGGACTAGACGTTCGTTTCCTTAAAATCCGGACTTTGGAAATATCCCTGTTAACAGTGAATAATTTGTTAGTAACGGCACACCCTGAATATGACATTTAATCACATCCTGTTTCTGTCTACCATACCCCACATCTAGTTCCATGATATTCCAAAAAGAAATTCTTGAAGGGATGGACTCCTGTATAAATTCAAAGAATTTACCGACAGGCCAATTCGGCTCTCATTTTGCTATTTCATCCAATGCCCTTTCCCCTTGGGTACAGGCAAGGGGCCTCCCATTTTGGCCCAGGATTTTCTGGCTTCAGCTGATTTAACGGAGCACATTCTCTTAACTCGGGACTCCACCTAACTCCTCCATTCCAGATCTTCTGTTCTTTCCTTTTTTTGTACCTCTTAAGCACCAACCAGTACTCAGTCTTCCATCCTCTATCTCGGGAGAAGGGAGGAGTATTTCTCAAGTGCTCACTATGTGTCAGTTGCTTTTCCTTTATGCCACTTGCACTGTCACATCTATTCCTCACAATAACCCTTAAAAGCTGGTACCAGGGGCGCCTGGGTGGCGCAGTCAGTTAAGCGTCCGACTTCAGCCAGGTCACGATCTCGCGGTCCGGGAGTTCGAGCCCCGTGTCGGGCTCTGGGCTGACGGCTCAGAGCCTGGAGCCTGTTTCCGATTCTGTGTCTCCCTCTCTCTCTGCCCCTCCCCCGTTCATGCTCTGTCTCTCTCTGTCCCAAAAATAAATAAAAACGTTGAAAAAAAAAAAAAAAAGCTGGTACCAATCTCCCCGTTTTGCAGATGAATAAACTGAGGATCAGGATTAAGTGGGGGGGGGGGATGGTGTACTTTGTAAATAGTCAAGCCAGGATCCAGTTCTGAGATTTTCTGATTTGCTTTGTTCTGTACTGCCCTTCTTACTCAGACCTTCATCCTCTTTGGTATTGTCATCAGTTTCCGCTTGTATCGTTCCTTGTCCTTGTCATGCCAAGGACATGTAAAACCACCTTGTCGTTGGTTTTACCATGGGAAAGTGTAACCAAAATTCACAATGCATGATAAAAACTAGCTAACGGCAATATAAACATGAAAATGGACCTCAATTTGGATGATATTGCCTCTCCTACCCTCATTATATTTCAGAATTTAAAAAAAGCCAAAGTTGAGATAAGAGTCGCTTTGGTCCTCAGGTAAAGCAGTTTCTCTGTTCAGCCCTTTTATTATGAGAGTTCACTTTAGGAATCACCCCAGAGTGGCGAATATGCAAGATTAAAACACTTAGCTTTGACTTTATCGAAAGACTTCCTAGAAACCCGAAGGCTTTCAGAATCTCTGTCAATGAGCTCATTTGTTTGGTCATAGTTATAGCTTTCACATTTTGAGTTTTTCAGGGCAAGGAATTTCTGTGTTACTTGGTATGAAACAAGAGGCTAACATGAATATAGAATCACCAAGTTGGAAATTGAATTTCCTCCTGTAGTCTAGGATTTCAACATGTCTCCTGCAGTCCTCAAGGAGAAAATGACCGTAGAAATGTCTGGATTAGCAAGTTAGCTTGGCATTTTTTATGAGTGGAGATATTTCAAAAACAGCTTTATTAAGATATAGTTTACATACCATACAATTCACCCATTCAAGGTGTATGACTGAGCGGGTTTTAGTACATTGACAGCTTATGTGCAGTCACCCCCACAGTCAGTTCTGGAATACTTTCATCACCTCCAGAAGAATTCCTGGACCCTTTAGCTGTCACCTCTTTTCTCCCTATACCTACCTTCACATCCAGCCCTAAGTAGCCACTAATCTACTTTCTGTCTCCATGCATTTCCCTATTCTGGATTTTCACAGGAATAGAATAATATAGTAGGTGGCCTTTTGTGTCTGGCTTTTTTTTTTTTTTTGCTTAATGTGGTGTTTTCAGGATTCATGTACGTTGTGGCACCTATCTGTCCTTCATCCTTTTTTATGGCCGAATAATATTCTATGGTCTGCATATACCACATTTGCCTATTTGTCCATTCATCTGTTGATGGATATTTAGGTGTTTCCACTTTTGGCTATTAGGAATAAGGCCACTGTGAACATTCATGTACAAATTTCTGTGTGGACATATGTTTTTACTTTTCTTAGATATATACCTGGGAGTGGAATTGCTGGGTCATGTGGTAACTTAGGCTTAATTGTTTGCAGAATTGCCAGATTATTTTCCAAAGCAGTTGGACTATTTTATAATCCCACCAGCACTGGGTGAAGGTTCTGATTTCTCCACATCCTCGTCAACACTTGGTGTCACTTGCCTTTTTGATTCTAGTCATCCTAGTGAGTGTGAAGTAGAGGGTTTTTTTTTTTTTAAATCACTATGTAGTTATTTATGTTTTTATTTATTCTTTCATCTACCACTTATTAACCATCTGCTAGGCCCTGGGCCAGGCTGAGGAGATTTAAAGTTACCACACCTGCCTTCCACATTTCGTGGGATAGGGAGATGGACAATGAGAGACACTAAAATATAAGTATTTCTCCCTCTCTTATCTATTTTACTCATCATCTCAGCCACCTCTCCTTTGGCAACCACCAGTTTATTCTCCATATGTATTAGTCTATGTCCGTTCATTTGTTTTGTTTTTTAGATTCCGCGTATGAGTGAAATCATAGAGTATTTGTCTTTATCTGTCTGGCTTATTTCTCTTAGCATAATACCCTCCAGGTCCATCCATGTTGTTGCAAATAGCAAGATCTTGTTCTTTTTTTTATGGCTCAGTAATATTCCATTGCGTATATGTGTGTGTGTGTGTGTGTGTGTGTGTGTGTGTGTGTGTGTGTACCACATCTTCCTTATCCATTCATCTATTGATGGACACTTGGGCTGCTTCCATATCCTGGCTATTGTAAACAGTGCTGCAGTAAACATAGGGGTGGCGTGTATCTTTTTCAAATTAGTGTTTTCATTTTCTTTGGGTAAATACCAGTAATGGAATTACTAGATCATATGGTATTACTATTTTTATTTTTTGAGGAACGAAGTATTTTAATATAGCTGTGGATAAAACTCTGCGAAAGCCAAAAGTAGTAAGTGACTAATTTGAGATCCATTTAATCTGCATAGGTTCACATTCAAGCTATGGAATAGATGAGGTTAAAATATTTAATATCAGCTTTATGAAAAGCCATTCTAGAAACATGATGGCTTTCAGAGTCATCGTTATTGAGCCCACTCGTGTCTAGAAAGTAGCCCTGTTTTTCAGAATTGTCACTGAGTTCCAACTATTACAATATGGCGATGATACAAATTTTTGCCTGTTGAACAGGGATAAAATAAGTTGATTGGTGAGAACAGAGGACGAGAACATATGGTGACTTTGGGAATCCAGGTACCAAAATAAATTTCATTTCTTGCCTAGACCTTAATAATCCCATTTCATTGGATTTGTACTTTACTTCTTTTACCAGAACCAACTGCATCCATTTCGTCTCCTCTCCCAGAAGTCTGCCTCACTCATTTCCTTGCTCGGTTCCTCTATCACTGTTTTCTTTGAGGTCTTAGACCCTCCTGGGCTGTGCCTCTGTCTCAGAATCCAAAGCTGCATTGGAGAAGTTGTCATCAGGGTGCCTGCCCCCGTAGGCTTAGGTGTATTTAAATTGCTCGGGGCCCTCTGTGGACCTCAGGAACATTTTCTCACCACCTCCCTCTGCCCTCTTGAGTAGAACAAACACAGAGTTGTCCTTTTGCAGCTAGGCAGACCAGAGTTCACCACCTAGAGTTGTCAGAGAATAGAAAACACCTGCTGCATGCAATTCAGCAGGACTCAGTCCCCCTCTTTGCCAGAATGTGGGACATTTTAGGTCCCGTGGCTTCCGTCCATCTGTCCTGCTTGTGGACACCTATTTTTATATGGTGGTGTAAATATCTGAACAACCAGACTTAACGTGTTCTCCTGCACTTGGCTTTCAGACTTCGCCTGGATGAGCCCTGCCTAATGACAGAGTAGAAGCCTGAGGTCACATAAATGTTGTGAGTGAGAGAGACAGGTGCCTCGGAAGTGTCACCATACTTAAAGAAATACCCTACAGACAGGCCTTTTGGGGGGCTCGTGGGGCAGCCACTTTTGCAGATGAAAAGAAGTTTCTTTTCCCAGGATACGCCTAAGGGGGTTAATTTATTTCTTTACACGTGGACTCAGTCTTAAGAGAAATTGGTTCATGTATGTCTTGGTCCAAACGTGGTTCCAGTCCCTCCCCATGGTGGTGGAATTTTTTTCCCTCTTTGCTCCATGCTGTCCTTCTCTGTGGGAGGACCTTGACTGTTGCTTTGATTTAGGATGCAGTAGCTGCCAGGCAATGAAGCAGCTATGAAGGCAGCCCTGCCCTTCCTGTCTGGTTGGTGCCAGAATTTCAGATCCGGTGTCCATGTAGGTGGGACATGGGGGGACTTGGATTGGCAGGTAGAGGAGGGTATAAGAGAGAGGAGTTAGCTATTGTAGAAAAATAGACACGTCAAGAGCTCTATAACCAGTGGCTCTACCAGGAAGAAGAACCGAGGCGCACTTACAATTGTCTAGCATTAGCGAGGGAGAAAAGGGAGCTGGGCTGGTCCTCAGAGTAGACTGTGATTACTCTGTGTGATCTGAGTGGAGAAAGCTTCTGTATCAAAATATCTCATTCGCTGTCTTTCCTGGTGCATGAGATTCTAATCAAGTCATTGCTTCTGTGTGCCTGTGTGTGTGTGTGTGTGTGTGTGTGTGTGTGTGTATGTGTGCGCATGCACGTGTGCATATACCATGTGTCTCATGAAGTCTTGATCCCCTCCTTGTGAAGGTTTCGGGGTGTCCTAGAGTCCCCTATTAAGATGCAACTACCCGGGAGGGAGAGTCCTTTAAGCCGATTCAGAGCATGCCCTGAAAGAAAGGGTGGGATTAGGAGGAAGGGATTTGGAAGAGGCCCTTGATACAAGGTGGAATCCATTCAACTCAAGGAAAGAGCCAGAGGAGGGGGGCTTGAGAGAATCCCAGCTTAGGTCACTGTTCTGCCAGGGGAAGAGATTTATATCAATTTCAGGGGGCAATTAGGGGATGGGGGACTAAGGTATTCTAGTAAGGCAAGCCCCCCTCCCACAATGGAACGTCTCAATGCTTCATTGGCCTCCAGTCTTCGGGCCTTGGCTTTGACTTCATGTTTCTCTGGGCAACTGGAGCTGACTGGTGTCCTTTCCCAGAAGCCAGAAACCTGGCATTATCCTGGGCCCTCCACCTCCCTCAAGCCCACAGCGTGCCTGCCACCAAGTCCTGCACGTTCTACTTCCTTAGAAATCCCTGATCCTGCCCCTCATCTTCACCCCCATGCCACAGCTGCTTAACAGGTTCCTAGGCCTCCAGCTCAGCTTCCCTCCAGTTTATGGTCACACTGCTGAAGAAAAGCGCTTTCTAAAAAGGCAGCCTTTTCATTTTCACCTCTAGCTTAAGATCTTTCAGTGTTGCCTGATTGCCTTCCAGATCAAACTCTGCACGTCTTAGCATTGGCACCCACTGCTTGTCTCTCCAGCTTTTTCTGTCTCACCCATACCCCTGCAACTACCTGCCTACCAGAGGGATCCCCTGAAATCACGATGCTCTCTCTCACTTCCCCGAGGGCTTTTATACACGCTACCGCTTCCGGGGGGACATCTTTCCTCCTACAGGGCATTCAGGACTCAGCTCAGGCATCACGTCTATGAAGACAACCCTGACCTTCCTGTCTGGTCAGTGTGCGTCATCCAATCCCACAGTGCCCCCTGTTCCTCTGCTTCATGGCTCTGCATTCTCCCTCCCTCACCTTTAAAGGTGGGAACTGTCTTCGGTCTCTCTGGTCCAGCATAGAGGAGGCAGGGTGGCACAGGGCAGGGAACTTGCAAATATTTGCTGTATGAATTAGTTGTCCTTAGGTTATGGTTTGGGTCTGAAAAGCCTTTCATTCCTTGGCTCATTTCTAACGTCTACCCAACCAAGGCCCAAATTAAATGTGACCATCTCCACGAAGCCTTTCCCTCCCCTGCAATGTTGGAGGTACTCTCTCCCTCCACTAAGGTTCTTTGATATATATCACTTCTCCCCTGATTAGACCAATTTGTGAAAATCTCGATACCACGAAACCTTGAAAACCCAAAGAAGTGAATACACTCAAGAAACACCCAAGGATGCATCCACTGGGATTATGGGCACCGTGCCAGGAAAAGGAGAGCCTGGTTGGGCAGGCTGCTTTTCCCTTTTAAGTCACATCAAGCAATTACTCTGCTTGCTTGTAGGGTTGGGCCTACTATCTTTATTCTGTCTCCAGATGGATGGGAATTGCTTTTTGCGGGTTTTTTCCCTGTCTGGTTTATTTTTATTTCGCCACCTGTGCCTAGCACAATGCCTCCCTCAAAGAGAGCCTCCAATGGATGAGTGAATGAATGAACTGAATTAGTGGGAAGCAGCAAGCATTGGTTTCTACTTTGGCTTTACTCTGAAATAAGAGCTTTCAGAGGTCTGGCCTTAGGAGCATCTCACACACCGAGAACTTGACTTTTTTCCTTCTGTGCTTTGAGATGTTGTGAAGGGAGTAAGACCTTCCCACCCACATTCCCAAGCGGAGAGAAAACCAGATGATAGTTCTGATACCCCCTTTTCAGCTTGGCGTCTAGAACATACCAGAGCTAGCTCTGGATCTCAGGGAACCGGCATGGCCCATTGACCGCCAAGGCCATGACTGATTGTTCTGCAGATGAATGAATAGAGGGATTGATGGTGAGTTTGTTCTTATTTTTTAAGCTCTCACAGGACTTAAAGCTCCTCAGCTCCCGGAGACTGTTAGGTACTGCATTTATTTTAGATAGCTTTTGTGGCACACTTCCTCTTTCAAACGAACTCTTTGGCTCTTGGTGATTTCTGCATCTTCTTCCCTTCTCTCTCTTATTTTGATGTGCTTAAAAAAAGTCAGCTGCAAAGGCCAAGACTTGTTACAGAAATGCCGTTCTTCCCTGCTTCTGCATGGGCATCTCCTCACAGTTTTGACTCGTTGTGTGCTGAAACAGCCCTCAAACTTTTTAAGAGAAAATGGATTTGGGTGCCCCTTGCGGTTTGGGTCCTTGGGTCCTTGGCCACACCCCCAAATACTCCTTTGGATGGTGGCGCTGAACACATACTTGAGCTGGGCCGAGGAGTTTTGCTAACTGATGTTAAGGCTGAATTTGAGAACAGGCTCCACCAGATGGATTGACATGATTGAGAAAGCCTTCCTCCTCCTTTCCCTGGTCACACACACTGTCTAGAGCAATGCTATACAATAGACATACAACACCAGCCACGTAAGTAATTTTAGATTTCCTAATAGCCACATTTAAAAAGTAAAAAGAAACAGGTGAGATTAGCTTTAATAACATTTTTTACTTAACCTAGTAAATCCAAAAAAATGTCATTTTAATGTATAATCAATAAGAAAATCACTAATGAGCTATTTTACATTCTTTTTTTTTTTTTTTTTTGTACTATTTAATCTGGTATGTACTTAACAGTTACCACCCATCTCCATTTGGACTAGCCACATTTCAAGTGCTTTGTAGCTACATGCGACTCATGGCTCCCATGTTGGGTAGCATAGCTCTTGACTCTCCAGGTGGGGTGGAGATTGGTTATTCCAGGCCCACTCTGACCTCCAAATTAAGCTACCCAACCAGCTAAATCAAGATGAAAGAGGTGGGCAACTATACTAAAAAAAGAAAAAAAGAAAAAAAATTAGAAAGAAAGAAATAGAAAGGGATGGGGGGAAGATGGAGTGTATTTAAATCTATATCGATAGAGAATATATTTCTATAGAATATCTATAGCGCTTTAGAGATGGGATTTTAAAGGTGTCTTGATAGCACAACCAGCAAGAAGACATTTTGGGGGCTTCCGTAGTTATATGACTCCTAACTGAAGTAGTCCTATTATTTTGTTATGAAAGTTGTTCTTTGCTTATTTTTCTTGAGTTAGTGTTTAGTTGTTGAGTTAGTGTTAGTGTTAGTTGGTGTTTCTCCTGCTCACATCCTGTCTGTCTCTGTCTCAAAATTAAATGAACACTAAAAAAAAATAAATAAATAAAAACAAACATGTCCACTTTAAGCTTCCTTGCTTTTGAGCATTCTGCCTTTTTTTGTGGGATGGAATCAGTACATTTTAAGACCTATTTGGAAAATCTGGCCTCACTGAATGATCAGGCCATTTGCAAAGTGATAGAACCCACTTTATTGTAGAAAATAATCTTGATCTATAATATAAAAACCAAAGTTAAAACAACTCTTATATGTCTTAGAATTATAAAAGGTGAATTCACAACAATTCTGTTTATTCAAAAGTTACTCCATTGATAGACTTAAAAAGACATTCCATTAGATTATAAAAAGCAAGGCTATCCCACTTTAAAAATATCTTGTTTTGGGGTGCCTGGGTGGCTCAGTCGGTTGAGCATTGGACTTCAGCTCAGGTCATGATCTCACGGTTCATGGGTTCAAGCCCCATGTGGGGCTCTGTGCTGACAGTTCAGAGCCTGGAGCCTGCTTCGGATTCTGTGTCTCCCTCTCTCTTTTTCCCCTTCCCCCGTTCATGCTTTGTCTCTCTTTCTCTCTCTCTCTCTCAAAAATAAATAAACATTAAAAACAAAATTAAAAAAAATCCCGTCTTTATTTTTTTGCAATTTACTCATTATAAAATGCAACTTAAGTGTTTAAGTTCTGAGTTAAAATTTCTCAAAGTGAAGACAGATCTGACCTGCCATTTTCAGCTGTGCCAGGTAGTTAGGAATTATGCTGGTTTCTGCACCTGGGCCTTAACACAGTAAATGATTATACATGCTGGTTATATATTTTTTTATTTTTGTTTTGGTGTGGTTAGTTATTTTATTTTATTTTATTTTATTTTATTTT